>NC_140174.1:10397870-10586151 GCF_963971535.1 Notolepis coatsorum
AGGAGACAGTGTTAACCACTACACCACCGTGCTGTGAGGAGACAGTGTTAACCTCTACACCACCGTGCTGTGAGGAGACAGTGTTAACCACTACACCACCGTGCTGTGAGGAGACAGTGTTAACCACTACACCACCGTGCTGTGAGGAGACAGTGTTAACCACTACACCACCGTGCTGTGAGGAGACAGTGTTAACCACTACACCACCGTGCTGTGAGGAGACAGTGTTAACCACTACACCACCGTGCTGTGAGGAGACAGTGTTAACCACTACACCACCGTGCTGTGAGGAGACCGTGTTAACCACTACACCACCGTGCTGTGAGGAGACAGTATTAACCACTACACCACCGTGCTGTGAGGAGACAGTGTTAACCACTACACCACCGTGCTGTGAGGCGACAGTGTTAACCACTACACCACCGTGCTGTGAGGAGACAGTGTTAACCACTACACCACCGTGCTGTGAGGAGACAGTGTTAACCACTACACCACCGTGCTGTGAGGAGACAGTGTTAACCACTACACCACCGTGCTGTGAGGAGACAGTGTTAACCACTACACCACCATGCTGTGAGGAGACAGTGTTAACCACTACACCACCGTGCTGTGAGGTCGACAGTGTTAACCACTACACCACCATGCTGTGAGGAGACAGTGTTAACCACTACACCACCGTGCTGTGAGGAGACAGTGTTAACCACTACACCACCGTGCTGTGAGGAGACAGTGTTAACCACTACACCACCATGCTGTGAGGAGACAGTGTTAACCACTACACCACCGTGCTGTGAGGCGACAGTGTTAACCACTACACCACCGTGCTGTGAGGAGACAGTGTTAACCACTACACCACCATGCTGTGAGGAGACAGTGTTAAGCACTACACCACCGTGCTGTGAGGAGACAGTGTTAACCACTACACCACCGTGCTGTGAGGAGACAGTGTTAACCACTACACCACCGTGCTGTGAGGAGACAGTGTTAACCACTACACCACCGTGCTGTGAGGAGACAGTGTTAACCACTACACCACCGTGCTGTGAGGAGACAGTGTTAACCGCTACACCACCGTGCTGTGAGGAGACAGTGTTAACCACTACACCACCGTGCTGTGAGGAGACAGTGTTAACCACTACACCACCGTGCTGTGAGGAGACAGTGTTAACCACTACACCACCGTGCTGTGAGGCGACAGGGTTAACCACTACACCACCGTGCTGTGAGGAGACAGTGTTAACCACTACACCACCGTGCTGTGAGGAGACAGTGTTAACCACTACACCACCGTGCTGTGAGGGGACAGTGTTAACCACTACACCACTGTGCTGTGAGGAGACAGTGTTAACCACTACACCACCGTGCTGTGAGGAGACAGTGTTATCCACTACACCACTGTGCTGTGAGGTGACAGTGTTAACCACTACACCACCGTGCTGTGAGGAGACAGTGTTAACCACTACACCACCGTGCAGTGAGGAGACAGGGTTAACCACTACACCACCGTGCTGTGAGGCGACAGTGTTAACCATTACACCACCGTGCCGTGAGGCGACAGTGTTAACCACTACACCACCGTGCCGTGAGGAGACAGTGTTAACCACTACACCACCGTGCTGTGAGGAGACAGTATTAACCACTACACCACCGTGCTGTGAGGCGACAGTGTTAACCACTACACCACCGTGCTGTGAGGAGACAGTGTTAACCACTACACCACCGTGCTGTGAGGAGACAGTGTTAACCCCTACACCACCGTGATGTGAGGCGACAGTGTTAACCACTACACCACCGTGCTGTGAGGAGACAGTGTTAACCACTACACCACCGTGCTGTGAGGCGACAGTGTTAACCACTACACCACCGTGCTGTGAGGCGACAGTGTTAACCACTACACCACCGTGCTGTGAGGAGACAGTGTTAACCACTACACCACCGTGCTGTGAGGAGACAGTGTTAACCACTACACCACCGTGCTGTGAGGAGACAGTGTTAACCACTACACCACCGTGCTGTGAGGAGACAGTGTTAACCACTACACCACCGTGCTGTGAGGAGACAGTGTTAACCACTACATCACTGTGCTGTGAGGAGACAGTGTTAACCACTACACCACCGTGCCGTGAGGCGACAGTGTTAACCACTACACCACCGTGCTGTGAGGAGACAGTGTTAACCACTACACCACCGTGCTGTGAGGCGACAGTGTTAACCACTACACCACCGTGCTGTGAGGAGACAGTGTTAACCACTACACCACCGTGCTGTGAGGAGACCGTGTTAACCACTACACCACCGTGCCGCTTATGAATCTGCAAGCTTTCATTTACAACGACGTCGATAGGAACAATACATAATACAAAAACAATATAGAAACACAAAGGTCAATCAATTAAACAACTCAAATCAATCAAAACAATGAAGTGAAATGTTTGTCTATTACAGCTTTAAACTGACCAAAGCATTGTGTTTTAAAGTGCTTTGCAAAATGTTCCACAGAAGCTAAAAGCAGATTTTCTGAGATGATTCAGTGCAAACTCTGGGGACCTCAAGCGTGAGCCAATCACCAGAGAGAGCGTGATGATGTGATGCTTTGCTCAATAGATGTTTCTTCTCATGAGAGAAAAAAGAAATCCATAGTGAATACGACAAGGTTTTCGCTACGAATGAGTGATCAAATGGGCCGAATCGTGATGAAATCTGTCTCTTTGATGTCTCCTCTCATCTCGGTGATGGCCGCCCTATAGCGTCCACCGCCTACAGTATCAAAAGGACAGTCTGTCTCTTTGGTGTTGCCCTCGACGACGGCTCGTTTCCTTAGATAGACCACAGGAAGGGGCTCATTCCTCCTTATATATTCCTAGGCAGGCTGTCACGTTGTCCTGGTGACTTTAACCCTTTCACTACCACGCTACAGAGGGTTAACCCTTTCACTACCACGCTACAGAGGGTTAACCCTTTCACTACCACACTACATAAGGGTTAACCCTTTCACTACCACACTACAGAAGGGTTAACCCTTTCACTACCACACTACAGAAGGTTTAACCCTTTCACTACCACACTACATAGGGTTAACCCTTTTACTACCACACTACATAAGGGTTAACCCTTTCACTACCACACTACAGAAGGGTTAACCCGTTCACTACCACACTACAGAAGGTTAACCCTTTCACTGTCACACTACAGAGAGTTAACCCTTTCACTGTCACACTACAGAGAGTTAACCCTTTCACTACAACACTACAGAGGGTTAAACCTTTCACTACCACACTACATAGGGTTAACCCTTTTACTACCACACTACATAAGGGTTAACCCTTTCACGACCACACTACAGAAGGGTTAACCATTTCACTACCACACTACAAAAAGTTAACCCTTTCACTACCACACTACAGAAGGTTAACCCTTTCACTATCACACTACAGAGAGTTAACCCTTTCACTACAACACTACAGAGGGTTAACCCTTTCACTACCACACTACATAAGGGTTAACCCTTTCACTACCACACTACATAGGGTTAACCCTTTTACAACACACTACATAAGGGTTAACCCTTTCACTACCACACTACAGAAGGGTTAACCATTTCACTACCACACTACAAAAGGTTAACCCTTTCACTACCACACTACAGAAGGTTAACCCTTTCACTATCACACTACAGAGAGTTAACCCTTTCACTACAACACTACAGAGGGTTAAACCTTTCACTACCACACTACAGAAGGGTTAACCCTTTCACTACCACACTACAGAAGGGTTAACCCTTTCACTACCACACTACAAAAGGTTAACCTTTCACTACCACACTACAGAGGGTTAACCCTTTTACTACCACACTACAGAAGGGTTACACTTTCACTACCACACTACATAAGGATTAACCCTTTCACTACCACACTACAGAAGATGAACATACCTTTGTACATACCTGCATAATCCTTTTTACATATCATCTGTAGATACTATATCTATATCTGTACATATCCCTTACCTACTCTTACTAGATACGCTGTTGGTCAGTATGACCTACCATAGTGTCTTTATACCTGTATCACTGTACATATTAATACTACAACTCTGTACATACATCTGATTAGCACTATTACTCAGTTGTACTACATGTAATCTATATATTTAATACCCAGTTTAATCATCTGTACAATGTATATTACTATTGCAGTTTACTGGTACATTTGCACTCTGGTTGGATGCCAAACTTATTTGCGTTGTACTGTACTTGTGCTGTATGTTATAATAATAATACAACTTTATTTGTATAGCACCTTTCATACAGAAACTGCAGCTCAAAGTGCTTCACAAGGTTATTATGAGAATAAAGTTGAATCTAATCGTGAATCTAATGAAGAACATGAATGTGAAGTTCTTCTTGTAACACGACCGCGTCACTCTGCGAAGGCAAATGACTCACAGTCATGCAGACATCCCAGAATAAACACAATGCACCAATGACCCCTCCTGCTTCTCGTCTTCATCCATTTGACAAAGACTATAATTTTTTTTAGTACTTTCTAGTATTCTTTTTTCTAGGGATGCTCGATATTGGCTTTTTTACCGATACCGATATACCGATATTGTCCAACTCTTAATTTCCGATACCGATATCAACCGATACCGATATATGCAGGGTTTCCCCCCCCAAAAAACGGAATAATTTCAGGTAATTAACATTACATATCTCTTGTTGTGGAATTAACACAACATTATGCATACTTTTGACAATAAATAAAATCAGAATTTGTTCTTACTTGCTTGCCTGGGTAAATAAAGGTTATAGAAATGTAAAAAAATATATATATATTTGAAAACCGATACCGATATTTTCCGATATCACATTTTAATGCCAATATCGGCCGATAATATCGGTATGCCGGTCGGGGCGCGCCGATTCGGTCGGGGCGCCTGCTCAGCAAGGGTAGGATCTAGGGAGAGATAGTGTGGCCTCCCACACGCTACACTCTCCCCGGTGAGAATCTGCGCGGCCAGGCTGGCCTGCCGGCAGGCTGCACATGCGTCGGAGGAAAGCATGTGACAGTCTCCGGTCTCCCGGACCAACAGTAGGGGAAAGTATGCAACAACCAGGAAGAGGGGAAGAAAGATAAAAAAACTATAATAACCTTGATCCCAAGCTCAATATTCGAGGGCCACTGACAACCGTTTTGGTGCCGTTTTCACTTACGATTTATTATAACAGATTATAATGCATTATAATTGAGTATGAGGCTCTTATTACTGGCTTATAACATGTTATGGCTCTTCGTGAAGCTGCTCTATAAATGTCCGTAAGACAGTCTGGTTGAGTGATTACGTTCAATATGAGCATTTGCGTTGTTAACGACCACACCTATAAACAATATATTGCAATAAATCAATAATCGTTGTACATAATGTACGATGTTGTACATCCCTAGTGTATAGGTTTACATAATGGGTATATGCTTAGTTTACTCCTCTATTTATGTTTTAGGTATATATTTTCTATTTGTCTCATTGCTTGTTTTTATATTATCTTTTATTATTGTGTCTCATTAGCACCTAGGGTTTGCCTTTTGATTTAGTTGTACCCGTAGCCACACAATGACAATGAAGATCATTCATTCATTCATTCATTCATTCATTCATTCATCCACTCATTCACTCATTCATTCATTCATTCAGGTAATTTCTAAATATTTTATAATACTTTTATACTCTAATGATAAGGATAAGCGCTCGATGAAGAAACCCACTCCCATTGCCAAGAGAAAGTCTAACACGCCTATAAGTACTTACTATGGAACTACACACGAGTATTACATGGTGTGTAACAGCGTTGACAACCTCAACAGACATAATAAAAAAACAGTGTTATCTCAGGATGGTACAATCCCAATCATGTGCAACATCTAGCACTCACACTTGATACAAAACAAGACCTGAGCAGAATGCAGAGGTGACCTGATGCCTCCGCTGGGGTCACATTCCAAGAAGAAAGGCCGCGTCAGACCGAGTGCGGTCAGGGGACGAGGATAAAGAGAGATCCCTTCCATACTGCACAAGAAGAAAGGCCGCGTCAGACCGAGTGCGGTCAGGGGACGAGGATAAAGAGAGATCCCTTCCATACTGCACAAGAAGAAAGGCCGCGTCAGACCGAGTGCGGTCAGGGGACGAGGATAAAGAGAGATCCCTTCCATACTGCACAAGAAGAAAGGCCGCGTCAGACCGAGTGCGGTCAGGGGACGAGGATAAAGAGAGATCCCTTCCATACTGCACAAGAAGAAAGGCCGCGTCAGACCGAGTGCGGTCAGGAGACAAGGTTAAAGAGAGATCCCTTCCATACTGCACAAGATACGAGCCGTGGGGTTCAACAACTTCTAAATATAGATTGTGTTTCCAAAACATCTTTCCATCTTTTTTTTGGGATGGGAGAAAAACAAAAGTAGTAGAAAGGAATTAGATTTTTTACGTTTTTGACATTAACGGACAGACAATTACGGTAGAATAAAATAAAAGGTTGAATAAAATTAAATGGAATATAAACTAAATTAAAATAGAAGCACAATAGAATATAATTATATATTATTAAATAGGCCAGGGCTGTACAATTGTGCACGATGTGGTCCAGTATATACAGTACACTAATTAGAATAGAAAATAACAATACAGTGGGATCCGAGCAGCCTTTTCGAGTTAATTAAATAACAATCTCCACCGTAAATACCACTATTGATTAATCGGTTCCTAATGGTCGATTTACAATCTTCTGTGATAGTCGTGTTCAAAGTCTTTGAGGATATTGATAAGCCTGTGGACATCTAATGGCTCTAGAGTGACATTATTAGCCCTACAGACAGTAACATAGCGGTTATTTGACCCTTATCGTTCGGCCAAGGTCTTTTGTTTAATGGTCCAAGACTAGACTTAGAGTCGGAGCTGGAGGGAACACAGTTTGATAACGTCTCCGGTCTTGAGGGAGATGTCGCCCGCGACGAGGCTGACGTTGCACTTTTGAGATCATTGACCTTTACTTGGTTTAGTAATATTTGAAAAATATTGGCTTCATAAGATGAGAAAGAAAAAATAATAATAATAATCATCAAGATTATTATGTTTTAGGCGGCTGGGTGGCACAGCGGACATTGCGCTTGTCACCAACGCAAGAGACACTGGTCTCGAATCCGGCTGTCAGCGTTGCCTCCGGCTTGGGCCGGCCGTCATACTGACTCAATTGGCAGAGTTAGCGGGAGGGAAGTCGATGGGTGGTAATCTGGTCGTTGTAAACAGCGACTCCTACAGGTCGGTCAGGCCGCCTACACAGCAAAGACAGGAGATGGCGGGGGCAGTGTGAGCCTCCCACACGTTACACCTCGCCAATGAGAGTCCGCGCTGGCAGGTGAAAAAGAAGTGACTGGCTGCCTCCACATGTATCGGAGGGGACATGTGATGGGCTTCTATCCTCCCTACGATCGGCCAGTGGGGGGAGAATTGGCACGAGAGGAAATTGGGATGGGAGAAAAATCACAGAAAAAGGTGGAGAAAAAGTAGGTAAAAAAAATAATATTATTATGTTTTATATGAATTTTGCTCCAAAGCATATCTTAGCGTGGATATATTGACTCACAACGACAACGATGGAAATAAGTCCTGGACTTTTCGTTCTATCCCTGACAAGGCAAATACAAACGTTGATCTGTCAATGTTGTTATATGTTTGTTGTCAATCAATCAAATCAAACCCTCTACTGTGAGTGAGTTTCACTGACCAGTGTAGCAGGAAATGTTCAGCGATAACGACACAGACAGCGAGGTTACCGAGTCAGACCCAGATGAGCCGGAATGGATGCCAAGTCGAGAAGCAGGTAAGAATACCCATCGTGGTTTTGTGAATAGAACAATCTACGTATCAACATGAGGCATTGACCCTTGACCTGGAAATGTATTAGTGTCGAGCAACAAGCACGAACTGTGCATACTGCGCACAAAAGACGCAACATCTCTCTTCCTAGAAAATGAGCATTGGATTTTTTTTTTAAACGGGCCACTCTTTAGGCTGGGGTTGCGCAGGAACGGATGTATGTAGAAACAAACGGTTTGTTCCCTGTTGGGAGTATAAATATACGAATTTCAAATGAGTCATAGTACAGTATGTCTCCATAGCTATAATATAGAATATACGATGGGTCTACAAACATCGTTAAATCGGTCTGAAACGCTGGCGCCAGGGATTAAAGATGGTAAAACAGCGTGGCGGTCAATGAGTTAACGTGGATATATTGACTCACAGTCTACTGTGAGTGAGTTTCACTGCCCACCAGTGTAGCAGCAGAGAGATTCCATTCTAAAGTTACACAGCGTGGCTCACCCTTCTAACCAATCAGAGAGGCTCAAAAGGGAATTACGTTCAATGTTCTTTAACACTTTGTTTGCCGTTCACGTAGATCTACGTTTCTGTGGCCCAGCGGTTGAGTGCCGGAAAACGTAGATCTACGTTTTTGTCTTGTTTTTCCTTTTATTCGCTATTGCCATTCATAATCCATTGAGGCACCTTGTGCATGCTGGACTGAATGTGTCTGAGATCGCAGACGGTCAATACCGCCGCCTAACGCCTTGCGGACGGTATTGCACTCCATTTGAAACTATGTAGTTTGTTTTCTCGGCCGAGCTGCGGCGTGGGGGCGGGGTCTGAACACTCCGGCAAGACAAGCGGTCACCACGGTTGCCTCGACGAGTTCATCCGCCAGCCCGTTCATGTGCAATGCTGGATAACGTGGGACAGACTACCGCGACCAGTATTTGGAATGGCGATCAGATAATTGGATTATTCTTTTTGCAGTACATCAGATACAAGGTAAGGACTATATATTACCAATCTTGCGTTGATCCGATATTCTTTTGCCGGCGATCGAAGCGTGTCTGTGTGGTTTGTGTGTTCTGTGTCCCGTTGGTCACATCACGGCACGGATGGGTGCCCCGCTCCAAACCACCTTTCATGCGTGCATGATGAAAGATAATACCGATAATCTAGCGTTGATTTCAGATTGATTGTTGATCCAAGCGCGGAATGGCAACGTGTTTATTGATTACTCAGAATCACTCAAACTATACTCATATTCACCACGGTATAAAACGGAAATGTATAGATGAAAAAAGTATCTGTTTTTTGCACGTTGACCAGAAGAAACCCACTGACAATCGACGCCGTTATTAGATCCATAACTATAATATCAAATATAGGTTTAGCTCTACAAACAAGGTGAGCGCTTACATGGGGTTAATGTGGCAAGGCCTATGCACTTCCAGGAAGGGGCGTGGCACCCAATGTGTTAATGGATGAGTCTAAAAATCCTCCCTTTGTCTGGCTGACAAAATTTAATTACGTTTTTATTGAACATCATTTGTATGTGTTTGATGGTCGACAGTGACTCAGGAGGTAGAGCGGTCGTCTGCTAATCGGAAGGTTCCCGGTTCGATTCCCGCTCCTCCCGGGAGCACGTCGAAGTGTCCTTGAGCAAGACGCTCAACCTCTAACTGCTCCCGATGAGAAGGTTGGCACCTTGCATGGTTTTCCTCCGCCGTCAGTGTGTGAATGATGTGAAGCATAGGTTGTAAAGCGCTTTATAATGATTTGTGGCAATAAAAAAGTATTTAATGAATAATAGAATATTAAATGATTAAATACATTTATTTCAAAAGATACAGCAAAGAAATACTCAGCGATGCATGAGATACCATAGGAAATAAATATGGGTAATCTTTTACCCATGTTGCGCATTAGTGGGGGTTTGCATAGCTTGCGCATCAAAGGGTTAACCTTTTCACTGCCGCACTACAAAACGGTTAACCCTTTCACTGCGACAATTCACAGAAGGTTAACCCTTTCACTGCCACACAACAGCCGGCGACCGTCGGTTGTGTGATAGTAAAGGGTTAACCTTCTGTCGTGTGGCAGTGAAAGGGTTAATGGGACGACGTGATCAGACGACAGCGACTGAAGCTCGTCAGCGACTCGGTCGCCAGACGGATCCGACCCATTCGGCTCGAACAGGGTCACAGGGTCACGGGGTCATCATGGCGGAACGGGGTCACGGGGTCATCGTGGCGGAACGGGTTCACGGGGTCATCGTGGCGGAACGGGGTCATGGGAGAACGGGATTCACGGGAGAACGGGGTCACGGGAGAACGGGAAAATGGGGTCACGGGAGAACGGGAGAATGGGGTCACGGGAGAACGGAGTCGTCGTGGCGGAACGGGAGGGGGGTCAGCCGTTCGGCGGTGGCTTTGGGTTACTGGTTGAGCATCACGCAGCAGTGACCCCTAGATGACCCTCAACTCTGAGAAGTGGACTTAGTTAGAAGTATCGCCACACAAGATAGCAGATATAATAATAATAATAATAATAATAATAATAATAATAATAATAATAATAATAATAATAATAATAATAATAATAATAATAATAATAATAATAATAATAATAATAATACATCTATTTTATATAGCGCCTTACATATGGTATCTCAAAGCACTTTACAGACATTGCATTACAGTACATGGACAAACACAGTACATGGACTTTCACAATGACAACATGGTGGGGATACTACAGAGAAAGGGAGACAGCTAGAGACGAAACAGAGAGAACATTTTAATTAATAATAATAATACTCAAATATAGGTGTGTGTACAGGAGTGAAAATGTAAGTGATGCAGGGGTTGGGGGGTCAGGAGTGAGGGTATGCAAGGTTGAACAGGTGGGTTTTGAGGTGTGACTTAAATATTTCTACGGATGGGGCTTCTCCAGAGTCGGGGAGCAGAAGAGGAGAATGATTTGTTTTCTGTGGACTTAAGGCGGCAGTGTGGTGTGCTCAGAAGGGCTAAGTTGGATGAGCGGAGTGAGGGGAGTGAGCGGGAGGGAGTGTAGTGTTGAATGAGGTTGTAGATGTAGGCAGGTGCTAGGGAGTGGAGGGCTTTGTAAGTGAGGAGACAGATCTTAAAGTCAATCCTATACTTAACAGGGAGCCAGTGAAGTGAGGAGAGGACAGGGGTGATGTGGGTGAACTTGGGGCAGCGGGTGATGATGCGGGCTGAGTTGTTCTGAACTAGTTGAAGTTTATGGAGGGATTTAGATGTTGAGCCAATGAGCAATGCATTACAGTAATCTAGACAGGAGGATATGAGGGCATGAACAAGCTTTTCAGTGTGGGAGGGGGACAGTAGTGGTCTAATGCGAGAAATGTTCCTGAGGTGAAAGTAACATGTCTTGGTGATGTTATTGATGTGTGGTTCGAATGATAGTTTGGGGTCAAATAGAACACCCAAGTTGTTCACTGTGGGGGAGGGGAGGATAGAGTGGTTGTTGATGGATATGGAGCAATCAGGGTTTTTACGGAGAAGGTGAGGTGGGCCTATTAGAAGGATTTCAGTTTTAGTACTGTTGAGTTGGAGAAGGTTATGATTCATCTAGATTTTTATTTCAGAGAGGCAGGAGGAGAGGGCAGTAGTAGCAGCAGTGGTGTCAGGAGGGGAGTGGATGTATAACTGTGTGTCATCGGCGTAGCAGTGATTGATTGATTGATTGAAAATTGTATTAACAGATTGCAGAATGGGTACAATACAGTACAGCTCAATACACACAATTGTTAAGGGGATGCAGACCAGAGAAAGACTTTCGTCTTGTTTACATCAGGGTCCCCCATTTTCAATTCATCATAACATATATGACATACATGACATACAGATAGATAGACAGTACTGTTACATCTAGACATGTTTGACATACCACATCTACAAATATACAGTACTGTTTGTGATACAAAAATAGTCTAAAAAAGAGAGTATATACATTTGAGGGGGAAGAAACTGTACATTGGAGGAGGTTGGGTAGGTGGGGTGGGGAGGGGGGGTCCCCCATTTTCAATTCATCATAAATGTATAAAGGTAAATAAAGGTGTCAAATGATATTGGAGACCATGTGTTCTGAAGATGTGGCAGAGGGGTAAGATATGGAGGGAGAAGAGTATGGGACCAAGGACTGAGCCTTGGGGGACACCAGATGTAACAGGAAAATAAGTTGAGGTATGACCATCCATGGGAGTGAATTGCTGTCTGTCTGGTAGATAGGAGTGAAATAGGTGGAGAGCTGAGCCTGTGATGCCAACTGTGTGTTCTAAACGGGAGAGTAGGATGTTGTGATCAATGGTGTCAAATGCAGCGCTGAGGTCGAGGAGGATGGACAGAAAACCGGAATCTGAATTTAGCAGGATATCTATCATTGGTGACTTTAACAAGAGCAGATTCTGTGCTGTGGTGAGTTCAGAAGCCTGATTGAAAGCTTTAAAAAAGGGAGTTATTCTGAAGGTGGGTGTGGAGCTGGTTGGTAATAATTTTAGGTTGGAGAGGAATGGTAGGTTGGAGATAGGCCTGTAGTTACTGAGGGTGTTGGGATACAAATTGGGTTTCTTGATGAGGGGGGTGACAGCTGCTGTTTTCAGTAGGTAGTGGGGGGACAACACCAGATGAGAGGGATGTGTTGATGATGTGTGTGATGGGGGGGCTGAGGGCAGAGATGCAAGAATTGGTGAGAGAGGAGGGGATAGGGTCAAGGAGGCATGTGGTGGGTTTTGATTGCATTACAGTCTTGGTGACAGTATCTGCACTGGCTCCCCATTGCCACACAAATCCGCTTCAAGGCCCGCGACCTGACATATCGTGCGGCGAAGGGAACGGCTCCCGCCTACCTCCGGTCAATGGTCTCTAACTACACACCCTCAAGACCCCTACGCTCTGCATCTTCTGGCCGCCTCAGACCTACTCCTATCCAAGCTCTGGGAGGGTCATCAAGGAGAAGCTGCCTATTTTCGGTCCTTGCCCCACAATGGTGGAACGAACTTCCCACCACAGTTAGGACAGCCGAAACTCGTCCAATCTTTCGCCGTCGACTAAAGACACACTTCTTCAATCAATATCTGAAATTAAACTTTCTTTAAAATTTTAAATACTTTTTTTTATCTAACCCTAACTAACCTTACTGTCATGCACTTGTCCTAATATACTAACCTACACTGTAGCACTCAACACTTGTATGAACATTGTTACTCAGCTGATAGAGTTGTACCCTTCCTGCTGACTTGTTGTACAAAACTTGTAAGTCCCTTTGGATGAAAGCGTTCAGCTAAATGACTAAATGTAAATGTATATGTGTCTGTAGAAACTTCAGTGAAGTTATCTCACCTGCACCATGGTGCCCCTTCAAACTCGTGTCTTTGAGAGATAGCAAACATGGCTTTTTCTTATCTATATCTTGTTCTTTATTCTTATATAGTATTCTATTTCATTAAATTTTTTATGAAATGAAATGAAATATGTTATTATTCGATTCGATTACATTAAAATGCATTGTCATTATACAGCACAAGTACAGTACAACGAAAATAAGTTTGTTGTCCAACCAGAGTGCAAATGTAACAGTAAAGTGCAATAGTGATACAATGTACAGGTGATTAAACTGGGTATAAGATATATAAATTAGTACTACTGAGTAATAGTGCTAATCAGATGTATGTACAGAGTTATCTTTTTTTTTTAAGATTTATTTTTTAGCGTTTATCGCTTTTTGCTACTGGGCAGTCCATAGAATATATAAATTAGTCCCCTTCCTAGTCCCCCACTAGGAAGATGTTACAATTAAAAGTTACAAATTGTATGTGAATCACAACAGTCCTGCCTGGCTGGATGCCTCCTTACAGCCTCACAGTGCAGTGTTGCCTTCAAGGCACTTCCAGAACTAAATATTTAGCAGCGCAGGCCACCAGGCCAATGGTCAGTCCGGGCCTGCTGGGAAGTCCTGCTGAGAGGTTCTAATGAGAGGAAAATAATAATAATAATTAAATCTATATTTTTTGCATTTGTAGGGCCCCCTCATGGTCAATTTAGATTAAACTTGCAGGGTATATTCCAGGTAGGTATGTTGACATATCCTGCAACTTTTATGATGATTGACAGTTGTTGACTGAGCCGCACCCTTTTGAAGTTCATTGGTCAATATCTTCAAATGTCATGTTGCCACCATTTACCACCTCGTGGGAATTAGCAAAACCATGGCAGAAGGAGAAGATTAACAATAATAAAATCAAACAAAAACAAGTGTTTCAGCCCTATAATCTCACCCCTAATAATTTCTGCAGGCCACTTAGCAGGCCAGGCCACCGGGGAAAACTCCCGATGGCCCGTCCAGGCCTGCCTGTCCCTCTCTTCTCCTGCTGCTGCTACACCCGCATTCCCCTCACGGGGGTTGAATAAAGGACCATCTCATCTTATCTTATCTCGTGCACTTGCCGAGACTCATTGACGGAGTGTCAAAGTTCACCTTTTTTATAGGGCAGGATCTCACCTCCCGACAGAAGCGGATCGCGCCTCATGATAAAGTCGTCACGCGTGCGTCCGCGTTGGTCCTACATTGGGTTTGCTTTCCACGCTCTCACACCCCGCGGCTCGACACCCGGCCTCGCGTTTCTCGTGAGGTGTGACTCGAAGGTGTCCTCTGTTTGCTTTCAAAGAGTGCGCTGTCGGCTGTGGGAGGCTGAGAGGGGGAGACGTACGGGGGAGAGGGGAGGAGAGGAGCTTCTGGTGGGGTTAGATTCCAGGCCAGGTACATGGGGTGACTGTTTTTTTTCATGACAGCACAAATAATAATAATAATAATAACTTCATTTTATATAGCGCCTTTCAAAAGACCCAAGGTCGCTTTACATAGGAGGGGGGGGGGATAACAAAGTAACAAACATAGTGGACAGACACAACATATACATATACATGAGAAATTAGGGGTTAACCTGATAAGCTGTAAGCCGTGTTTCGCCTAAAGGTACATGCCTAAGTAAATGGAAGATTGCTCCACTTCTGCAAGGTCAATTAGCATGTTCTTGGTATCTAGGAACATCTAGGGACCTGGGGGCAGGCACGTGCACACATAGGGGTGAAGGGGTGCCCGGGCACCTGCCTTTTTCATTTTTCATTAGAAAGTGCCCTTTTTATGCCACCCTCTTTTTTTTTTTTTTTTTTTTTTTACTGTTGCACATATAGATATACTGCCCTGCCCTTCCAAATGAAAGATGTCACGATAGCATCTAAATATTAGGTAAAGAAAGAGAGAGAAATGCCACCCCTCTCGTAAATAATAGGTCCTTCCAGCCTGGATTCGTTCTGACGGAAAACAGAATAATTTTGATTGACAGTCGAGTCTGCCAATTACGTCACACCGCTTGTACCCGCCCTGCTGTTCTTAGCACCAATCGGCAAGCACTATTCGTTTTTGACTTCCTGAATGTCCCGTGTGCTGTAACCTCGTTCCCAGCTTTATCTCAAGAGATAATGTGTGCTGACAACAACAAAGCTACAGTGCTAACAATAAGCGATTTGGCTGGATGCAGTCTGGACAGTGGATAAACATCAAGACAACAGTCTGTGACTGTGGCCTGTGGGACAGTGGACATAATACTTCATCAAGCCCTGCTGACCTGGACCACGTTTCAACTAACAAGTGAGTTCATGCGGTCTCTCTCTCGCTCTCTCTCTCTGTCTCTCTCGCTCTCTCTCGCTCTCTCTCTCTCTCTGTCTCTCTCTCTCTCGCTCTCTCTCTCTCTCGCTCTCTCTCTCTCTCTCTCGCTCTCTGTCTCTCTCGCTCTCGCTCTCTCTCTCTCTCTCTCTCTCGCTCTCTCTCGCTCTCTCTCGCTCTCTCTCTCTCTCTCTCTTGCTCTCTCAACACAGCGCGCCCGCAGCTGTTGGTCTGGAGCGCATATTGTGTTATTAAAGGGACACTATGTAGTTTTGGTGACATCGGTGAAACTGAATGTACCATAGACTTGTATTAACCAAATACCAAAATCGGGCTCGCGCGCTGTGCGCGCTCGCATTGCATTTTATAAAAGATGCCCTTTTCTACTTTTTTGGCACCTGCCTTTCTAAAGTCCTGTGCACGTCCCTGCCTGGGGGTATGTATTTCCAGTGTCCGAAATATTGTGTCTGTTACTAGGCTTGAGTAAATTGTAATGAAGAAAAGGAGAATATAAATTATGATTTATGATTTTTGCATCTTTGATCAAAAATGGACACGGGTAGGAGAAAATGCTCACTGAGCTCATTCACCACCTTATTGAGATCATGTGTACAAAAAATCTAAGCAAATGAGCCGCGGGAAGATGATTAAACAGAAGGATTTGTAGATACAGTAATTAATGATAATCAATTTTAATTATAAATTCATATTTGACCTTGAACTTGACCTTGACCTTATTATGGCCAAATCATACATCTATGGATAGGGAAAATGCTCCTCTTTCCAATGGCAGGGTTGAATCTGGATTTAGTCATTTCCTTGCGGTTTTTACGATAATTAGCATTTTTCGATCAATTTGTATTTCCGATAAATCGTATAAAACATCGGTAAAAATTTAAATATACACTTTGACTACTGTTTCTGATAGGGTTATGGTCTTTACTCTTGGCTACAAAAAAAATATTTAAAAACATTGACCTCTTAACATCCAAGGGCCCACATGTGGACGATTCTTTGCCAACCTCTAGTGGCTCGGGTGTGCATTTCTTTTAATACAATATATGAATAGAATTAAAGCCCTATTTGTTGCCTGTCGATTGCCCTTTCAGGTGACAAAATCCGTTCAGCGGTTCTCGAGTTACATGCCGATATGTGAGGCGTGCCCCAAAGTACGCAAAAGTACACATTACCACCCCCGACTCCCGGGGCTCTAGCTCTGTCAATCATTTGGCGATCTCGAAAATCTTTGCACAAGGTTGTAGCCAATGAGTGTGGCTTTCCAATGATACCCCATGATATGATAATTGGGGATCTAATACGGTCTCTATTGATCGATTTATGATAAAGAAAAGCAGGGTCCCCCTATAGGGGGACCTTAAGGCTTAAAGGAAAACTCCAACATTTTGGGAAATTAGCTTATTTAACATCTTCCCTGGAGTTAGACAAGAAGATGCATACCTTTTTTGTCTCTGTGCGTGCATTTAGCTTAGGGAACAGTCGCTCTGTTAGCGTAGCTTAGCTTCATCATTGGAAGTGGGGGAGGGTTTGAGCCTGACGTTCCCTACAGTGCCCTACAGTCACGAAATACACTCCAAATACAACTCCAAAACGTTCATGTAAACATGTTGTGACCTGTGTATTCACCACGTGGAGAAATAAAAAATAATTGAATTAGACAATTACGTTTTATAAGCAAATATACTCGGAACAATTTTTTTGACCAACCACTACTCTATGAGCGCAGCCAGTGATTTCAACGTGACGCTGTGTGTGTTTACATTCTCATTCATTCAAAAGATCCAAACCGATTGAAGTTTATGGATACCATGACTTGAAATCTTCTTACCTTGAGAGCGTCCGGTATATAACAATACCAGCCATTGGATTACTGTTTTCTAAATTGGGGAGGCTTTTAATCATCAAGGTAAGAAGATTTCAAGTCATGGTATCCATAAACTTCAATCGGTTTGGATCTTTTGAATGAATGAGAATGTAAACACACACAGCGTCACGTTGAAATCACTGGCTGCGCTCATAGAGTAGTGGTTGGTCAAAAAAATTGTTCAGAGTATATTTGCTTATAAAACGTAATTGTCTAATTCAATTATTTTTTATTTCTCCACGTGGTGAATACACAGGTCACAACATGTTTACATGAACGTTTTGGAGTTGTATTTGGAGTGTATTTCGTGACTGTAGGGCACTGTAGGGAACGTCAGGCTCAAACCCTCCCCCACTTCCAGTGATGAAGCTAAGCTACGCTAACAGAGCGACTGTTCCCTAAGCTAAATGCACGCACAGAGACAAAAAAGGTATGCATCTTCTTGTCTAACTCCAGGGAAGATGTTAAATAAGCTAATTTCCCAAAATGTTGGAGTTTTCCTTTAACTTAAAGGCCAAGTTGAAGAGGTGGGTTTTGAGCAGTTTTTTTAATGAGTCCAGAGTTGGGGCGTTGCGGAGTTCTGCGGGGAGGGAGTTCCAGAGGGTGGGAGCTGCCACACTGAAGGCTCTGTCCCCGAAGGTCCGCAGTCTGGTTCGGGGGATGGATCACATGGATTCTGATCTTTTCAATTCTGATTCGAGCCACTTTCATAATGTGGTCCTAAATCAGATACATACAGGTCAGCTTTTTTCCCCAATGAGACCTCAGTCTAAACAGTCGTGCGACTTTTATGTGACTTTTACTGTCACTCTGATATTGACATTTGTCACAACCTTTTACGTCCATCTTCTTTATTGTTCATTTTCCACATGTGGGTCAGTTCAGGAGCGTGACCGGTTCACACTGGAATCTGATCTTAGCAATAAATCTGAATTGAGTACTAAGGCGTGCCTTAGCAATAAATCTGAATTGAGTACTAAGGCGTGCAGTGTGATTGTAGCTTTTCGGGCACGTTCAACACCTGCGTTTGTTTGAAATGGTCCTAATCAGAAGTGAAATTGTTACCTTTGTTGCAGTTTTTATTGGTTCGGTTACATTATTTGCATTATTTGCCAATAATGACAAACAAACCAAACCTTTTAAACAAAGCCATAATAATGCATGTCAGCCTTTTGTCACTTGGAATCCCATACCTGCCAATAATATATGTATATGACTGCCTAATACATATTTTCTCTCATTTGGATATTTGGATATATAAAAAACTGTACTTTTATTTTATTTTTCATTATTTGTTATATTATTTTTATTTTTATTAAATTATAATGTAAAATATTGTAAGGAAGGGGCAGGGCTTGATATGTTTTTTTACTTCCCCCTGTTCCTTCTCGAACACTTATTGTATGGAAATAGTCTTTGACTATTTACCTTTTTGTTTTTTAAACTTGTTTTATGTTTCTATGTTCGAGACAAATAAAAATCAAATCAAATCAAATCAAATCAAAATGTTCTGCTGTGAACAAACATGCAGGGATGTTTCATTCACTTTGGTCCGACACAGGCACTGAGGAGATGTAGCGTATACGCTCACTCTGGGTTGCCAGGTTGTGCGGGAATAATTAAGCGTAGTGTATGAAGAGGATAAGACGGTTTCTGAATCTAATCTGGCAACATATATCCCCCAAACAAAGCCTGATTTCAGTCACTAAACAACTTAATTAAACACTTTTTTTGGTAAACGGGAGATTATAATATGTGGACAAAATAATCACGTGAACTCCTCCTGGGCTTGTTGCACGAATGTTGTGAAATAGGCTGCTGCTACAGTATATGTTTTCCAATTACTGTCAGTAATGAATTATTTGTTATTATTATAGTTTGAATGTCTTGTTTAGAATCACAACATTATTTGGCTATTCTGAACAATAATACCAGCTGCGAAAATAATAATATGATGAAAAATCCCACATTTGGAAATATACAGGAAAATCTGCACAGTCAGCTTCATTACATGTGCGATTTCTCTGTTTATTTTGAGCATTTTTTGCAGTGTTTGGTCTTTTACTCTTTTACTGTATGAAGCACAATCTCAGGAGGCTCATACAGAACCAAGCATTTCACCATAATGTACATGTGACAAATAAAACAAAACTTGAAACTTGAACTTCCTGCTTTTGGTTCGGGTTTGTATTCACACCTCAAATGAACCACTCCAGGGTTCACCCGGTGCGGACGTGAGTTTGGATTACCGCGCTCACGCATAACTGCTACACCGTTGGAGCACAAGGACAGCATTGTGCTGCTATCATGGACCACCGCTATCATGCAGCACCGCTGGAGGCTTGTTTTGAGCAAGTTTTGAGCCACCGCCGCTATAAACAGGTAGATTGCCAAACATAATTGGGTCCAAAGTCAGACTCAGCTTCCTGAAGACAGTAAAGGTGTCCGCACGGAGGGTTAGAGGGTTAAACAGAGGCTTGTGTAGTGTGTGTGTGTGTGTGTGTGTGTGTGTGTGTGTGTGTGTGTGTGTGTGTGTGTGTGTGTGTGTGTGTGTGTGTGTGTGTGTGTGTGCGTGCGTGCAGGGACGTGCACAGGACTTTAGAGGGGCAGGTGCTCAAAGGCTGAAAAGGGCACTACACTTGTGTGTTAGAACCGTGCGCAAGGCGCGCAAACCCAATTTTTGGGGGCCCTTTTTGGGCAGGGGGGGCCCCTTTTTATGCTTTTTGGGGGGTTTTGGTGATCATATATTGAATATTGAACTATAATAATCAGTGCAGGAGCTCACTTAGCCTTGAAAGACACTTTTATCACTGACTTAAAAGGTCCATACATCTCCATAAATGTTCAGGGGCTTACCCTATACAGACCCCAAGAAGTGCTGTATATTCTGTATTGTTTAATATAAATGCATTTTTTATTCCAATCCCGATTTGTATTTGAGATTCCCAAATCCCATCGGACTTGACTTCTTCGTGTCCCTCAGTGAGTGTAATACCAGCATTCAACTGTATGCGCCACAGCGGTTTCTATCATCATCATCATCATCACCACCCACGCTATGCATAAAATATATAGGTCCGCGGAGAGGCACGCTGAGGAGGCCGTGCAAACTGCAATAGAATATGGGGCATCGCTCTCTCTTTACCTAATACTTTGATTCTATCCTGACATTTTTCAGTTGGAAGGGCAGTCTATATGCGCAACGGTAAAAAAATAAAAATAATAATATATATATATATATATTTTTTTAATGACACTTTTTTTATGAGGCTCAAAAGGGCAGGTGCTCGAGCACCCCTTGGGCTCTATGTGTGCACGTGCCTGTGTGTGTGTGTGCGTGCGTGCGTGCGTACATATGTAACGAGGTGGGAAACCATGGCAACAGTAGCCGCCCTGGTGTAAACCCACTCCTAAGCTGAATACCCTCCACTTCTGCACCTGAATCGGGTCCTTTCCAGAAGGGCGGGACGTATAAGACCGGCCGTGTTTAACAAACGCGTCGACATGATGCCGGGCGAGCGGAGGGGTCGGGCGGTTGTGAGGCCGTTGGGAGGAGGGGGGGGGGGGGGGGGTCGGGGGTGTGGCGTTCCCTGCCTGCCGTTATCCGGTGACGGGCGATATGCTGTCGACTCCTGCAGCGTAATATAATATTTTTTATCCACTTTTTCTCCTCATTTTTCAATTTTTCTCCCATCCCAATTTCGTATTGCCAATTCTCCCCCTCCCCTGTCTTGAACGTTGCTAGACTATGCCCCCCACTGGTCGGTTGTAGTGAGGATAGAAGCCTTGCATCACGTGTGCCCTCCGGTACACGAGGAGGCAGCCTGTCGCATCTTCTCACCTGCCAGCGCGGACTCTCAGTGGCGAGGAGGAGTAACGCGTGGGAGGCTCACGCTACCCCCGCTACTTCCTGTCTCTGCTGTGCAGGCGTCACCCAACCGACCTGTAGGAGTCGCTGTCCACAACATCCGATCCCCCACCCATCGACTTTCCACCCGCTGACTCTGCCAAAATGAGCCAGTACGACGGCCGGTCCAAGTCGAAGGCAATGCTGAGACTGGGGATTCGATACGGGAGTCTCTTGCATTGGTGACGGGCGCAATCTCCGCTACGCCACCCAGCCGCCATCTCCTGCAGCGTAATTGAATTCGGCGGCTGTAATGGAACTCTGTGAGGCGTGGAGACGCTGCGAGAGCCTCCAGAGCATCCAATCTTCCCGGAGAAAAGAAGTGTATATATCGCATGCCGTCGTATGGATGCTGCGAGTTAAAGTGTGTGGTGTGTGTGTGGCGTGTGTGTGTGCGTGGTGTGTGTGTGTATGTGGCGTGTGTGTGTGTGTGGCGTGTGTGTGTGTGGCGTGTGTGTGTGTGTGCGCGTGGCGTGTGTGTGGCGTGTGTGTGTGTGTGTGTGTGTGTGTGCGCGTGGTGTGTGTGTGTGTGTGTGCGCATGGCGTGTGTGTGCGCGTGGCGTGTGTGTGCGCGTGGCGTGTGTGTGTGTGTGTGTGGCGTGTGTGTGTGTGTGTGTGCGCGTGGTGTGTGTGTGTGTGTGTGCGCATGGCGTGTGTGTGCGCGTGGCGTGTGTGTGCGCGTGGCGTGTGTGTGTGTGTGCGCGTGGCGTGTGTGTGTGTGTGGCGTGTGTGTGTGTGTGTGTGCGTGTGGCGTGTGTGTGTGTGTGCGTGTGGCGTGTGTGTGTGTGTGTGTGCGTGTGGCGTGTGTGTGTGTGTGTGTGTGGCGTGTGTGTGTGTGTGTGCGTGTGGCGTGTGTGTGTGTGTGTGTGCGTCCACAGGGGGATACGCTAGGAAAGGGAGACATTTGTTTGAGAGCCGTGGTGCTCAGTTAACTCACTGTGCGCTGAGCTCAGACTTCAGCCAACTCAGCCAGCGTTGTGTGTCTGTGTAGCAAGACCCGGGTGGATGGGGTGGGGGGGACACAGTAGGGGGGCTGCGGGGGTGGGTCACAGTAGGGGGGCTGGTGTGAGGTTCCTCTCAGGGTCTAGTAGTGGTTATAGTAATGGCTTCTTCCTCCAGGCCCTTCAACAGGCCAAGTAGTGAATCTATTCACACATTCACAACAACCGCACGGCATTTTATGAACACAAGCTTTTTACGTTTCTGTTCTCTAAAAATCGCTTGGAAAATACTAATTTATATATATTTCATACCCAGTTTAATCACCTGCGTGATTAAATATCACCTTGTATATTATTATTGCACTTTACTGTTACATTTGCACTCTGGTTGGATGCCAAACCTCTTTGTGTTGTACTGTACTGTTATGAAGACCATACATTTGAATCTAATCTAATCTAGTATTTGCTGCGTAGGGGGGTGGGGGGAGCAACACAGGCCTACTATAGTTCATTTAGTTGTATCTTGAATCCTGTATCTTGGTTTATTATACATAATGATGGTATGATGGTGCACTTCTGTTATGGACTATCAACCTAATGGCTTAACGGCTATATAGCGGATATTAGAATACATTTGTACTCTGGTTGGATGCCAAACTTATTTTGGTTGTACTTTGCTTGTGCTGTATATGATGACAATACATTTTAATCTAATCTAATCTCAACTGAAATGCTGTCTGCATAGGCGTGTGTAAAAACATGTTAGGAGGACTGGTGCAGGCAGCTGAAATGAACACAGACTGCAGGGAAAAAACAATGACTTATTTAGCACCTACCATCTTCTCCAGAGTCAGACAAGAAGATAGATACCAATTTCCTCTCTGTGCGTTCAGTAGAAAGCTATCCAGCTGCAAGCTAAGATAAGATATTCCTTTATTGATCCCCTTGGGGAAATGTGGGCGTCATAGCAGCGTGGGGGAGGGGAGGTACAGGTATGGGCAGGGAAATAGTAGAAAGACTATTATTATTACTATATAGATCTGAATATAGAAATATGAGAAAAATAAACAATATAATTAGATTAGATTAGATTCTAAATGTATTGCCTTCATAACAGCACAAGTACAGTACAACGCAAAGAGGTTGTGTATCCAACCAGAGTGCAAATGTAGCAGTAAAGTGCAATAGTAATATACAATGTACAGGGGATTAAATTGGGTACAAAATATACACAATAGGCGGCTGGGTGGCGCAGTGGACATTCGATGGGTGGTAATCTGGACGTTGTGGACAGCGACTCCTACAGGTCGGTTGGGGGACGCCTGCACAGCAGAGACAGGAAAATGGCGGGGGTAGTGTGAGCCTCCCACACGTTACACCTCGCCAAGGAGAGTCCGCGCTGGCAGGTGAAAAGATGTGACAGGCTGCCTCCACATGTATCGGAGGCTTCTATCCTCCCTACAACCGACCAGTGGGGGGCATATGCGAGCAACGTTCAAGACAGGGGAGGGGAGAATTGGCACGGCTAAAATTGGAATGGGAGAACAATTGAAAAAGAGGAGAAAAAAGTGGATAAAAAAATATATATACACTCGAGCCCAGCTCTCGGCGTTGCTACCAGCTTGGCTGGTCGTTCATACTAATACAATTGGCAGTATTAGGGGGTGGGAAGCTGGTGGGTGGGAATGAATCTGGCGTTGTGGACAGCGACTCCTACAGGTCAGGTCTCGGCGCTTGCTCAGCGGGGGCAGGACTTGGTGGAGATAGCGTGCCCTCCCACGCGTTACACTTCACCAATGAGAGTCCTCGCTGCCAAGTGAAAAGACGTCACTGGCAGTCGCCGCACGTATCGGAGGAAGCGTGCGGTCAGCTTCGGGACGCCCTTGTACCGACTCGTAGGAGAACATGCATACAGCAGCCAGGTAGGGGAGGGGGGGAATTGGCACGGCGACTAAATTGGGACGGGGAGAAAAACAGAAAATTGGAGAAAGAGAAATAAAAAAATAAATAAAAATATACACAATAGCACAATAACTAACTCTGAATATAAAAATATGAGGGAAAATAAACAGTGTAAACAAAGGTGCAGATGAGTGTCTGTATGCCCTATCGGATATATTATAAGTTACAATAAATAATACAGATTTTGAATCTTGTGCTAGCATAGCTTTGCACAAATGAATGGAAGCGAATAGGGACCATACTAGGAAGCATACTAGGACCGCTACTATTCCTAATTTATGCAAATGACATGTCGTCAGCTTGTGACTGCAACTTGTTCCTGTTTGCGGACGACTCAGCCCTGCTGGTCTCTGACAAGAACAAGTTACAGGTTGAAAAAGCCCTCAGCTCGGAACTAGGCAAAATCTGCATATGGCTCGCCGACAACAAACTATCATTACACATGGGCAAAACAGAGTCCATTCTCTTCGGTTCAAATAACAAACTCAGCAAGACCGACGGCTTCTCGGTTACAGTGGGTGACAATATTATCACAAGGAAAGATGAAATTACCTACCTGGGTTCCATCCTAGAGGCTAATCTTTCCTGTGACAAAATGGCATCCAATGTAATAAAAAAAGTCAACCAACGAACGTGATTCTTGTACCGGATCTCCTCTCTGGTAAACAAGAATACCCTGAAGACTCTAGCAGGAGCACTCATTCAAGGGTACTACGACTATGCTTGCACCTCATGGTACCAAAGCACCTCAAAGGCACTAAAAAACAAATTACAAACATCTCAAAACAAGCTAGTCAGACTACTACTTGACCTGACTCCTAGAACCCACCTCACCCCTGCCCACTTTGACAACCTAGGATGGCTTAGAGTAGACGACAGAGTACAGCAACTTGCAATGGGCCTGGTCTACAAGATACACTACGCGACCAAGGTACCCATGTACATGTCAAAATACTTCCCAAAGGTCAGTGAATACCACGATCACAACACCAGAGGGAGCTCCACAAATCATGTAAAACCCAGATTCGGCTCAAACAAGGGACTAAACACGTTTCGCAATTATGCCACATCAATGTGGAACGCCCTACCTAAAGCTGTAAAGGAATGTGAATCACTACCCACTTTCAAAACCACTCTCAAAAAACACCTACGTGAGACTGCAATTCGAAACTGGCCCCTACAAATGTCCTAACCTAGTTGTACAGTAAATGACCAAGTAAGGCTTTGTCAATATTCCAATGTACAGTGTAAAATGTGTGTGTGTCCCCTACCCCCCCCCCCCACCTCCAATGTACAGCCCTCACCCAACCCGCCCAACCCCACCCCACCCCACCCAACCAACCTCCTCCAATGTACAGTTTCTACCCCCAATGTATATACACTCCTTTTCTGGACACTTTTGTATCACAAACAGTACTGTATTTGCAAATCTGATATGTCATAAATGTATAGATGTAGCAGTACTGTCTATCTGTATGTCATGTATGTCATATATGTTATGATGAATTGAAAATGGGGGACCCTGATGTAAACAAGACGAAAGTCTTTCTCTGGTCTGCATCCCCTTAACAATTGTATGTATTGAGCTGTACTGTACTGTACCCATTCTGCAATCTGTTAATAAACTTTTCAATCAATCAATCAAAAACCACTAGCCTAGATTAAAAGTGTTTTTTTGCGGCTGGGCCCATGTGGCTCTCGGAGGGTTAAAGAAGAGAACATTTCCCCCCCATCCTCCCCATCCTCCCCCTGCATGTTGGCTGATACCACTCTGTGGTAAAAACTACTCATCCAGTAAAGCCATTTCACAATCAAACAGCTCAGCCAGCGCGCAGTCACACCACCGTATAGCTCTGCGCGGGACCGCTGCTGCAACAACAACAAGGCCATTAAACAGCAGAGCGCCGCGCTGTTTACTGCTGATCAGGAGACTCTCGAAACGTTTATCTTTTTTCTGCTTTTCTACCAAAGTGGCGACGGTGGTGATTAAACAGGCTTTCGTGTCGCTCATGTGTAAAAAGTTCTGTGTGTTATGAATTGAAAATGAGGGACCCTGATGTAAAAACAAGACGAAAGTATTTCTCTGGTCTGCATCCCCTTAACAATTGTGTGTATTGAGCCGTACTGTATTGTACCCATTCTGCAATCTGTTAATAAAGTTTTCAATCAATCAATCAATCAATGTTCGGTTTGCAGAAATATGTATCATCGTCTCTCCTTTTGACTGCAGCCTGATGTCTTGAATGTGCTGCTTTCGAAACCTGAAGAATGCACAGAGCTCCGCCAGGGACCGACAAACAAAATCAAGCCATTACTTTCACATGCAATATTCTACCGGGTGGATGACAGCAACAGGAGATGCCTATATTGCTGGTCTCAACGGACCCAGGCTATGCATCTATAATGGTGGTGCTAGTATACAGTATAACAGTATAAATCCCTGTATATCTTCCTGTACATTTCACATTTGACTGTACATTTCTACTGTATATTTTTGGACTGTATATTTTAGAATGTATATACATATTTTAGAATGTATATCTCTGACTTATTTTTAGATTTTTGACTACCTGAATGTTCATTGTGAGCGATCTGTGGTGCTGAATTTCTCTCGGGATCAATGAAGTACAGTACTTCTATTATATTCTAGAGGAAAGGTCACAGGGTCACCAGAATCACCGAAAACAGGGAATCAATTCCCCCTGAATCTCCAAATCCAAAGAACAAAAGTCAACTCCTGCACACATTTAAATCACCTCTGCATTGATGTATTAAAGATCCAGTACAGGGCGGCTACGTGGCGTAGTGGGCAAGGCGCTCGCCACGAATGCGGAGACGCTGGGCTCGCCTGTTCGAGCCCAGCGCTCCACATTGCTTTCAGTTTAGCTGGTCGTTCATACTAATACACATTGGCCGTATTACGGGGAGGGAAACTGATGGGTGGGGATCGGGCGTTGTGGACAGCGACTCCTACAGGTCGGTTGGTGCGCCTGCGCAGTAGAATCAGGAAGTGTCGGGGGCAGCGTGAGCCTCCCACGCGTTACTCCTCGCCACTGAGAGATCGAGCTGCGCAGGTGAAAAGATGCGACTGCTGTTACCTCAAGTACCGGAGGGGACTTGTGCTATGTATGACTTAGTCCACATTGCAGCCGGCTTGTGGGAGGCAAGAAACAGCGTTCGTGACAGGGGAGGGTTGAATTGGATGATACGAAATTGGGATGGGAGAAAATATAGAAAATGGGAGAAAAAGTGGATTAAAGAAAAAAGTGTTTTAGTGTCTCCCCCTCTCTGAGCACAGTCAACTCAGTATGTTGAGGGGGCGTGGCCTTCTGTTTATTGAAAGTCAATTGGGAGGTGTATAGGCCGTAAGGTGAAGGCTGTATCGTTTCATCCCGTTCCCACCTCCCCGGACTACACAATTTTCACTCTGGGTGAAAGATATATTGGTGGAGATTTAGTTCTCCAAACTAGCCCATTTTGCGCAATCATAATTTTAAAGTCGGGACTAGATCTTTCCTTGTGAACGGATACTTGTCACCGCAGAGTTTTATTTGACGTAATTGGTGCGAGTTCGGTCACGTATCTTGCGCTCGACCAATAGCAGCTCTCTTTGTTGCGAGGATACGGCCGTATCCTCGCAACAAAGAGAGCTGCTATTGGTCGATCCGGTGTCAACAAATTACGTCCACAGACTAACGTTACGGACGAAAATGGACATAAAACTGTTATGGTTTGTAACCGACCCCAATCGCACAACACAAGACAGGTATGAGAGTAAGCCAAGAACTGGGCATTTATTGAATACAACAAAAAGCGGCACTGTCCCTTTAAGGGAGAACACAAAAATACTGGAACAAGGAAAAAGGGCAATGTGCCTTTAAGAGGCGAGCAGGCTAAGGGGAAGGCTTAGGGAGAACACAAAATACTGGAAACAAGAATTAGGGAAAATTGGCACTGTGCCTTTAAGAGGCGAGCAGGCTAAGGGGCTAAGGCTAAAGGACAGGGCCAGGGCAAAGGACAGGGCAGGAACAGGGGCACTGGAGAGGGGAACAGGGAAGGGGCTAAGGCTAAAGGACAGGGCCAGGGCAAAGGACAGGGCAGGAACAGGGGCACTGGAGAGGGGAAAAGGGAAGGGGCTAAGGCTAAAGGACAGGGCCAGGGCAAAGGACAGGGCAGGAACAGGGGCACTGGAGAGGGGAACAGGGACAGAGGCCCGGGGAGGCGGGCTGGAGACAGGGACAGAGAAAACAGGGTAAGGTCTTGGACAGGGCGAGGGCCAGAGCTGCTTACAGGGATGGAGTAGGAGCGCACAGGCTAGATGTCTGGAGTGGTGCGCGTTGGCTTGAAGAGCGCGCCGGCTCGGAGAGACGCATCCTCCCGTAGAGAATTAGAGAGCGATGCGCGTCTGGAGAAGTAGCGCGCCGGCTAGAAGTCTGGAGTGGTGCGCGTCGGCTTGGAGAACGCGCCGGTTCGGAGAGCGCGCCGGCTCGGAGAGACGCATCCTCCCGTAGAGAATTAGAGAGCGATGCGCGTCTGGAGTAGTAGCGCGCCGGCTAAACGTCTGAAGTGGTGCGCGTCGGCTTGGAGAACGCGCCGGTTCGGAGAGCGCGCCGGCTCGGAGAGACGCATCCTCCCGTAGAGAATTAGAGAGCGATGCGCGTCTGGAGTAGTAGCGCGCCGGCTAAACGTCTGAAGTGGTGCGCGTCGGCTTGGAGAACGCGCCGGTTCGGAGAGCGCGCCGGCTCGGAGAGACACATCCTCCCGTAGAGAATTAGAGAGCGATGCGCGTCTGGAGTGGAGCGCATCTGCTGTAGGAGCGCGTCTGCTGTAGGAGCGCGTCTGCGCGGGGTCTGGAGTGGAGCGCGTCTGCTGTAGGAGCGCGTCTGGCGCGGGGTCTGGAGTGGAACACTGGAATACCTCCCGTAGAGAATTAGAGAGCGCAGGCTGTGTCCCACTCCAGGCAAATGATGAAACAGCATACAGAATACAGAAACAGATATAGATAGGGAATCTCCCGTAGGAGCTTACAGATAGAGAACGACCCGACGAGGACTGGGGGGGAGATCGAGGTATTTAAAGCCCACTGGGGCGCTAATTAGAACACACATCAGGTGCGTGATGGTAATTGATACTTGACTTAGAAGTGTGTGTTCGGCACGGACCAATCAAACACATAATGAAAGGTAGTCCAAGGGTGTGGCTGCTGAAGAGCAGACGAGAGTAAACGAACGCGAGGGTGGGGGCTGGAGAGGTGAGGAGACAGGGAATTAAAGGTCCAGGGAAGAGGCGAACCTCACAGTACCCCCCCCTCCACGGGAGCCACCGGGCGACCCAAAAATAAAGACAGAGGGGCAGGGGACATAAACAAGGCAACAAACAAAAAATTGGGCCATGCTAGCGGGGAAGCTACACCAAAAGTGGGGCTAGCAGAGGGACAGGGAAGCTGCCAGGGCACTGATAGCTACAGGGCCTATGCTAGCTGTACTGCTACATTAACATAGAGGCTGCGCTAGCTGCCGGAGCTAGGCTAGCAGACAGGGCTGGACCAGCATGAGAGAACAAGCTAGCTGGAAGGACAGTCCTAGCTGTGGGGAACTGACCTTGCTAGCTGAAGGGGCAGTCCTAGCAGTGGGGAAAAAACTGACCTTGCTAGCTGAAGGGGCAGTCCTACCAGTGGGGAAAACTGACCTTGCTAGCTGAAAGGGCAGTCCTAGCAGCGGGGAAACTGACCTTGCTAGCTGAAGGGGCAGTCCTAGCAGTGGGGAAACTGACCTTGCTAGCTGAAGGGGCAGTCCTAGCAGTGGGAGAAAACTGACCTTGCTAGCTGAAGGGGCAGTCCTAGCGGTGGGGAAACTGACCTTGCTAGCTGAAGGGGCAGTCCTAGCAGTGGGGAAACTGACCTTGCTAGCTGAAGGGGCAGTCCTAGCAGTGGGGAAAACTGACCTTGCTAGCTGAAGGGGCAGTCCTAGCAGTGGGAGAAAACTGACCTTGCTAGCTGAAGGGGCAGTCCTAGCAGTGGGAAAACTGACCTTGCTAGCTGAAAGGGCAGTCCTAGCAGCGGGGAAACTGACCTTGCTAGCTGAAGGGGCAGTCCTAGCAGTGGGAGAAAAACTGACCTTGCTAGCTGAAGGGGCAGTCCTAGCAGTGGGAGAGCTACACAAAAAGTGGAGGCCAAGCAGAGGGACCGGGTTAGCTGCCTGGGCATGGCTAGCTACAGGGCCTATGCTAGCTGCAAGGGCTGCATTAACATAGAGGCTGTGCTAGCAGCCGGGGCTAAGCTAGCAGACTGGGGCCATGCCGGTAGTAGAGGCCTGGCAAGCTGCAGGGGAGCTAACGAGGCTAACAGGGAAGCTAACAGGGGAGACTAACAGGCTAACAGGGGAGCTAAACAGGGGAACTAACAAAGGCTAACTCAACATACACTGTCTGTGCTGGCTGGGGTCGTCGACTGGTCGGGTCGTACTGTTATGGTTTGTAACCGACCCCAATCGCACAACACAAGACAGGTATGAGAGTAAGCCAAGAACTGGGCATTTATTGAATACAACAAAAAGCGGCACTGTCCCTTTAAGGGAGAACACAAAAATACTGGAACAAGGAAAAAGGGCAATGTGCCTTTAAGAGGCGAGCAGGCTAAGGGGAAGGCTTAGGGAGAACACAAAATACTGGAAACAAGAATTAGGGAAAATTGGCACTGTGCCTTTAAGAGGCGAGCAGGCTAAGGGGAAGGCTAAGGGAGAACACAAAATACTGGAAACAAGAATTAGGGAAAATTGGCACTGTGCCTTTAAGAGGCGAGCAGGCTAAGGGGCTAAGGCTAAAGGACAGGGCCAGGGCAAAGGACAGGGCAGGAACAGGGGCACTGGAGAGGGGAACAGGGAAGGGGCTAAGGCTAAAGGACAGGGCCAGGGCAAAGGACAGGGCAGGAACAGGGGCACTGGAGAGGGGAAAAGGGAAGGGGCTAAGGCTAAAGGACAGGGCCAGGGCAAAGGACAGGGCAGGAACAGGGGCACTGGAGAGGGGAACAGGGACAGAGGCCCGGGGAGGCGGGCTGGAGACAGGGACAGAGAAAACAGGGTAAGGTCTTGGACAGGGCGAGGGCCAGAGCTGCTTACAGGGATGGAGTAGGAGCGCATAGGCTAGACGTCTGGAGTGGTGCGCGTCGGCTTGAAGAGCGCGCCGGCTCGGAGAGACGCATCCTCCCGTAGATAATTAGAGAGCGATGCGCGTCTGGAGAAGTAGCGCGCCGGCTAGAAGTCTGGAGTGGTGCGCGTCGGCTTGGAGAACGCGCCGGTGCGGAGAGCGCGCCGGCTCGGAGAGACGCATCCTCCCGTAGAGAATTAGAGAGCGATGCGCGTCTGGAGTAGTAGCGCGGCGGCTAAACGTCTGAAGTGGTGCGCGTCGGCTTGGAGAACGCACCGGTTCGGAGAGCGCGCCGGCTCGGAGAGACGCATCCTCCCGTAGAGAATTAGAGAGTGATGCGCGTCTGGAGTAGTAGCGCGCCGGCTAAACGTCTGAAGTGGTGCGCGTCGGCTTGGAGAACGCGCCGGTTCGGAGAGCGCGCCGGCTCGGAGAGCGCGCCGGCTCGGAGAGACGCATCCTCACGTAGAGAATTAGAGAGCGATGCGCGTCTGGAGTAGTAGCGCGCCGGCTAAACGTCTGAAGTGGTGCGCGTCGGCTTGGAGAACGCGCCGGTTCGGAGAGCGCGCCGGCTCGGAGAGACACATCCTCCCGTAGAGAATTAGAGAGCGATGCGCGTCTGGAGTGGAGCGCGTCTGCTGTAGGAGCGCGTCTGCGCGGGGTCTGGAGTGGAGCGCGTCTGCTGTAGGAGCGCGTCCGCTGTAGGAGCGCGTCTGCTGTAGGAGCGCGTCTGCGCGGGGTCTGGAGTGGAGCGCGTCTGCTGTAGGAGCGCGTCTGCTGTAGGAGCGCGTCTGCGCGGGGTCTGGAGTTGAGCGCGTCTGCTGTAGGAGCGCGTCCGCTGTAGGAGCGCATCTGCTGTAGGAGCGCATCTGCTGTAGGAGCGCGTCTGCGCGGGGTCTGGAGTGGAGCGCGTCTGCTGTAGGAGTGCGTCTGGCGCGGGGTCTGGAGTGGAACACTGGAATACCTCCCGTAGAGAATTAGAGAGCGCAGGCTGTGTCCCACTCCAGGCAAACGGCGACAGGTGGCGAAGGCTTGCACCTCGTCTCACGCCGGAGATGAAACAGCATACAGAATACAGAAACAGATATAGATAGGGAATCTCCCGTAGGAGCTTACAGATAGAGAACGACCCGACGAGGACTGGGGGGGAGATCGAGGTATTTAAAGCCCACTGGGGCGCTAATTAGAACACACATCAGGTGCGTGATGGTAATTGATACTTGACTTAGAAGTGTGTGTTCGGCACGGACCAATCAAACACATAATGAAAGGTAGTCCAAGGGTGTGGGCTGCTGAAGAGCAGACGAGAGTAAACGAACGAACACAGGGTGGGGGCTGGAGAGGTGAGGAGACAGGGAATTAAAGGTCCAGGGAAGAGGCGAACCTCACAAAAACACCTTCTAAAGTTCGCAAAAATGTTTCTAAACAATGTTATATGCATCTCACGTCCGTTCAGAAAGAACGTGTACAAGATTTTACACAGACACGGTGGGATAGATATAGAAACTGCGTAGAACGGTGGCTTAACCTACCAGGCCAGAATCATACCATTACGGAGACATACAAACATTGTTTAGAGATCGATTTGTGTCATAAATGTCATGATATATATTTGTATATCTGTATGTCGTGTATGTCATAAATGTCATGATGAATTGAAAATGGGGGACCCTGATTAGATTAGATTAGATTGTACTTTATTGTCATTATATTTGCATACAATGAGATTTGGGACTCAAACCTAAGGTGCAGTAATAAAATCACAAGTAATAAAAGAGAAACATAAAATCCTATACAGAAACATTAAATGCTATACAATAAGACAATGTTAGTCCTGTACAATATACAAAATAACAACAATATACAGAATAGCGATACACAAATAACAGTCACAGTGTCAGACGGTAGTGGGTGGGTATTGCACTGTGGATGTTGCACATCAGGATGTTGCACAGTGTGGGAGGAGGGGGAAAGATGAATAACCCTAGACCAGTCTACCTTTGATGGTCTTAGCAAATATGTGTGCCACCTGTATGGCCAGCCATCAGCTAAGAATGTGAATGATGCCAGATATAAAGCATTCTGCATGGCATCATCGGCTTTGCCAGAACTCTCTATGCCCCCGACAAGTGGCACATTGTACCAACGCTGCAAAAGGGCAAATTACCAAGCAGCTATAATGAGACATTCATTGAAAGCTATAATGTGTGCCCCTTTACCTGTTGGCAATGGGTGGCATGTCAAGGATGGGGAGTTAACAGTGACTATGACGGATGACTACAAATCCGGCCTCTGATAGTGTGTTGCAGGTAGTCCACTAAGGTTGCAAACAAGGACAATTTAAGACAGGAAGATGTTCATGTGTGTCTGCAAAACTGCCATCTACAGATCTTTGTCAATGCCAAAACTGTGCAAATGTTTCGAAGGAAACCGAAGATAGGGCTACATGGGATGATGACTCAGATGATAGTGGTGAGGATGATTAACATCAGTGTTGCCTGTGAAGTGTGGTTGTGGATGAGGGTGTGGACTGGGTTGGGATGTATAGGGCGAGGGGATTAGGATTATACAGTAGTAGTGTGATTTGGTTGTATTTGTTGAGATCAGTTTGACACTGATCTCTCCACACACCTCACTGTTTACTCATTTTACTCTGTATTGTATATATGTATATTCCTTTTTTTTTACTGTATGAAGCACACCCTCAGGGGCTCATACAGAAACAAGCATTTCATCGTAAAGTACCTGTATTTTATTGTGATAAATAATAAACAAACTTGAAACTTTAAACTTGTGTTAGTTGTGTATGTATGTGATGAATAAACCTCCGGTCAGTCCTTCATACCAGTGGCCATCAGGCTCCACAACAGTGGGCAGGGACTGCTGCCAGACATCCAACTACAACTACTACATTTACATTTAGTCATTTAGCTGACGCTTTTATCCAAAGCGACTTACAAGTTCTGTGCGACAAGACAGCAAGAAGGGTATAACTCTATCAGCTGAGTAACAATGTTCATCAAAGTGTTGCTAGAAACCTAAAAAGGACAATAACACTACCTTATGCATACTGCACCTTATGTGAATACTGTATATTTCAGTTAGTTAGTTAGTTAATTATATTGACTTGTTATATTGTTTACACTGCTTGTTTTTACTACCTGTACCTCCCCTCCCCTCCCCTCCCCCATGCTGCTATGATGCCTGAATTTCCCCAATGGGACCAATAAAGGAATATCTTATCTTGATTGATTGAAAACTTTATTAACAGATTGCAGAATGGGTACAATACAGAACGGCTCAATACACACAATTGTTAAGGGGATGCAGACCAGAGAAAGACTTTCGTCTTGTTTAAATCAGGGTCCCCCATTTTCAATTCATCATAACATTTTGTGCAAGAATGGAAAGCTTGCCAATGTTCATGAGGCAGAATTGTTACAATAGCCGATAATCCATTTTCCCAATGATAAATCCCTATACGGGTGGACCTCGCGGGCGGTCCAAAGTGACGTCAGACTATACCTCCCTATTTAGCTGAAGCTTTCAAATGTAAACAAATTCAAGAGCCCAGTATGATCGGTTGCTATGGGAGATTAACATTGGCGAACCTGTGCTAACAGGTGTTAAATACATTGTCACCATTGTTGTGGATGGTGTAGCATTAAAATGGTAGCAAACTAGTTTCATTACTTGTTTGTGGACTAGCTAGCTGATATCCTTTACAACTACTGACAACTGACAGACTGATGGGCCAATCACGGTAACCAGAGTAGATTATGCAATCTCTAACACTATAATTGATTGCATTGCTGACTCTGTTCAGCTAGCAGTGGATAACCTACCAACATTCCTCTGATGCTCTGCAGGAAGCTCTCATCAATCTTAAACGGGTGCTGAATGCTAGTAAAACGATATGTATGCCATTTCCTAGATCCAGAAACATAGATTATATCTGATCTAAATGGATCCACACTATTGAGAGAGTCACTGAATATATATATCTTGGCTTGGATGAAATATGTACTTTTAAATACCACATAGCCAATCTCACTAGCAGACTGAGACAAAAAAAAGTGGGTTATTTTATAGAAACAAATCCGGCTTCTCTGATTTGCAGAAAGAGGATTGTTGAAGCAGTCTTTATGTCAGTTTTGGATTATGATGATGTAATTGATAGAAACGCTGACCCTTCCACTCTTTTACCCATAGACACCATTTATCATTCTGCTCTTAGATTAGGTTGGTCTTCTCTATCAGAGAGGTGAAATACATTGGTATCTATTTATAATTAAGGCCATTGTTGGAAAATTGCCACCATATCACCATGATGTTTAATTGGAATTGTGGACCTTATCTGACCTGCTCAAATGATTGGCTGACAGTGACACGGTCCCACAAGTTCAGTCTGAACTTGGTACGTCTGCCTTTTGTTTTGATGCACCAGCTTCCTGGAATGATAAATCAATACCTCACTATCCTATGGACAATTTAAGAACATGATCACAAACCTTCCTACCTCGGTGTGTAACTGTTTTTAAATTTAATTTAATTATTGTTGTTTTAATGTCCTTTTCGAGAATAAAGGTTTCAAACAATCAATTGATTGAAATAAAAAACAACTCATAGTTCATTACTTATATTATTTAGTAATATAAGTAAATATATTACTTATACAATACGTAAAATATACTTAACATATATATAACATAATGTACATAATGTACCTTTTGCCTGTGGTTGATACGTACATTTCAACACCAGATAAATACTTTTGATACTTAAGTACATTTCAACACCATATAAATACTTTTGATACTTAAGTACATTTCAACACCATATAAATACTTTTGATACATAAGTACATTTCAACACCAGATAAATACTTTTGATACATAAGTACATTTCAACACCAGATAAATACTTTTGATTTGATTTTTTAATTCTCTTTTTCCTCCTTCTTTTTCCGTTTTTCTCCCCTCCCAATGTTAGTCGTTATGCCAATTCCCAATCCCCTTCCTGGTCGTTGCGCACTCTACCCCCTACCGTCGGTCTGGGAGGGTGGAGACTATCACATGCTTCCTCCGACACATGTGTACCCAGCCCACCGCTTCTTTTCACCTGGCAGCGCGGACTCTCAATGAGAGAGTGTAACGTGTGGAAGGTCACACTACCTCTCTTAGATCCTTCCCTCGCTGTGCAGGCGCCCCGACCGAACTGTAGGAGTCGCTGTTTACAACGACCGAGACCCACCCACGGGCTTCCCTCCCGCTGATTCTGCCAATCGAGCCAGTATGACGGCCGGCCAAGCCGGAAGCAACGCTGATAGCTGGATTCGATACCAGTGTCTCTTGCGTTGGTGACGAGCGCCTTGTCCGCTGCGCCACCCAGCCGACTGCAATACTTTTGATACATAAGTACATTTCAACACCAGATAAATACGTTTGATACTTAAGTACATTTCGACACCAGATAAATACCTTTGATATTAAAGTACATTTAATGTGAGATACGTTAAGTGCTTTTCTTACGGGTGACCTTAACTTTAGTTTTAACAGAGTCCCTTTTTCAAGTCATATATCTTCGAGTATCGCTTTCATATAAAGTCATATATCTTCAAGTATCGCTTTCAAGTACTTGCTACACCACTGATATAGTCCACAGCTGTGTTGGAGGTGTGATCACAGGCCACAACTCATAGGCATAGATTTAGAGGGGGTTCCAAGGGACATGTCCCCCTCAATATTGATATATATATATATATACAGAATGCCAGAGAGCCTTACTGCATTATATCCCATTATATTTGTGTCTATTTTTTGTTTAACCTTTAATTTAACCAAGTCATTAAGAACAAATTCTTATTTACAAAGGCGACCTGGCAAAAGGCACAGCCTGTTGAGGGACAGGGGGCAGGGGGTAAAATAAATATAGAGTTAACACAGAACAAGATTAAAACTATAGTTAAAACATGGTAAGACAAACAGAGCAAAACAAAACAGCCACAGCAGGCAGATACACTACAGGTGCTAGTTTAGGAGCAGTTGCAAGTATCAGTAGAAACTCAATAGAAACTCAGAACTTGTAAGACACTTTGGATAAAAGCGTCAGCTAAATGACAAAATGTCCATGATAGTTTCCTTGAAAGCTGATTTGGAGATTAAATTGTCCAATTGTCAGCTGTGGGTACCTGAATGTTGTCTTTTCCTTTACATAGATAAAGACATTTCCACCATGAATTGATGCAGAAAAGGCACAAATTTGTGCATAAAAGTACATCAGAATGCAGGAAATTAAGTGTTTGACGCTAAAGATTTCCTGGGGGAGGACCCGGGGGAGCAAGACACTTAACCCCTAATTGCTCCCGATGAGCAGGTCGGCACCTTGCACGGTCGCCTCCGCTGTGGGTGTGTGAGTGAATGGGTAAGATTGAATGTGAGGAATATAAAAGCTGCTATATATAAATGCAGCCATTTCCTACCAGACCCCCCGCTTAAAGTGCCCCCCACCCCCATGTTAAACCAAGCCTACTCCCTTGCAACAACTCATGGTTCATCAATCGCATCGGCGACCCAACTAATTGCATGTGTGTGTGTGTTCCTGTGTGTGTGCCGTCCATCGCATACGCGCGTGTCTGCCTGCATGCCGAATAAAGACTTCTCAAACCCATCCCACGCTACTGAAAAGCTATTCCCCGGTGTGTGGTATGAATAATAATAAGACAGATATAAACCGAGCTATGTTTGTATCTATGCAACGACGTGTAAATATAAGTCACTATGTGGTCTCGAGAAAGGTCAACTTCGCTTTAGTGAATCGATGCAGAGATGAGATGATGCGTTAGAGCCAGACGTGATGTGAGGCCAGTAATAGCAACCTCTCCATTATCCCTCCTCAGCGCCAACCCACAGCAGACCAAAACAAACAAATGTAAAACTATGCGCAATACCGAGAGGCGCACCTAGAGGTCGCTGGTTGACAACATTACAGATTCTACATACATTTATATATTAATATCTACGGCATATATATATTATACATCGATCTGTCTGAATATACCTGCATACAATCCTTCTATATACCTACTTGTACACGTATAACTCTGATGATAGCGTGTACAATAATGCCGTATACTGTATATATATATATTTATTCTTACCGTACTATATATATGTATCCACATCTGTCTGTACATACCTGCATATAATCCTGTCTGTAGATACTATATCTATATCTGTACATATCCCTTACCTACTCTTACTAGTTGCGCTGCTGGCCAGTATGACTTACTACCATAGTGTATCACTGTACATATTAATACTACAACTCTGTACATACATTTGATTAGCACTATTACTCAGTAGTACTAATTTATATGTCTTATACCCAGTTTAATCACCTGTACATTGTACAATGGTCTCTAACTAACTACACACCCTCAAGACCCCTGCACTCTACATCCTCTGGCCGGCTCAGACCCACTCCTATCTGAGCTCCGGGAGCAGGCACGTGCATACATAGGGGTGAAGGGGTGCCCGGGCACCTGCCTTTTTCATTTCTCATTAGAAAGTGCCCTTTTTATGCCACCCTCTTTTTTCTTTTTTTTTTTTTTTTACAGTTGCACATATATATATACTGCCCTGCCCTTCCAAATGAAAGATGTCACGATAGAATCTAAATATTAGGTAAAGAAAGAGAGAGAAATGCCACCCCTCTCGTAAATAATAGGTCCTTCCAGCCTACGCAGCATACTCTCTCTCTCTCTCTCTCTCTCTCTCTCTCTCTCTCTCTCTCTCTCTCTCTCTCTCTCTCTCTCTCTCTCTCTCATTTTTTTCCTTAGCCGCATTTCGCGGAGACGTTCTCTCTGATTGGCCAACACCATTTTCTGGCTGTGTTGTTGTGAGATGCAGCTATTTGTCTTAGAGCGTGAAGGCAAGTTCTTTCGACGGTTAACTAAGCTTAGGCACTCTTTCAAAGTTGGTTAAGGTTAGAGTTTGTCTTAGAGCAGGGCGATAGAACGCCAGGTAGTTTGCAGGCTGTTTGATGAGGAAATGGGCAAAGACACAGCTCTGCACAGTACTTGTTGCCGTTGTTGGCTAACAACAAGCTATATGGATGCAGTGTGGACAACTGGACATGCATGGACAATGGACATCAACACAGTCTGGACAGTGGAGTGGAGTGGATATACTTTATCAAGCCATTCTGCCCTGCTGGACCACTGTGCGTTTCAACTTAACAAGGTATAGTTGCGATGATGCGATCTCTCTCTCTCTCTCTCTCTCTCTCTCTCTCTCTCTCTCTCTCTCTCTCTCTCTCTCTCTCTCTCTCTCTCTCTCTCTCTCTCTCTCTCTCGCAGCTGTTGGTCTGGAGCGCATATTGTGTTATTAAAGGGACACTATGTAGTTTTGGTGACATCTATCGGTGAAACTGAATGTACCATGATAGACTTGTATTAACCCCAAAAATCGGGCTCGCGCGCTGCGCGCGCTCGCCTTACATTTACTAATTAATGCCCTTTTATGATTTTGGGCACCTGCCTTTCTAAAGTCCTGTGCACGTCCCTGTCCGGGAGGGTCATCAAAGAGGAGCCGCCTATTCTGGGTCCTCGCTCCACAATGGTGGAATGAACTTCCCACCACAGTCAGGACAGCCGAAACCCGACCAATCTTTCGCTGTCGACTAAAAACACACTTCTTCAATCAATATCTGAAATGAAAATAAATATGGGAAAAAAACACTAACCTTCTTACTGTCCTATACTACCATGCACTCCTCCTACTATACTAATATGTCTTTACTACTATGCACTCATCACTGCAGCACCCAAGTTTCAGCACTGTTTGATGAACATTGTTACTCAGCTGATAGTGTTGTTCCCTTCCTGCTGACTTGTTGTACAGAACTTGCAAGTCGCTTTGGATAAAAGCGTCTCAGCTAAATGACAAAATGTAAATATAATACTACAACTCTGTACATACATCTGATTAGCACTATTACTCAGTAGTACTAATTTATATATCTTATACGCAGTTTAATCACCTGTACATTGTAGATTACTAGGGCTGCAACGATTAGTCGACATAATCGCCGATGTCGATTATGAAAAATCGTTGACGAGATTTTTTTTTCTTTCAGTACCTATCTTTGTGAAAGTGGCTTCTCAGCTCTGGTCCAGCCAGCTGAAGACTTCTTAGCTTAACATAACAGACGACAGTAAGTTTGGGGGAACTAATGGGATAACTGGGGATGTTGTTTGGTCCCGACAAGAGTCTCAAAGCAACTCATGCTCAATGTCCAATCTGTTCCTCTGCTCTGTCTTCAGCTGGACCAGAGCTGAGAAGCCACTTTCACAAAGATAGGTAGTGCAAAAAAAAATAAAAAAATAAATTATATATATATATATATATATATTTTTTTAATATAATTGTTTTTCGATTAGTCGACTAATCGAAAAAAAAATCGACAGATTAGTCGACTACCAAAATAGTCATTAGTTGCAGCCCTATACATTACTGTTGCACTTTACTGTTACGTTTGCACTCTGGCTGGATGCCAACCCTCTTGTGGTTGTACTGTACTTGTGCCTCTAGGATCATCGTGGTGTGAGTGGGTCACGTCGCCTCTGTCATTTTTTGCAGAACATAATCTGCCAGAGAGATAGGATGTAAAAACAACGGAACTGGAAGTGACCTTTTTGACCATGTTGACATTCCGACAGATAAAGCGAGGCTCGTAAAAAGGCAGCCGGCGTGTGCGGGAGCGATGACGGCGCGGGTAATTGTTACTTACAGCGGCTTAGCTGCGCACGTTAGGCTCCCAGACGCCACGATGACATGGCTGGGGGCAGCGGTGGTGCAGTGTGAGGAAGGTCCAACGTCAGAAGGGTTTTCCGTGGAAACATACTGTAAGTATAGGCTGTGTCCTCTCTCTCTCTCTCTCTCTCTGTCTCTCTCTCTCTCTCTCTCTCTGTCTCTCTCTCTCTCTCTCTCTCTCTCTCTCTCTGTCTCTCTCTCTCCATCCTCTCTCTCTCTCTCTCCCCATCTCCTCTCTCTCCATCCTCTCTCTCTCATGTCACTCTCTCTCTCATGTATCCCTCTCTCTCTCTCTCCCTCGCCTCACCTCTCATGTCACTCTCTCTCTCTCTCTCCCTCTCTCTCTCCCTCTCCTCTCCTCTCATGTCACTCTCTCTCTTCCTCTCTCCCTCTCTCATGTCTCCCTCTCTCATGTCTCCCTCTCCTCACCTCTCATGTCACTCTCTCTCCCTCTCTCTCTCCTCACCTCTCATGCCACATTCTCTCTCTCTTTTCTCTCTCTCTCCCTCTCCTCATCTCTCATGTCACTCTCTCTCCCTCTCTCCTCACCTCTCATGTCACTCTCTCTCTCATGTCTCCCTCTCCCATGTCTCCCTCTCCTAACCTCTCATGTCACTCTCTCTCCCTCTCTCTCTCCTCACCTCTCATGCCACTCTCTCTCATGTCTCCCTCTCTCATGTCTCCCTCTCCTAACCTCTCATGTCACTCTCTCTCCCTCTCTCTCTCTCCTCACCTCTCATGCCACACTCTCTCTCTCTCTTTTCTCTCTCTCTCTCTCTCTCTCCCTCTATCTCTCTCTCTCCTCACCACACAAAGCGGCGGTTGTCAGTGACTGTCTGTGTTCCACTATTAAGTAAGTCGTGGTTATTATTCACAGTCTGGGTGTGTTGAGTCCAGGGCCCCTATGTGGTCCACACTCACCGGCTACGTTATATCATGCAGAAAGGGATTACAGTACAGCGGTTTGTCCGTGAGTGGGCGGAGAGAGACGGGCTCACGTTGTACAATACAGCTATATCAGGGACATTTTCTGCCGTCACCGAAAATATATTTTTCTAAATCGGTGGTTGGAGCCCATATTTATTTAAATTGCATGTTCCACCTCTGTGCAATGGTCTACACAACATTAAAATAAATCTAAACGTTATATAAACGTGGCGAAATAAAGAAGAAAGAAACCCTAAGAACCAAGCAGTCATTTGAACAGGTAGAATATGTTCCAAGGTTCCATTCCAACAGTGTTGTGACGTAAGAGGGAAGTTGACCAATAAGGGCTTTACTGTAAATATAGTACTGTATATACTGAGGAGTACAAATACCTCGGAGTCCCACATCGACAACAAACTGAACGGGTCAAAACACGCAGAGGCACTCCTACAAGAAGGGCCAGAGCCGACTCTACTTCCTCAGAGATCCTTCAACGTCTCTACAAGGATGTTGAGGATGTTCTACGAGCCGGTGGTGCCTTCTTGTATTCTATTCTTTATTCTTATTTTTTATATTATTATATTCTTATTCTTATTTTAGTCTTATTGACTACCTAAATGTTTATTGTTTACTGTCAGCGATCTGTAATGCCGAATTTCCCCTCGGGATAAATAAAGGATTTCTATTCTATTCTATTCTATACTCTCGTTGGTGTAATCGTCGGTGTAATCGTCTACCTCGCAGAGTCAATGATCAACCCTCTTCTGGGCACACGATGACGAACCCACTGCAGTTCACCTCCTCCATCAGACGCCTCTGTGAACATCAGGAGAGGAGAGAAGCACAGTGAGAACATAAAGAGCAGCGGTGCTTATCGCTGGTCATCAGGAGACAAAGATACGCTTGTACTCTAATAGTCGTTATATAGCCGTTAAGCCATTAAGTTGATAGTCCATAACAGAAGTGCACCATCATACCATCATTATGCATAATAAACCAAGCGACAGGATTCAAGCTACAACAAAATGAACTATAGTATCCCTGTGATGCTGCCCCCCCCCCCCCCCCCTATGCAGCAAATACTAGATTAGATTAGATTCAAATGCATTGTCATCATACAGCCCAAATACAGTACAATGAGGTTTGGCATCCAACCAGAGTGCAAATGTAACAATAAAGTGCAATAGTAATAATGTACAGGGGATTAAACTGGGTATAAAATATATAAATTAGTAGTGCTAATCAGATGTATGTACAGAGTTGTGGTTTTACCATAGGAATACAACAGTATTGCAATAGTACTAGATAGATATTAATACTACAACTCTGTACATACATCTGATTAGCACTATTACTCAGTAGTACTAATGTATATATTTTGTACCCAGTTTAATCACCTGTACATTGTACATTACTATCGCACTTTACTGTTACATTTGCACTCTGGTTGGATGCCAAACTTATTTGTATTGTACTGTACTTGTGCGGTTATGATGACAATGCATGTAAATCTAATCTAATCAATACAATATACCTCCACATCATGTACCTTCAGGAAACCATTTGACTTTCCATGATCCATCATTATAAATGACAGCATGACCTAATCTGCTGATGATAATCAGTGCTTTTCATTATCAGCTGTGTTTTACGGTCTCTGTGATGATACAGTAATGTCACAATGAGAACATTGTAAAGGCGATTGATCCCTCACTCACGTCTGACTGATCAGCCACACTTGCGTTGAAACCAGTTTCAAACCTTTATTTAAACTCGAAAGGCAACTGAGGTTTACAGTCACGTCAAGTGTACATACAGAAATAGTAAAGCATGTAAAATCACACAGCATATAAAATCATAACAAAGAGACAACAAGACGAGGCAAAGAGCAAGGATAACAAATCAACTAAAACATGTACAACTTGATTGACAAAGGTTGGAGATCAAGGTTTTAAAACTCTGCAACCTAGGGCAGAATCTCAAGCTTTAAGGACCGTTGGAGTTCATTCCATGAGCTAGAGGGGCATCATAGTGAAATGCAGATTTACCCTGTTCAGAGCAAACTAGAGGGACCTTAAGGACCAGCCAGTCACTAGAACGGGTTCAATAGGTTCCAACATTTGAATAATGATGTAGTATAAGGAGGTATACCCTTTCACTGCCGCAGCCGCACTACCAAACGGTTAACCCATTTCACCGTGACAACACATAAAGTTAACCCTTTCACTGCCACATGACAAAGGGTTAACCCTTTCACTACCACACTACAGAAGGTTAACCCTTTACTACCACACTACAGAAGGTTAACCCTTTACTATCACACTACAGGCGGTTAACCGTCTGTATCACTACCACACTACAGAAGGTTAACCCTTTACTATCACACTACAGGCGGTTAACTGTCTGTATCACTACCACACTACAGAAGGTTAACCCTTTACTATCACACTACAGGCGGTTAACTGTCTGTATCACTACCACACTACAGAACGTTAACCCTTTACTATCACACTACAGACGGTTAACCGTCTGTAGTGTGATAGTAAAGGGTTAACCTTCTGTAGTGTGGTAGTGAAAGGGTTCAAAATTAACAAAATACCAGTGTTTGTTGCGCCTCTCCGTCAGCGAGGACCGACCAACCTTCTCATAAAGGACACAGTGATGATTAGTATGATATCTATCATCATTAGTGATGATGAGTCTGAGGGCAGAGTGATAGACAGAGTCCTGCGCGCCTATAAATCACACCAGTGTAGTTCTCACTGGTGGAGCTGTGAGCGCGTCCCCCCGCCGGACAGGAAGGACAACTATACAATACACAGGAAGGGACACCCCTCCACACACACACACACACACACACACACACACACACACACACACACACACACACACACACACACACGCACCATTTTCCCATGAGTATCGTCCATGTGACTGGTTTCCAAAGTAGGGTCCAGGGACACACAAGAGGCCTTGAGGGGGTTTCAGAGGGTCCCTCACATGCAGGCAATGAGAACTAGTTCAGTTTCATTATTATACTTTTTTTTTCAGAAGTTAGGGCAGTGGTTTTCAACCTTTTTTGGGTCAATGCCCCCCTATCATAACATGGTCCATGTTTTTTTCAATACACGAAAGAAAATATGATTCGACAGACATTTTGTCAATTTACTGTTCAAAAAGCTAAGAAAGGGATTAAAAGGATTATGTATTTCTATTGTTGGGGTTAACTTGTGAAACAATGCTGATTATACATTTAAGAATGAGTCATTCACTTTTGGTTTTCAAAGAAATGGTTTGTATAGCTATTTTTGAAGGTTCCAAATGTGAATAATTATTATTTTGTTATTATTAGTATCGTTTTTTCCTGTTTTACTCTGATTAGTACCATTAATCAGTAGTACTAATTTATATATTTTGTACCCAGTTTAATCGCCTGTACATTGTATATTGCTGTTGCACTTTTTACTGTTACATTTACACTCTGGTTGGATGCCAAATTTATTTCAGTACTGTACTTGTGCTGCATGACAATACATTTGAATCTAATATAATCTAATCTAATAAGGCATGTGTGAGTGATTTCATTGGGTTTCAGCAGCAAGAATAAATTCTCACAAGATGAGACCAGATGAGCCGTGAGATTAATCCAAACATAAACAAACACACGCACGCACACGCACACGCACGTATACACAGTCATCAAAGCTGTTGTTGCTGACATCGGATATCCTTAAGCAACACAATGGATCGTTGGCGTCTTTCATGCTAATGACCTTATAATGTTCCATTATTTTATTACGATGGAATGATAATTATAGGCACTGCAGTGCGCGTCTCTTATCATATTCCATAACATGTCCTACGGTGATTCATATATCTACCAGACAAAAGGCATTTCAGCGCCTGGGTCGGACTGTGTGGCGCAAAGTTTAGCAGCATGGGTGTCCAGAAATCATCATCATCATCATCACCTTCATGATCATTATGTACAGTAGTGACTGACAGACTGACCTATAGTCACATTATGTGTTTTTCATTGTACAATGCTGCCCTCTGGTGGTTTACAAACGCTAGCAAGTGGGTGTATACTTCAAGACTTCTGATTAAGTTCTTCGTGAATCGTGAGATATATGTAATTTGTACATAACTAATTGGTCTGATTTCGGACCGTGTAGCCATGATGAATATGGTTCCTTTAGGGGCTTCCTGGTTAAAAGAAGGGGCGCTGACTATTGCCCACATAATACAGTGAGATGCTTACTGCTCACCTTTGGAGAGTGAATGAATGAATGAATGAAAACGTTATTTAACAATTGTGTGTATTGAGCCGTACTGTATTGTACCCATTCTGCAATCTGTTAAGGGGATGCAGACCTGAGAAAGACGTTTGTCTCGTTTCCATCAGGGTCCCCCAAGAGAGAGTGTGATTCAAGGAGTGAATGATTCTTAAACACTACACCATATATACTGATCTATTTATTACAAAAGATTTGCACTACATCCCTACCTCATTTTGCATTCTGGTTGCATTAAACTTACTTCATGTTGTACTTTAGTTTGTATATTTTGTAGTGTTTGGTCTTTATTCTTTCTGTTACTGTATGAAGCACAATCTGATTGATTGATTGAAAAGTGTATTACCAGATTGCAGAATGGGTACAATACAGTACGGCTCAATACACACAATTGTTAAGGGGATGCAGACCAGAGAAAGACTTTCGTCTTGTTTACATCAGGGTCCCCCATTGATAGGGGGTCTCATACAGAACCAACAACCAAGCATTCCACTGTAATGTAAATATGTAGATATGTGAGAAATAAAACAAAACTTGAAACTTGAAACTATAGGACATAAATTAACATATCCCTAGGACCTGTCCTGTACACACCTTGCTCGAAATCTGTAGCCTGCGGTAGTTCCGCATTCAGGCGGTGGTCCCTCCCTGCTGTAGCCGCCCTGCAGCCGTCACGTCTGGACTCTGGAGAGTGCTGATCTGGAAACACCGAATTCTGAACAACTATAAATTAATAATAAGGCAGGAATATGGCGGAGCAAACTAAACTGCTGGAGCTGATCACCCAGCTATACGCAGACGTGCACACTGCGCGCACGGGGCTGGTCGACAACCAGAGCAACCTCCTCAAAGTCGCGGATTACTGCGAGAACAACTATCTTCAGGTAACTAATAATACACTTTAGGGGGAAATCAGTTTATTGTATATATAAATACCTGATTTTTTTTTTATTCTGTTAATTGTTGCTTTTTATTCTTTCGTCGTCATGCTGTGGAGAAAACGGAGAATAATCCCACTTGTAGCTACTTGTTGCGAATCCTGCAAATAAATCTGGAATCTGGATCCAACAACGATATTGTGTTGTTTTGTTTCCCCTGAAGAAGAAAAAAGCCACTCAGGACTGGAGTCGTGTAGCATTATTATTATTATAATATAAGTAAAGACTTGAGATAAACACACAATTACACCTATCATCATGTATATGTATACATAAATGTATATACTCTCTTTTCTGGACTTTTTTTGTATCACAAACAGTACTGTATTTGTAAATCTGGTATGTCATAAATGTATAGATGTAGCAGTACTGTCTATCAGTATGTCATGTGTGTCATATATTATGTTATGATGAATAGAAAATGGGGGACCCTGATGTAAACAAGATGAAAGTCTTTCTCTGGTCTGCATCCCCTTAACAATTGTGTGTATTGAGCCGTACTGTACTGTACCCATTCTGCAATCTGTTAATGAAGTTTTCAATCAATCAATCAAAGGCAGAGGATCAGACCGCGGCTCTGGATGAGTCCAAGGCGCTGGCGGCCCAGTCCCTGGCCAGCGTCACCTACCAGATCAACAGTCTGGGCACCACCATCCTCCGGCTGCTGGACGCGCAGGCCCTGCAGATCACCGGCATGGAGTCGTCCGTCAACCTCCTCACAGTGGTGAGAAGATATTACCCTCCGTTTTGAATACTCTTTGGTTCGTTTTTTTTTACGCTTCCTTTCACGCAGGAAGCAACTTGCAATGGGCCTGGTCTACAAGATACACTACACGACCAAGGTACCCATGTACATGTCAAGATACTTCCCAAAGGTCAGTGAATACCACGATCACAACACCAGAGGGAGCTCCACAAATCATGTTAATTAAACCCAGATTCGGCTCAAACAAGGGACTAAACACGTTTCGCAATTATGCCACATCGATGTGGAACGCCCTACCCTCAGCTGTAAAGGAATGTGAATCACTACCCACTTTCAAAAACACTCTCAAAGAACACCTACGGGAGACTGCAATTCGAAACTGGCCCCTGCAAATGTCCTAACCCAACCCCCTCCAATGTACAGTAAATTACCAAGTATGGCTGTCAATATTCCAATGTACAGTGTACAGTGTCCCCCACCCACCCCCTACCCAACCCCCATCCCACCCAACCACCTCAATGTACAGTCCCCCCCCCCACCCAACCCCACCCCACCTACCCAACCTCCTCAAATGTACAGTTTCTACGTCAAATGTATATACTCTCTTTTCTGGACTCTTTTTGTAACACAAACAGTACTGTATTAGCAAATCTGGTATGTCATAAATGTATAGATGTAGCAGTACTGTCTATCTGTATGTCATATATGTTATGATGAATTGAAAATGGGGGACCCTGATGTAAACAAGACGAAAGTCTTTCTCTGGTCTGCATCCCCTTAACAATTGTATACTGAGCTGTACTGTAATTCTGCAATCTGTTAATACAGTTTTCAATCAATCAATCAAAGGAGCCCCTACTACATGCTTGATATACCGCGCCTCAGTTCACAATACCAGCTGCGACGTTCATTTTAACTTCAATCGTTGGCCAGTTGGATGATTCCACTCTCTTGACCCTTTCACTGCCACACTACAGAAGGTTAACCCTTTACTATATAACCGTCGGTAGTGTGATAGTAAAGGGTTAACCTTCTGTAGTGTGGCAGTGAAAGGGTTAACCTGCTGTTGTGTGTGGCAGTGAAAGGGTTAACCTTCTGTTGTGTGGCAGTGAAAGGGTTAACCTTCTGTTGTGTGGCAGTGAAAAAAGGGTTAACCTGCTGTAGTGTGGCAGTGAAAGGGTTATAACCTTCTGTAGTGTGGCAGTGAAAGGGTTCTTAAAATGTATTGGCATCATGCAGCCCGAGTACAGTGCAATGAAAAGAAGCGTGACATCCAACCAGAGTGCAAAATGTAACAGTAAAGTGCAACAGTAATATACATTGCACATGTGATTAAACTGGGTATAGAATATATAAGTAGGCTACTACTGAGTAATAGTGCTAGATCAGATGTATGTACAGAGTTGTAGTATTAATATGTACAGTGATACAGGCATACATTTATACCAAATACATTTAATTAGGTTATTAATTATTATAAATATAAATAGGTTATTCATTATAAATAATTTCATTTAAAAACCTTTATTTCAACAGACACTGAGGTCACCCTAATTTACAGCGACGGCAAGCTTACAAAACAAGACAGTTGATCATTTAATACATATAGGCACAATAAATAAGAATAAAATATTTAAAAAAATCAACACACAGTGGTCGGAGATCACACTTTTAAACGCAGCGAGACGAGGAAGAACCTTCAGCTTCAGAGTCAGTCGGAGGTCGTTCCAGGTGTTGGAAGCATCAAAGGAGAAAGCAGTTTAATAATATTTCATATTATATATTTCATATTTGCATAATGCACGAGGGAGAACAGCTCCCAGGGGTCACACCTGGATCGACGGGCCTTATATGAAGATTAGACCTAAAAGAAGGGTCTTCATCTGGAAGGTGCCCTTGTGGATAACAGGCAGCTGTGTTAAAGGAACACGGCAACACGCCAACATTATCTGTCTATTATCTATCTCCCTCACTGTCCCGTCATCTATTCCTAGCACTATATGGGCAACTTTACACAATTCCTGTGAGTCTATTGATGCTCTCTATCTCTCTCACTCTCTCTCCCTCCAGAGTGCATGCAGAGGTGGGTTTCACTCTGCCGCAGTATGAGGAAGTGGTTTCCACTCGCTGTGTAGTCAGTCTAGGTAGATTGTAGGCGGGCATTAGCTACAACCACAGAGCCAATCACATCACTGTCCGCTAACCAGAGCCTGAGTGACGTCACTCAGGCCTTCAAATCAGGATGGCCTAATTTACTGGAGCAGGAAATGGTCTGAGCTGAATCAGAGCAAAACGCCAATATGGTATTTAGACACTAAAACACATTGATACTAACTCCTATTACTATAATACAATGCTAGAGACTGAAAAATGACATTTATAATGCATGTCACCTTTAAAAACTTTGGTGCACCCCGACTCTGGAACTCCCTCCCTCAGTCCATCAGAGACTCCCCCACACTCTCCACCTTCAAATCCTGCCTCAAAACCCACCTGTTCTCCCTAGCCTTCAACCCCCCCCCCCCAACCTGTTTGATGTTCGTTACTGTCGCTCTATGTTTCTGTGTATCTCATGCTGCTTTCCCCTGTTCCTTTTTTGTTTCTTTGTTTTACTATGTTTCTCTACCTATTGTCAGCGACTTCGGGTCCTTGAGAAGCGCTATATAAATAAAATGAATTATTATTATTATTATTAGTTAGGACAGCCGAAACCCGTCCAATCTTTCGCCGTCGACTAAAGACGCACTTCTTCAACCATTATCTGAAATTTAAAAAAATTATTAAAAAAATCTAACCCTAACTAACCTTACTGTCATGCACTTGTCCTAATAACCTACACTGTAGCACTCAACACTTTGATGAACATTGTTACTCAGCTGGTAGAGTTGTGCCCTTCCTGATGACTTGTTGTACAGAACTTGTAAGTCGCTTTGGATAAAAGCGTCAGCTAAATGACTAAATGTAAATGTATGTAAATGGAAGGTGCCCTATAACAACTGTGTTAAAGGAACACGCCAACATTATGGGACATGTGCTTGCTTAGTGCTTACCGTCTTCTCCAGAGTCAGACAAGAAGATGGATACCGGGTTCCTCTCTGTGTGTTCAGTAGAAAGCTATCCGGCTGCAAGCTAGCCTAGCTTAGCACAAATGAATGGAAGCGGATATGGACCACTAACGGTTATCTATAGCTGTTGGCCAAAAGCACCTCTCCCAGAGGGTTTAAGCTATAGACTAGTGGTCCGTATCCGCTTCCATTCATTTGTGCTAAGCTAGGCTAGGAACCATTTCATGGCTACCAGAGAGGCAACCGGTATCCATCTTCTCGTCCGGCTCCGGGGGAAGACGGCAGGTGCGTTTACCATGACATCGGTGCGTTCCTTTAAACGTTGTGGTGTTCTCACCCAGGCTGTAGCCGTGCACCAGGAGAAGGTGTCGAGGCGAGAGATAGGAGTCTTCACCACCCAGAAGAAGTTGACCCGCGCCAAGCTCATGAGTCCACCCAAGGCAGGCAAGGAGCCAGACGTGCGTTACGCCAGGGTGCCCGTTTCATACTCCATCCTGGACTCCGTCGGACACTACTTTCAGGTGAGGACAATAGTTTATATACTTTCAGGTGGTTTCCATATTCCATAGTTTGGATGCTTTTTTATTTAATTTTTTACACATTAGATAGTCTTTTCGCATATCCCTCCTAGTGACACATACACACAGTCCTCGTATCCCTCCTAGTGACACATACAAACAGTCCTCATATCCCTCCTAGTGACACATACAAACAGTCCTCATATCCCTCCTAGTTACACATACAAACAGTCCTCATATCCCTCCTAGTTACACATACAAACAGTCCTCATATCCCTCCTAGCTACACACACACAGTCCTCATATCCCTCCTAGTTACACACAGTCCTCATATCCCTCCTAATTACTCAAACACACAGTCCTCATATCCCTCCTAGTTACACACAGTCCTCATATCCCTCCTAGTTACACACAGTCCTCATATCCCTCCTAGTTACACACAGTCCTCATATCCCTCCTAGTTACACACAGTCATCATATCCCTCCTAGTTACACACAGTCCTCATATCCCTCCTAGTTACACACAGTCGTCATATACCTCCTAGTTACACACAGTCCTCATATCCCTCCTAGCTACACACAGACACACAGTCCTCATATCCCTCCTAGTTACACACAGTCCTCATATCCCTCCTAGTTACACACAGTCCTCATATCCCTCCTAGTTACACACAGTCCTCATATCCCTCCTAGTTACACACAGTCCTCATATCCCTCCTAGTTACATACAGTCCTCATATCCCTCCTAGTTACACACAGTCATCATATCCCTCCTAGTTACACACAGTCCTCATATCCCTCCTAGTTAAACACAGTCCTCATATCCCTCCTAGTTACACACAGTCCTCATATCCCTCCTAGTTACACACAGTCCTCATATCCCTCCTAGTTACACACAGTCCTCATATCCCTCCTAGTTACATACAGTCCTCATATCCCTCCTAGTTACACACAGTCATCATATCCCTCCTAGTTACACACAGTCCTCATATCCCTCCTAGTTAAACACAGTCCTCATATCCCTCCTAGTTACACACAGTCGTCATATACCTCCTAGTTACACACAGTCCTCATATACCTCCTAGTTACACACAGTCCTCATATCCCTCCTAGTTACACACAGTCGTCATATACCTCCTAGTTACACACAGTCGTCATATACCTCCTAGTTACACACAGTCCTCATATCCCTCCTAGTTACACACAGTCCTCATATCCCTCCTAGTTACACACAGTCCTCATATCCCTCCTAGTTACACACAGTCCTCATATCCCTCCTAGTTACACACAGTCGTCATATACCTCCTAGTTACACACAGTCCTCATATCCCTCCTAGCTACACACAGTCCTCATATCCCTCCTAGTTACACACAGTCCTCATATCCCTCCTAGTTACACACAGTCCTCATATCCCTCCTAGTTACACACAGTCCTCATATCCCTCCTAGTTACACACAGTCCTCATATCCCTCCTAGTTACACACAGTCCTCATATCCCTCCTAGCTACACACAGTCCTCGTATCCCTCCTAGTTACACACAGTCCTCATATCCCTCCTAGTTACACACAGTCCTCATATCCCTCCTAGTTACACACAGTCCTCATATCCCTCCTAGTTACACACAGTCCTCATATCCCTCCTAGCTACACACAGTCCTCGTATCCCTCCTAGTTACACACAGTCCTCATATCCCTCCTAGTTACACACAGTCCTCATATCCCTCCTAGTTACACACAGTCCTCATATCCCTCCTAGTTACACACAGTCCTCCACACATGCATTTCATCAGAGAGGTCAGAGCGCAGGTTCACCCGCAGTGCGGTGCCCCCCTCCCCCCCCCCGGAGCAGTTTGCGGGGGTCAGTGCCTTGCTCAAGGGCACTTAGGCAGGATGGTGGGGGGCACTGTAGATGTAACACCAGCCTCCCTTCAGTCACCAGCTCACAGCTGGGACACACACCCTCCCGTCTGTGGCGGGGATCGAACCAGCGACTTTTCGGTTACTGGCCGGTCTCTTTACCTCTAGGCTATAGACCCTTAGGACCTATGACACCATGTATTCTCCTTTTTTAACAGTGCAGTGGTCGAGTGGAGCTGCAGTTGTGTTCTATATATACGGCTGACAGTGTGGCAGAGTGATAGATTAACGCACAAATCCCACCAGGCGCGGGCACAAGCACTCGCGGGTTTCGTGCGAGAACAGCGCGCGTGGCCATCCACACGAGTCCGACTTCAGAGCGGGCGAAAGCGCACGGAGGAAGGCACGTTTACATTGGAACGGCTGTAAATGCCTAGTCTATAATGCGAAGTCAGTCCCCGTTTGAAGATTTTTTAATGATTTCCGGTTCCAGTGTTCTATTGTCCATTTTGCATGTATAACCAGTTATTATATAATTAATTAGAATGTTAGGAATTCATTTTAGAATGATGAAATCAGTGTGACTGTATGGCTTATTTGTATTGGGAAGGATACAGACACATTAGCTGGTTGAACAACATCTATATGTGTGGTAATAATGCAGATATTGATATTTCTGTGAAAATGCGCGTGGCGCACGCCTCTGAATCCAACCAAAGCGATTAAATTCGCTTCCCAACGCCTGTTAACACGGGAGCGAAAGTGAAGCGCTGATCGCCCGCCCGCCCGCCTCACGCCTTTACACCCGCGCCTGCTGGGATTCGTGCGTGAGCCGCTGTTGAGTTATTCTTTTTTGGCCTCAATTCATCTTCTCCCTCCAGGCCACTGCACAGCAGCCCAGGAAGAGAGCTGGGACCACAGAGAGCGTCCAGAGCACCGGGAGCGCCGCCAGGTACGTCACGTTTATTATTATTACCTTTTAAAAAGACAAAGGAAGACGACGTATATATTTTCGTAAGCCGCCGGACCGTGGATAATTACGAGCGGGGTTATAATCCTAACGTCAGCGCAGTGCCTAGTGCGCTGGGTTAAGTTTGCAAAGGTTGTCAAACTAAAATAAAGACAAAGTCTTAAAGCAAAGGACTATATTATGTGAGACTGTTTTAACCACCAAAACCTGCACAGACTACAGCGTATGACATATATCGTACCAGTTAGGGTACCTTGTGTATACTGCTTACTTTTACTCTTACTCATAATATATATTCAGATAAAAATTCTTTATTGCCTATATTTATTGTAACATACAGTATAACCGATGGGCCATACAGACCCTCATCTGAACCTTTGTTTACATTGTTTCTTTTTTCTCATTTTATATTCAGATAACATTTTATTGCTTATATTTATGTCTTCTACTATTACCCTGCCCATACCTGTACCTGTACCTCCCCCCTCCCCCATGCTGCTATGATGCCGGAATTTTCCCAAGGGGATCAATAAAGGAATATTGTATCTTATCTTATTTCTACAGTCGGGTCCCAGAGCCTGTGGAGTGTCCTGTGGCTCCTCCCACATTGCCGGGAGAACCGGCATCCAGCCTCAGTGACCGATATGGGTAAGACTAGCGTCTCCAACGTGTTCCGGTGCCACTTTTTCCACAGCCAATACCAACTACCAATACCGGTACTTAACGTTAAGTGTCGTCAGAAACCGAGTACGGGTCCAATCCAATACCTTTACTGATCGTTGTAGACTTAGACCATTATGTGACATCCTCCAGGCACGACGCAGTACACAAGTCGATTTTTTTAACTAATTTTAATGAAGCTTGTTCATTCTCCATCCAAACCGTAAAATCTGTACAACACATACAAACGATACCATTAGCAATTGAAAGCCCATCAAAAACGTAGCTAAACATCAATCGTCAACATATAACGAAAATCATCATCCATAGCAATCAATACCTTATTGGCTGGTGCCAGTATAAGAGAACATAGAAGGTTCTGGTGTTGTGTCTTTCGTCTTTGTCTTGTTAGATTGTCTTGTTAGATTGTCTTGTCAGACAACTATCTTTACGTGCTAGAATTGACCGCAAAGTCAATACAGCCATCCCTCCAGTCATGTCAGGAATCAAAGCGAGAAGGCGGAAACACGTCACCGGATATTAAGTGGAACCAAGTCTCGAGAGACTAAATAATTGCACAAGCAAAAATAAATCATGCGCCACTCATATTATCTATATAAACCCATATGAAATACAATGAAATACAATCATGTGTATTATTATTAATATGCAAAAATAAACATGTAAAATTGTAAGCGAATATAACTATATTAACCAACTGTTAACCATAGCTGCATTTATTTATTTATTAGTTCGGGGTCATTGGAACGAAAGTAATTGAGATCGAATCCATCTTTCTGTGTGACAAAAATGCAGAAAACCGTGTTACACAAGGCTCCAATACCGATACCCTGATACCTGTATACTGATACCCAGTATCGATATCCGTGTATCCCTTCCTAGTGAGCTAGATCTTGCTGCCATTCAAGTACGCTGTAGGGTGGTGATCTAACAAGCGGGAGTTTTACCATTTCATGAGACTTTTTGTTAGGGTTCCTCCAGTTTGCTCTGAACTAGGAACACATGCGATATAAATGTGGACATATTGACCGATTGGTTTGCAGATACATCATCTAACGTAGACCGGTCCCAGGTCCGGTCATGCATGCTACACGTTTTAAAATCCAAAATTTACAATCGACTATGTACAACCATGCGTCGTAAACCACACCGTTACAGGGGGAGACAGTGGCTCGGGAGGTAGAGCAGTCGTCTGGTAATCCGAAGGTTCCCGCTCCATGCCATCAGGGACAACCCCTCCCACTCACTATACACAGACTTGGCTGACAGGAGGAGCATGTTCAGTACTAGACTAACACTCCCAAAATGTAGCGCTGAACGGCACAGGAAGTCCTTAATTCCGACAGCCATCAGACTTTACAATGCATCTCTGTGCCTCACTGCATCACTGAGCACAGAGTGACAGAGTGACAGTACCATCTTCCTGGACTTTTACATATAAAACAACTGTAGATATTACACTTAGGGTGGGATCCACAAAGAATGGATTGCACGGTGCTAATTGCATCCTACTTACAATTCATTATGAATTGAAAATGGGGGACCCTGATGTAAACAAGACGAAAGTCTTTCTCTGGTCTGCATCCCCTTAACAATTGTGTGTATTGAGCCTTACTGTATTGTACCCATTCTGCAATCTGTTTATTTATTTTCAATCAATCAAATTTGATTGATTGAAGATTTTATTAACAGATTGCAGAATGGGTACAATGGGTACAATTTGTCTACCTAAATGTTTACTGTGAGCGATTTGTAGTGCAAAATTTCCCTCTGGATAATTAAAGTATTTCTATTCTATTCTATTCTCCTTGAGCAAGACACTTAACCCCCTAACTGCTCCCGATGAGCAGGTTGGCACCTTGCATGGTCGCCTCTCCCGTCGGTGTGTGAATGTGTGAGTGAACGGGTGAATGTGAGGAACAAATTGTAAACGCTTTGGATAAAAAAAGCTGCTGTATAAATTAGGGCTGCACGATTAATCGATTTTAAATCGAAATCGTGATTTGGAATGATGCAATTAATCAAATCGGGGGGGGGGGAATCACACAAAAAAAATTGTAATTTTTTTTTTTAATTTGTTTAACCAGGAAGTCCCATTGAGATACAAGATCGGTTTGGGAGAGGGAGGTAAGGGGTTTTAGATTGTGTGTTGTGAAGTTTAGACTTCAGAGAGGGAGAGTAAAGTACGGAAAAAAAGGTACTGTTGGGTACCGGTATCGATTCCCAGGTAAAAAGAAACATTTTCAGGCTCGGTGTCCCGAAAAGACCCACAGCGTAGGCCAGATGCAAGCCGCATTTTACAATAAACCTCTGTGGGGCTGCTTAATTTTTTTAAATTATAATCGCACATTTTATCGCAATCGCAATATCTGTCAGAAAAATCGCAATTAGATTATTTCCCAAAATCGTGCAGCCCTAGTGTAAATACAGCCATTTACCAAAGTTGAATCTCTGTGATGGTATTTTGTTCACCGTCGGTGATGTAACATTCTCTTCACGTCCGTCTAGATCCAGCCTCGGCATCGCCGTGCCCCCCCCCTCTGTGCCCACCCTGCCCACCGCCTCCAGTCTCCCCAGCGACTGCCCTCCTCCTCCGCCTCCTCCCGCCTCCATGGACCTGCCTCCTCCGCCACCCATGATGATGATGTCACCCAGCAACCTCCCCCCGCCTCCTCCCCCCCCATCAGGGAGCACCTCCTTCGGTGTCCTCCCGCCTCCCCCACCCCCCTCAGGGAGCACATCCTTCGGTGTCCTCCCTCCTCCTCCCCCTCCCTCAGGGAGCACCTCTTTCGGTGTCCTCCCTCCTCCTCCCCCGCCGCCCCCCATGATGTCACCCACCAACCTCCCCCCGCCTCCTCCACCCATGTCAGGAGGAGGTATGCCCCCTCCTCCCCCACCGCCCCCGCCCGCCTCCACAGGGGGGGCACCCCCTCCTCCCCCTCCCCCTCCTGGACCCCCCCCTCCTCTGCGTTGATGAGCGGCGACAGTGGCTCGGGTAGGTAGGGCGGTCGCCTGGTAATCCGGAGGTTTCCCGGTTCGATTCCCGCTCCTCCCGGGCAGCGGTGTCGAAGTGTCCTTGAGCGAGACACTTAACCCCCTAACTGCTCCCGATGAGCAGGTTTGGCACCTTGCATGGTCGCCTCCGCCGTCGGTGTGTGAATGTGTGAGTGAATGGGTGAATGTGAGGAACAAATTGTAATATTATATACAGTTATATAACTGTACCGTTTACCATTTAGCATCGTAGGTGCTTTTCGTTTAGGTGGTCGGTCCATTCCGCTTGGGGTCCGCTGTCCAGTGAGACAGCAGGAGGACTGAAAGGGACACGTGGTTCTAAATGGTAAAGTTCTTCTTAACACAGTACGTAATACAATACATATCAGTGTGTTCCTGTACAAAGAAATACTGATTTATTAAATAGCGGTGTGGGTGGCTTGGGTGCTGGGTTGGCCTGGCCCTGAATGGGATCATTTGTGTGGCATGTGGGAAAAAAACAAATATATATATATATATATATTCCAGCGTGTCTGGAGAAAGATCGCTCACTTTTGACATGATTAAAAAGTAAAAACATTTATAAATAATAAAAGAAAATTATATATATACTGTATATGTGTTTGATTGTGTCTTGGATGACTTATGATCACCTATGCATTTATGCATGCCCTCAAATGATATTAGATTAGATTCAAATGTATCGTCATCGTACAGTAGAACAAGTACAGTACAACGAAAAGAAGTTTGGCATCCAAACTGAGTGCAAATGTAACAGTAAAGTGCAATAGTAATATACAATGTACAGGTGATTAAACTGGGTTAAAGATATATAAATTAGTACTACTGAGTAATAGTGCTAAACCGATGTATGTACAGAGTTGTAGTATTAATACAGTGATACAGGTATAAATACACTATGGTAGTAAGTCATACTGGCCAGCAGCGTAACTAGTAAGAGTAGGTAAGGGATATGTACAGATATAGTATCTACAGATATGTAAAAAGTATTATATGCAGGTACAGTATGTACAGACAGATGTGGATAGATATATATATACAGTAAGAATAAGTCTATTTTTACAGTATATACAGCATTATTGTACATGCCATCATGCAAAGTAACATGGGTTATATGCAGGTGTATAAGTAGGTATATAAAAGGATTATATTATGCAGGTATATTCAGACAGATGTGGTTAGATACAGTAAAATAATAATAATAATAATTATACACAGTATATACAGCATTATTGTACCATACATATATTTCCAGGGCAGCGGATCCTCCTTGCAAAGCGGACATTCCTACAAGCAGACAGACGGGTACAGACCTGATGGTCCTACATGCAGACAGACAGACAGACAGACAGACGGCTACAGACAGACAGACAGACGGCTACAGACAGACAGACAGCTACAGACCTGCGGGTTCTACATGCAGACAGACAGACAGCTACAGACAGACAGACGGCTACAGACAGACTGCTAAAGACAGACAGACAGACAGACAGACAGACAGACAGACAGACAGACAGACAGAAAGACGACCTGCTGGCTCTACAAGCCTCAGCAGCACCGTGGCTGCATTCCTGAGCTGCATGCTGGAACACGGACTCTCTCCCGTCTGACTGCTGTGTTGCCGTGGTCTAGAAGATCACTGTCCTTATCACATCTTTATTAATGACGCTCTCTGCTGTCTGGCTGCTAGGTTGCCGTGGTCTACTCTAGATCACCGTCCTTATCACATCTTTATTAATGACGCTCTCTGCTGTCTGGCTGCTAGGTTGCCGTGGTCTACTCTAGATCACCGTCCTTATCACATCTTTATTAATGACGCTCTCTGCTGTCTGGCTGCTAGGTTGCCGTGGTCTACTCTAGATCACCGTCCTTATCACAGCTTTATTAATGACGCTCTCTGCTGTCTGGCTGCTAGGTTGCCGTGGTCTACTCTAGATCACCGTCCTTATCACATCTTTATTAATGACGCTCTCTGCTGTCTGGCTGCTGTGTTGCCGTGGTCTACTCTAGATCACCGTCCTTATCACAGCTTTATTAATGACGCTCTCTGCTGTCTGGCTGCTGTGTTGCCGTGGTCTAGAAGATCACCGTCCTTATCACAGCTTTATTAATGACGCTCTCTGCTGTCTGGCTGCTGTGTTGGTGGTCTAGAATGACCCCCCCCCCCCCCCTGGGCCCGTTTGGGACCCTCCTACATCCCAGGTCCGCTATGCGCGTAGCCGAGCCCCCAGCGACACAGGTTCCTTGAATTGTTTGGGCCAGGCTCAATAGAGGAGAGGATAGGGGACTCCCCCCCCACCGAGCCAAGCCTGTTACCTCCCATGTCCCCCAGAACTCCACCCCACGCACACCGATCCCACAACACACGAGCTTCGGCAGTCTTACCCTCTACCTATGAGGTAATGAAATTATGCTTATTTTTCTTTTTTGTACATTCGACGTGACTGTAAATGAGAGAAACCTCAGTTGCCTTTCAAGTTTAAATAAAGGTTTGAAACTTTTGCCCTGTGGTCTGCTGTCAACACCACCTCTTCTCCCAGGTATCAGGCTCCTCATTCACGCCCATTCAGTTTGAGGACCAAGTCAAAATATCATACTTCTGAATTATAAACAAACTATACAGCAAATATTATTCAAGGGTACTTGGTTTTTACGAGCCGATATTGCCATTTTCAAATTTACGAGTATAGGAACTATTTCTCACTTGAGGTGAACAGTTTGACCAACTGTCAACTTCTCACAGAATGTTTACATTTTATGTCATTTAAAAGACGCTTTTATCTAAAGCGACTTACAAATTGGGTACAAGTCAGGGTCTGTGGTATTGTTCGTCAAACAGTGTCGGACTTGAATGCTACACTCTTGAGTGCATAGTCGAATAGACATAATTAGCATTGTAGATAGTGGTATAGACACAGAGTAGTAAAGTAATGTTTAGACCCTTTCCTCTAGCAAGGCAGCTCATACGTAACCGTGGTAACCACTCCTCCCCTAGACATTCCATGCAGGGCAAAGATCCACGGCGCACTCAAACCTGCAACAAACTGACCGGATCTGCTTTTATTTTTCAAAGGTCATACATCTGTAAAGAAGACACATCAAATGCCAAAAACAAACACCTACCCTTGACTCGAAATTGTCTATTTTATTGAAATCTTCACAGCAGTAGTTTGTTTATACTTTAGAAGTATGATATTTGGACGTGGTCCCTGAAATGAATGAGGAGCCTGACTCCTGGGAGGAGCGGTGGTGTTGACAGCAGACGACAGGGACAGTGGTCACTAGTTCACTAGTAGATGACTTTAGATAAGAGGTGATGATTGTTGACAAGTTCTACTCAAGTGACATATCCCTTTAATCAGTAATGTCAGGATACATTAAGGAGTTTAATTTAAACAAGTTCTACTCAAGTGACATATCACTTTAATCAGTAATGTCAGGATACATTAAGGAGTTTAATTTAAACAAGTTCTACTCAAGTGACATATCCCTTTAATCAGTAATGTCAGGATACATTAAGGAGTTTAATTTAAACAAGTTCTACTCAAGTGACATATCACTTTAATCAGTAATGTCAGGATACATTAAGGAGTTTAATTTAAACAAGTTCTACTCAAGTGACATATCCCTTTAATCAGTAATGTCAGGATACATTAAGGAGTTTAATTTAAACAAGTTCTACTCAAGTGACATATCCCTTTAATCAGTCATGTCAGGATACATTAAGGAGTTTAATTTAAACAAGTTCTACTCAAGTGACATATCCCTTTAATCAGTAATGTCAGGATACATTTAAGGAGTTTTTAAGTGTACAATTCAGGAGTTTTGCCCCTTAATTCTACTTGGACCATGCACAATTCTACTCAATTCTCTTTCTTAATTTACCTTAATAGTATTTTAAGAGGTTATTATTAAGGTGTAACGTTGCGTCTCTGTCCCCTAGTATGTTATGTAACCAGTCCTCCTTTCACAAGAGCCATCTTTTACAGATAAAATAACCACCAGAGACCAGCCGCCGACGCCGTCACCTGCCCGTCAGCTGTGACCGGTGCAGAGGGAGTGTCGCCGGTGATTTATATAGCGATTTTCCTAATGCTCAAAGACACCTTACAAAACAAACAATACAATACAGTTTTTTTTTTTTATTAAATAAAAGAATTCGATAAAAAAAGGTGAGAGAGGAAGGAGTTCAGGGGTGGGTTTTAAGTTTTTTTTTAAATGATGAGAGGGTGTCTGCATGACGGATATGGTTGGGAACGGCGTTCCCGAGGGTGGGGGCAGCTGCAGCGAAGGCCCTGTCGCCCCCCCCCCCCAGGTCCGGAGCTTGGTCCTGATGGGTTGGAGGAGGTTGGCATCTGCGGACCTGAGGCAGCGGGTAGGCGTGTGGCGGAGGAGGAGGTCAGAGAGGTAGGAGGGGGCCAGGTTGTTGAGGGCTTTGAAGGTGATGAGTAGAATTTTGAACTGAATCCTATACATGATGTATATCTTTTTTATGATCCCTTTTTACTACACAGTTCTATATATCTGTATGTCTTGTATGTCAAAAATGTCCTGATGAATTGAAAATGGGGGACCCCGATGTAAACAAGACGAAAGTATTTTTCTGGTCTGCATCCGCTCTTAGCAGTTGTTTTGTATCGAGCCGTACTGTATTGTACCCATTCTGCAATCTGTTAAATCAATCAATCAAGCCAGTGGAGATCGTGGAGGATGGGGGTGATGTGGTCGGAGCGGCGGGTGGAGGTGAGTATATATGCGAACAGCAGAGTTTTGGATGTATTGGAGTTTATTGAGGATTTTGGTGGATGTGCCATACAGAATGCTGTTGCAGTAGCTTCAATAAGTGCTAAGTAGTGATAAGCGGCTTTGCGTCAGCGACTGTAATTCCCTGTGAGTTCTGTGACTTTAAGCAGGTGAGTGAGGCTGTAAAGCAAAGCGCCGTGTGTAACTCCTCATGATACCCCCCCTCCTCCCCCCCCCCCGGGGGGGTCAACAGTCACCAGGCCTCCGCCGTAGAGCGACGTGTGTAACTCCTCGTCCGATCGAGTCTCTGGAGATCCCCCCCCCCCCCCCTTCAGCAATGCCTGCGTTTTCAGGTAAGCGTGTAGTATCTTTTAATTAATCATCTTGTAATGTAATTTATTTATTTTTTTCGTTTTTTTTAAATGTTCTACTACTATGCTTTATAAAAGAAGACTGAAATAAAATCATTCATTCATTCTTCACGGACGGACCTTAACACCGTTGGGTGCCATTATCTTATACGTTGGTTGGTTTAAGTTAGATTCCGTTAAGACTGGATTACAGATGATACTGGGAGTAAGGAAAGCAGTTGTTTCCTGCTATAGACGTTAAAGGAAGGCCAGACATTTTTTAGGTGTTTTTCCCCTTTAAATAAGAGCCGTCCTGTCAGTGTTCAGAGACACAGACCTCTCTTGCCTTCTATGTTTTCATACTTTTAATTAGTACCACACAGTCCAATCATTTCTATAAAAGCGAGACATTCGTTCTAAGAGGCAACAGTACTGTATGACACCTACAACTGCTTACTGTGGCAATGAGGCAGCCAAACAGTAAGGCACAGTGCTAGGCTTCCAGACAAACACAAGTTAAAGTTAATCAAGTTTCAAATAGGAAACAAGAGTGGATTATCTCTGAATACTTAACAGTTACAAAAAACGTGTCTTGGTCTATAGTAAAGTCATAATTAGATTAGATTAGATTCAAATGTATTGTCATTATACAGCACAAGTACAGTACAACGACAATAAATATGGCATCTAACCATTTAACCAGAGTGCAAATGTAACAGTAGAGTTCAATAGTAATATACAATGTAAACTGGGTATAAAATATATAAATTAGTACTACTGAGTAATAGTGCTAGATTCATATGTATGTACAGAGTTGTATTATTATTATTATTATTATTATTATTATTATTATTATTATTATTATTATTATTATTATTATTATTATTATTATTATTATTATTATTATTATGTACAGTGAAACACTATGGTACTAAGTCATACTGGCCAGCAGCATAACTAGTAAGAGTATAGGTAAGGGACACATATAGTATCTACAGATATGTAAAAATTATTATATGCAGGTTTGTACAGAAAGGTGTGGATAGACATATATATATATACGGTATATACAGCCTTATTGTGTATACGTAGGTATATAGAATCATTATATGCAGGTATATTCAGGTCCAATAACAATAGATGTATTTTGCAGTCCTTCACATCAGACCAGACGTGCTCGGTGCTGGCTTGTGTCAGTGGCTCAAAAGTGCTCAAAGTCCACTGTACCGGGCCTCCGGCGAGACACCCCGCCATAGATAGTGTGTGATTGTAAGTGCATTTCCTTGAAATGCCTTGAACGTGTAATACATACCGAGGCACGTACGCCCCTCTAATGATAGGTAGGTATTTGATTGCTCAGTTCAAGAAGGGCCTCTGGATTCTACCACTAGTTTGACCATATTATGTCTATCCGAATGACTTAATCACTAAAGACACTTTTTAACTGCTCCTGTGACCCACTGTCACCTCCATTCATGTGTAAAATACTGATCGGAACGTGCAATGTTACTCACTGTGCCTTGTATACAGTATATTTGAGTGCTGTCTGTAATTAATCTAGATTAAAAATAGCATTTTTCTATTAAGACCGAAGCTTGTAACAGATATTTACTTGAGTAAAATCATGGAATTAATGTAAAATCAACACAAAGAAAGTATATTTAGATTCAAAGACTATTTTAGCTTTCTTTGAATACAGTTTCTCTCCTGTGAAATACAAATGTTCAACAAAACCATCAACATTGACTCGGCTAGACCTCTTTCTTATATCCGCGGCGCTAAGATTGAAGATTTTTCATTCCATAGATTAATCTATTCATTTCTTTTAATGCTTTAAATAATTTAAATGAATCTCCAAAGTTAAAGCATTAATTTTGACAGCCCTAATATATTTATCTATTTACCTTATTTTTCTAGCACTCGCTTGTATTTAAATATGTTTAAGTTAAGTATTGTGTGATTTTGTGTGAAGGGCGGATGAGCAAAGTAAGATTTTCATTGTATGGCAAACTGTCTGTTTAACTGTGCATATGACAATAAACAATCTTGAATCTTGAATCTTAAATCTTAAAGGCACACTATGTAGTTTTGGCAGTCAGACAAGTGAAAAGGATATATATGGTATATGTTCACAACCAAATAGTCAGACTGTCCTCAGGGGTAAATTGTAATTCTAAGAATTACATATATATATATATTAGGGGTGTAATGGTACACAAAAACCACGGTTCGGTACGTACCTCGGTTTTGAAGTCACGGTTCGGTACGGGTTTTCGGTACAGTGGGAGAAAGTTTGGCTTTCCATGTTCCACTCAGGGGTGATGTAGTGTGCAGTAACTAATTGTACTTGTATGGCTGTCAACGAATATTCTATATTGAAATTAATAATCGAGTTTTGAATTCAATTCTGCACGCAACAAAAGGTTCTGCACGTGCGTTCGTTAGTGGTTAAAGTACCGTTGTATTCGTTCGGTACACAGCTGTACTGAGTCTTAGGTCCAGTACGGATACGTGTACCTTTACACCCCTAATATATATATATATGTATTGTAATCTACTTGCTGGCTCTGCAAATGTAAACAGATCTCCAAAGCCCAAAACCACACAGTGCACCTTTAAATGTACGAGTGACTTCTTGTATTTTTAATAGAATACATTTTTGCTTTTTAACAGGTGCAAGACGTTAAACCTGACAAAAACCGCCATGGAAATCTATTATGTTTTCTTCGAGTAAGTATTCCCTTCTGTCTAGTCAGCACCTCACCATGTCTTTGTCTCATCTATAGAAAGATCTTAATTAAAGCCCCAATCAAATTATATACAGTATGTATCTACTACCATATGTGAGCCTAACATCAAAACATGTGAAAGACTTTACCCAACAGTATTAAAGGGGAACGCCACTAATTTTAAGAATCCACATGGTAAAGTCTTTCACATGTTTTGATGGTAGACTGTTTTACTGGGATTCTGTTGCTAGGGAACAGTTTGGACCCAAATGTATTTTCCCGTCAACTATTGCCTTAGTGAACATTAATAAAACATAGAATGTTTACCGCTTTGAAACCGTCCATATTACTCTGTATCAGGATTGGGATCAATTCACCTCTAATTCACTCAATTCAAATGGAAACAAAAACTACAGTTTACCTGAATGAATGAATGAATGAATGAATGAATGAATGAATGAATGAATGAATGAATGAATGAATGAATGAATGAATGAATGAATGAATGAATGAATGAATGGATGAATGAAAACTTTATTTAACAGATTGCAGAATGGGTACAATACAGTATGGCTCAATACACACAATTGTTAAGGGGATGCAGACCAGAGAAAGACGTTTGTCTTGTTTACATCAGGGTCCCCCATTTTCAATTCATAGTGACATTTATGACATACATACACACACACCTATTTTACTCGTCAATAGGTTAAGATAAGATATCTTAGAAAATAACTTTAAAACGTTTTGGTTGTCCTATCCAACCTTCTTTCAATCATTATTGCCTATATTTATTATATCGTAACATAATATAATAGGGCATACAGACCCTCATCTGCACCTTTGTTTACACCGTTTATCTTGCTCATATTTTTATATTCAGATACAATTTTATTGCCTATATTTATGTCTTTCTACCATTACCCTTCCCATACCTGTACCCCCCCTCCCCAAATGCTGCTATGATGCCCACATTTCCCCAAGATTAGATTTGATAAAAATGTATTGTCATTATACAGCACAAGTACAGTACAACGAAAATAAGTTTGGCATCCAACCAGAGTGCAAATGTAACAGTAAAGTGCAATAGCAATATATAATGTACAGGTGATTAAATTAGGCATAAAATATATAATTAGTACTACTAATAGTGCTAATTGTCAGGATTGGGGGGGGGGGGGGGGGTGTAGGACACACTAGCGACTAGCAGACACACACAAAAGAGGGGAATCTTAAAGTTACCCCAGAGGGTAACACTGGAATCGCAGAGCGTTGAGAAAACACAAGAACACTGAAATAAATACAAATAAAAGCTATAGAAAACACAAAACACCAGTATAAAAGAAATGGGGAAACCCCCCAAATAACCACCACTGCCTAGCAGTTGAAAACAACCAAGAAACGAAAAGCACTACAGACCGAGAAAACCCTAGAAACATGTACTAGTTGAGACACTCCTCTACTACTGGGGGAAAACATGAAATGAACAAGCATCCGAACACAGGAAACCAAGCCTACTTAAAGGCGCTGCACACCTGACACCAATCAGGTGGCAATCAAGGCCACACACCTGCCATGCCGCATGGCAATTAACTGGTGTCTGGTTGATTGACAAACCCAAAATACCTCCAAAGCACACAGGAATAAACTAAAACCAAACCCACATAGACCGTGATCCAAGTTATTATACTGGGGGATCAGTAAGGGGATATCTTATCTTATCTTATCTTATCTTATCGGGTAGGTCAGCTACTGTACTGACGACCACATCCTTGTGTTCCAGGATTCCCATCATCCTGATGGGGATAGTCGTCTACATGTGCTGCTGTCGCGCTGCGCCTGAGGAAGAGGAAGAGGACCCCACACGGCGCCTCTCTGTGTTTGTCATCTCCGCACACGAAGAGGAGAGGGAGGAAGAAGAGGAGGACGAGGAGGAGGAGGAGGAGGAGGGGGAAGAGGTGGACGGGGAAGCGACGGACATAAACGAAGCGTACTTCCGACCTCCCTCCTACAGCGAGCCTCCCGTCTACAGCTCGAGAGACGCCCACCCTCCTCCCCCGTATCACCTGTACAGCCTGCACCCTCCGCTGGTACTATTATTATTATTCAAAACATCCTCCCGTGGCTGGATGTATTTCAAGCGATTCTGTTGTTATCTCGAGTAAAACTTGAGAGAGTTTATATTATTACATATTAGTATTAATATTACAACTACAAGTACATACATCTGATTAGCACTATTACTCTGTAGTACAAATTAATATATATATATTGAATGTATACCCAGTTTAATCACATGTACTTTGTATATTACTATTGCACTTTACTGCTACATTTGCACTCTGGTTGGATGCCTAACTTCTTTTCGTTGTAGTGTACTTGTGCTTATTGATGATGACCATAATGAATCTAACCAGGTTGAGAGAGTTTCTCATTTAAAGGGGGGGAGTCATAAATCAAAGTATTCAGTCAATATTTGTGAGCAAGAGATTAGATTAGATTAGATTGAAATGTATTGTCATTGAACAGCACAAGTAGCCTACAGTACCACGGAAATAAGTTTGGCATACAACCAGAGTGCAAATGTAAAGTGCAATAGTAATATACAATGTACAGGTGATTAAACTGGGTATAGAATATATAAATTAGTACTACTGAGTAATAGTGCTAATCATATGTATGTAAAGAGTTGTAGTATTAATATGTACAGTGATACAGGTGTAAAGACACTATGGTAGTAAGTCATACTGGCTAGCAGCGTAAGTAAGAGTAGGTAAGTGATATGTACAGATATAGATATAGTATCTACAGGTATGTAACAAGGGTTATATACAGGTATGTACAGACAGATGTGGATAGATGTATATACGGTAAGAATAAATACATATATATATATATATATGTACGGTATATACAGCATTATTGTACATGCTATCATACAGAGTTATATGCAGGTGTATAAGTAGGTATATAGAAGGATTGTATGCAGGTATATTCAGACAGATATGGATATGTGTAACGGATGGTATCGTGAAGCGCAGTCACGGAGGGCTGGGGTGAGTAGCGGTGCTATGGGTTAAACTCACTCTCACATCCTCAAAAGACACATAGACACGTTACAAAGCAGTGAGTTCACCTCTTGGTATAGCGGTCTGTGCTGTTGCCCACGGCGTGGGAGACCCGTGTTCGAAATTCCCTCGGGGCATCGAAGTTTGAGGTGACGTTGTCACAACTGTTACATATGTATATGCAATAAATATATAAATGTAATATATGAATATATATATATAAATGAGAAATATATAGTATAAATTAAAGGAGGAGTTAGAGACTCAATCGGTCTTAATTCTTGTCAATCTTGTGTTTTCCAGTCTCAACCACCAGTCTACTCGGAACCGCCTCCAGAATACCTGTCACCCGTCGCCAGTAGCAACCCTGACGTTCCTGCTGCCCCCCGCGGGAGACACCCCCCTCCCCCACCGCCACCCCCCTTACCCCAGCCAAACTACCTAGCAGGGCGTATTCATATGGGTACAATCTTTTCGTGCCATGCGTGAGTACGATCTCCCCCCTCCACTCCCCCCACCCCTAAGCTTTTACATCAACGTGTTCCGTACACGAGTACCTTGCATGTCTTCACACTCCGATACAGTAGGTGGCGCTGTGCACCTATTTGGTTTGCGATCCACCAATAAACACAAAGAAGAAGAAGAAGAAGAAGAAGAAGAAGAAGAAGAAGAAGAAGAAGAAGAAGAAGAAGAAGAAGAGTAGTACACTTGACGTCGTGACGTCTGTTTATGTTGTCTCTCCAGTGTAAGCGCAACAATCGCAAGATCCCAAGCCCACGCGATGGAGTCGACCTTCGACCTACGCCTACAGTTATTGTTCATTTGGAGACAATGCCCTCTCATCTGCCCTCCTACTTCACCAGCTATTCACTTCATGACGTCACATTCTAAATGCTGCAACACTTCCGGTACTTTGAGCTCATGGGAGAGAGCGGGGGGAGGGCGGAAGGGTGGAGGGGGGAGGGGGGGGGGGGGGATCAAATTAATGAATGTTGATTAGAGCCTTGGCGTAAGTGCTTGTAGCTACGGCCGTGGGGGCGCTGGAGACATGATCCAATAGACTTTTTTTATACGCCCGAGTCTCCTGAACACGGAGAGACCAACCCCAAGTCGAGCGGCACTTTCTCTGCCTCTAAGGCTCTAATCGACATTAATTTATTCATTTGATCCCCCCCCCCCTTTCCCCCTCCCCCTCACGAGCTCCATGTAACGCCAAGTGCAGTGGTCTATGCACGAACCGCACTCGAGACCACCTTTTCAAGTGGACCTGGGGGTACTACTGTACACGGTATTTACACTAATCAAAACGAACTGGACGTTGGGGTCAAGTGGTACTCGGACTCACGGAGGTGAAAGGCCCCTTCTTACACATTATATCACAAGCACAGTATGTTGAGAGTATGTTAATCACAGGACAAATCCAACTGGACCTAATTCAGATCATGACTCGATGCACTTTCTCTTTCACCCTCACGATTTGTCATAGCCTACGGGTAGCATTGTCGCTTGTCAGGACTGTTTTTGTGATTCACCGGCTGAGTCTCAGCCCCCCTATATGACCCGAAATGGACACCTATAGACCACTGCACTTCCGCGTTACATGGAGAGCGCGGGGGGATAAAATGAATGAATGTTGATGAGAGCCTTGACCTAAGTGGTTGTAGCTACGGCTGTGGGGGTTCAGGAGACATGAGCCAATAGACTTCTTTATACCCCTGAGTCTCCTGAACACAGAGAGACCAACCCCACCCCACTACCCCACTTCTTCTGTTTACTTTGTGTGTTTTTTTTGTTTTTTTTTTAAAGGTATGGTGAAATTGATTCACCTATATGACCTTTTGTTTTATTTTCTATTGATTATGTATGTAATATATGACTGATTTACACTGAATGTTTCATATTTGTATGTGTATAGCTGTGAGGACCCCAGGAAGAATAGTTGAAACACGTTGATGATGACTAATGGGGATCCTAATAAAATAAACATAAACTTGAGGCGGCTGGGTAGCGCGGCGGACTAAGCGCTCGCCTACCACCGCAGATACACTGGGTTCGAATCCAGCTGTCAGCGGTACCTCCGGCTTGGTCAGTCGTCCCTACTAACACAATTGGCAGTGTTAGCGGGTGGGAAGCCGGTGGGGTATGTGTCCTGGTCGTTGTAAACAGCGACTCCTACTGGTCGGGGGGGGCGCCTGCTCAGCAGGGAAGGGATCTAGGGGAGGTAGTGTGATCCTCCCACGCGTTACACTCCCCCAGTGAGAGTCCTCGCTGTCAGGTGAAAAGAAGCGGCTGGCTGACTCCACATGTATCGGAGGGGACATGTGATAGTCTTCAACCCTCCCTAGGCCGGCAAGTGGGGGGGAAATGCGTGCAACGACCAGGAAGGGAATTGGCATAACGACAAAATTGGGATGGGAGAAAAAAACCGATAAAAAAAATTATAAAACATAGGCGGCTGGGTAGCGCAGCGGACATTGCACTCGTCACCAACGCAAGAGACACCGGGTTCGACTCCGGCTGTCGGCGTTGCCTCCGGCTTGGGCCAGTCGTCATACTAACTCAATTGGAAGAGTTAGCGGGTGGAAGTCGATGGGTGGTAATCTGGACGTTGTGGACAGCGACTCCTACAGGTCGGTTGGGGAACGCCTGCACAGCAGAGACAGGAAGTGGCGGGGGTAGTGTGAGCCTCCCACACGTTACTCCTCGCCAATGAGAGTCCGCGCTGGCAGGTGAAAAGATGTGACAGGCTGCCTCCTCGTGTATTGGAGGGGACACGTGATGCAAGGCTTCTATCCTGCCTACAACCGGCCAGTGGGGGGCATATGCGAGCAACGTTCAAGACAGGGGAGGGGAGAATTGGCACAGCGGGTAATTGGGATGGGATAAAAAAAAATTAAAGAGGAGAAAAAGTGGATAAAAAAAATTAAATAAAATAGAAAACATAAACATAAACTGCCCAGGGAGTCTCTTAATAAGTCAAGGCTCTAATCAACATTCATTAATTGTATCCCCGGTGCTCTCCCATGAGCTCAAAATACCGGAAGTGTAGCGGTGGTCTATACCAACAACCTTCAACCAAGGTGCTCGAATGTAGTGTGGATGCTCTGTATAATAGTGATCGTTGTTGTTTTACTTGGGATTTAAATTATATTTATTGTTCCTTTCTACGATGACTCGTACAGTGACAGAGACCGCTTTCCTCTTTCTGTACAGCGGCTGAATGTATCACGTGACGCTACTACACATCAGGAGAGCCTTTAAGAACAACGCTTAGAAATTGTGACAATAATGTGTTGTTATATTATCTCACATTATGAAGGATGGAAATGATATTGTATTTCTAACTTTTTGCACTTTATTGAAATAAAGTACAGTGTTTATTTTATAGTTTATTGTCTCTGCCAGGCGGCAGCTTGGAGGATGTCATGTAATCGGTCGGTGTGTGTATCCGGGTGTCCGCAGCAAATCTCACAAACTACAAGGCCCATCGGTCTAATATTTGTTGTGCACAATTATGACTATTATGAACAAGGACCTCCCGTGGCTTTTGGCGACACAAGACCTATTCAGTACCTGTCCTGTAACCAATCAAGTGTTAACTCCACCCCGGCCTGACCGACCGGGAGCTACTGGGGAGATGAGCAAGTGCGCCCGTTTGGGATGATATTTTCCCTCCACCAGGCGGCAGCGTAATACAAGTGACTGAGTGAACAGGACCTCAGCCTGATCAAGCTGCCCACGGTAGAAGGACAGGTGTGAGAAGGACCGTGTGGACAGGGGTGTAGCTCCAGATTCTGGGCCCCATGAAAGAATGTATTTGTAGGCCCCCAGTGAATGCGAGCACGCGTAAGCGCGCGAGCAAAAAAAAATTTGGCAATTTTTTTATTGATGAAAACGCATAATATGGTTTTTACCTATACATTCGGATCAGCAGTTCAGCACCTGCACTGTTGGTGGGTGAGCCTAGTAAAGGATGTCGCATTGCGTTCATCTTCAATGAATGGACCAATGCAATAGTCTACCAAAGCCCCCCCCCTCTCTCTATATATCTCACACACACACACACACACACACACACACACACACACACACTTCAGAAACAAACATAGTATCAATGAGAGCATCAATAATACACCTGAGTGATGTCTAGTAAAAAAAAAAAAATTTTTTTTTGGGCCCCCCCCCCCAGTGCTGGGCCCTTGGAATCATCCTAAGCTACCCCCCCCCCCCAGCTACGCCCCTGCGTGTGGATATAGATATACAGTGTGGAGATTTCTGTCCCACAACATAGGTTAGACACGACAAGTCACAAGTGTCAAGCTAGCTAACGCTACTAGTAACGTCTCTGTCTGCCTGTCTCTCTCTCTCTCCGTCTGTCTGTCTCTCTCTCATTTATTTGTATGTCGGTTGCGAAGTGTCAAGCTAGCTTATGCTACTAGTAACATCTCTCTGTCTGTCTGTCTGTCTCTCTGTCTGTCTGTCTGCCTCTCTCTCATTTATTTTGATGTCTGTTGCCAAGTGTAACGTCACATTCTGACATTAATTTAAATAATTAACCTAGCTAACACTAGCTTCTCCCTCTCTCTGCCCAAATCCACACCCCTTCTCTCACACATTTTGGATAATGGTCATTCCAGGCTCCTGTGATATGAACATGTTTATAAACCAGATAAGAGATAAAAAAAAAAAACTAATGCTGTACAATATCTGCACTTTACTGCCTATTACTACTGTACCACACAGAAGTGCTTCTTGTGCTGTTCTTGACGTGGCACTGTTCTCTCAGCTATGTTTCTGCAATCTTCAACAAGGCACGGTTTTCTAACTGCATCAGTCATAGGCCTTGATATAAAAATAATAACATACGTTGATTTGTCATAGTCATGATTCGTTTTGCTGTTCCTGGTGGAGATTTGCACTCTACTGAGCGTACTTTTCTAGTGTTGGAATTCTAGTGTGTCTTCTGCTAAATATTGGTTTTTAGAAATACGATTTTTAATAATGATAAATATTTTGTGTTGAAAATCAAGTTATGTTATTAGTTATAGCAATATTAAAGTAATATATTGACATATTGATGGAAATGTACAATGTGTACTGTATGTATTCCAAATAAGTAATATATTGACATATTCACGTATTTACAAATAAGTACATTATATTACATATTCAAATTTTATGAAAATATTTGAGTTCCCCTACTGGGGACCGAACCCAGGACACTCACATAGGAGGCAAGTGCCTTTACCTCAAGACTACGAAGACACACTTATCTGAGAGCCTCACCCAAACCCTAACCTTAGCCACGCTGTTACCTTAAACTAACCATAACATTAACCCTAACCTTAACCACACTGTTATCTTAAAGGAAAACTCCAACATTTTGGGAAATTAGCTCATTTGCCATCTACCCTGGAGTTAGACAAGAAGATATATACCTTTTTCTTCTCTGTGCATGCAGTAGGAGTAGGAAGACGTTGGGAACTAGGCTAATGGAGGAACCTACTTCCAGTGACTGACGCTAAGCTAGGCTAACGGTGCGTGTCTTCCTACTCCTACTGCATGCACAGAGAAGACAAGGGTATGTATTTTAACACTCCAACATTTTGGGAACCCTGGAGTTAGACAAGAAGATGCACCTCTCAGGGGAGATTTAAAAAGGCCAGTACAGTTTTGAGTAAAACATCAAAGATTTATTTTCTCTTTTCTTTTTTCTCTTAAATTTTTCTTTCTTATATTAACTGTTAAGCTGTAGGAATATTTCGCCTAAAGGTACATGCCTAAGTAAATGGAAGATTGCTCCACTTCTGCAAGGTCAATTTGCATGTTCTTGGTATCTAGGAACATCTAGGGACCTGGGGGTATGTATTTCCAGTGTCAGAAATATTGTGTCTGTTACTAGGCTGAGTAAATTGTAATGAAGAAAAGGAGAATATAAATTATGATTTATGATTTTTGCATCTTTGATCATGTTAAATCTACGGGGTACGTAGAAAATGCTCACTGAGCTCATTCACCACCTTATTGAGATCATGTGTACAAAAAATCTAAGCAAATGAATAAAGGGAAGATGATTAAACAGAAGGATTTGTAGATACAGTAATGAATGATAATCGATTTTAATTATAAATTCATATTTGACCTTGAACTTATTATGGCCAAATCATACATCTATGGATAGGGAAAATGCTCCTCTTTCCAATGGCAGGGTTGAATCTGGATTTAGTCATTTCCTTGCGGTTTTTACGATAATTAGCATTTTCCGATAAATTCGTATTTCCGATCAATCGTATAAAACATCGGTAAAAGTTAAATATACACTTTGACTACTGTTTTTGATAGGGTTATGGTCTTTACTCTTGGCTACAAAAAAATATATTTAAAAACATTAACCTCTTAACATCCAAGGGCCCACATGTGTACGATTCTTTGCCGACCTCTAGTGGCTCGGGTGTGCATTTCTTTTAATACAATATATATATAGAATTAAAGCCCTATTTGTTGCCTGTCGATTGCCCTTTTAGGTGACAAAATCCGTTCAGCGGTTCTCGAGTTACATGCCGATATGTGAGGCGTGCCCCAAAGTACGCAAAAGTACACATTACCACCCCCGACTCCCGGGGCTCTAGCTCCGTCAATCATTTGGCGATCTCGAAAATCTTTGCACAGGGTTGTAGCCAATGAGTGTGGCTTTCCAAGGATACCCCATGATATGATAATTGGGGATCTAATACGGTCTCTATTGATCGATTTATGATAAAGAAAAGCAGGGTCCCCCTATAGGGGGACCTTAAGGCTTAACAGGTTATTCGTTTTTAAGAATTGTAAAGGATAGGCAAAAATAAGCATGTGCTTCAGCCTATTCCTTTTTTCGGTCATTGAGTTTGGATTTTATGTGTGAGCTTACTTTGAATATGTACATTTGTGATTTTTTTTCTTTTTTTTTGAAAGTCCACACATGTGTGTTTTTGATTTATCTGTAAACAAAGACCGAAAATAAAACTATTCATCATCATGTCAGAAACCTGATTGGGAATTTGGCCAGGAACATCAGGGAACCCCCTACTCTTTGCGATAGACGCCCTCGGTTTAACGTCACATCCGAAGGACGGCACTCACAGATGTACGTGTCCCTATCACTGTAACAGGCATTGTTACTGACTGATAACGTAATAGCGTACTGTATATCATGGGTATCATGGGTTAGGGCACACAGACTCTCACTTGTACCTTGTGTATACCGTTTATTTCTCTCATATTTTTACATTCAGAGTTAATTATATAGTTTATCTTTCGCATATTTTTGTATTCAGATCTAATTGTATCGCCTATGTTTATGTCTTTCTACTATTACCCTGCCCATACCTGTACCGCCCCTCCCCCATGCTGCAATGACGCCGGAATTTCAATCAATAAAGGAATATCTTATCTAATCTTATCTCATCTTGCAACGAAGGATTCGGCATCACGGACAGCATATACGCTTGTGGGTGCTGTGTCTTTAAACCGGACAATAAGGATGTAAAAGAACAATTGTACATTTCATGATTTGTGTTCTTCCTTTGTGACTCAGGATCCTCTGGAAGCGACCTACAGGTCAGGACGGGTTTTGTGTGTCGAGATATTGACAAAGGTAAGGTTTCATTTGTTTTGCCCCCCACTGGGTCAAAATATTAAGTAACTACATATTTTCTAACTCTGTGTTGATAATGTCACATGATTTAGAATTCCTTTTTTACGTTTAGGTATAGGATTTACGTACTGTAGCCCAGATCAGAAGATTTATAAGCTGAAGGTCCAACTCCGGTCGTTAAAACTCCCCCGCTCGTCTGATCTTTGAAGTGGATTCATAGTTTGTGTCGCGTCCTTTGTTTAGCCTTTCATTTCATTTCATTTGTATTTGTTCGTACATGGATTTGTTACAGTCCAACAGTACATATAGTTCACTTAATATGCTCCACTGAATTCCATGGCCGAAAGGAACAGGAAGAAGAAAGTTCTTATTGTGTACCTGCCCCTACACACATACTGTACAGTACACTGATAGACTAAGTGCAATGTTTACCAAACCAAACTAGATGTACATACCGGTACTTATTTTGCAGAAATGGAAACATCAACACAATTAAATTAACATAAATAAATAATTGTTTTGTATATATCAGTTAAATTGCATATTTAGAATAGAATAGAAATACTTTAATTATCCAGAGGGAAATTTGACACTACAAATCGCTCACATTAAACATTTAGACAGAACAAAGTCACGAATAAGAATAACAAAACAAATTGCCTAAGAATAAGAATAGAATATACAGTAAAAATATACAGAAGTGTACAGTAAGTGTAATATTGTACAGTGTTGTTTCAAAAGTAAAAGTCCAGGAAGATGGTTCATTCATTTACACACACATACACATTTATCTATATATGTATATAATGTATTATTCTATATTATACTTCTATATAATTGTATTATTCTTTATTTTATTATAATATAACTAAATCATACTATTTATACTACACTATATTATATTGGTATACAGTATTATACAATATTTTAATATATTATTATTATTCTATGTTAAGCTGCTATATACTATAATACTATACTCCTACTAGCCTATACTGTAATGCTATGCTATATTATCCTGTTATGCTAAACTGCAATATTATACTAAACTGTGCTATACTGTCTATTTATCTTTTCTTTGTACAACCTTTTGAAGTGAAATATATTAGTAGAACTCTTTCCATCATTCTACAAAGTCCTTTCAAGGGACTAAAGTGGATAGATCATTAAAAAAATCATTGCGTCACTATTTTGAACGCAGGGTCTGTGGGTTGATGGGGTTACGACTCTGAATTTTGTGAAAGTGAATCTCGTATTCTTCGATAATTCCTTTGTTTTGGCCTTTCGGAGGACTGAACGATAAGTCGTTTCTAACAAGGCAGGCCGGTCACCTCAAAAGCCATTTGAGAAGGCGTTGATTTGTGTTGATAACAGGCGCGTACTGTCGAGTGATGTCCGGTCCCGCCTGTTTGTTGGATCTGCTGTGTCAATTACTCTGTCCAAAGTTCATTGATCTTGTCCTACAAAAATATGGTGTTGAGGAGTGCTGTAGTCAGCAGGTCACCCGGGTTACCGGGAAAGGCAGACTTAGTGGGTCTGTTTACAAGAACTCAGTTACTGCCCCTAAAGAGTCTGACTGGTGAGATTCAATGCACTCTTTGACCCTTTTCAATACTGAGTCCACCAAAACCTGTTGGGATTATAACGTATGGCGTATATATCATGGGTATCATGGGTTAGGGCACACTCACTTGCACCTTGTGTATACTGTTTATTTATTTTTTGTTAATTATATTGTTTACACTGTTTATTTTACGCCCATTCTTATATTCAGATCTAATTGTATTGCCTATGTTTATGTCCTTCTACTCTATTACCCTGCCCATACCTGTACCTCCCCTCCCCCATGCTGCTATGACGCCAGAATGTCACCTGGGTTACCGGTGAAGTGAAGAGATTCACAAGGCCCTCTTAGTGGGTCTGTTTACAACTACTCAGTTACAAGTTTAAAGGGGAACTATCTTATAAATGGCCCTTTTCAGTGTTTACCATTGTTTCTTAGCTATGTGGACTTATATTAATAGGATCTATGTCTCTAATTCTCATATTGGCGCATTCTTCCAATTCGCCTCTCACTGAACTGAGTCATCTGAAAATGTGCATATCTGTGATGTCAGAGATTTCTCAGCTGCATAATAATGTGGCAGTTGGCACCAGGCCACACAGTGGTTGGAGCCCAGCCTCAAAACGGCTTAAGATCTTGAGGTAGAAAAATGCGGTTTTTGAGTACTTGATTAGAAATACAAAACAATGCATTTTTTGTTTTTTTTGAAAAAAAACCTAGGTGTTCCATACTCACAGGAATTGTGTAAAAGTGCCCAAATAGTGAAAGAAATAGTAAAATAGTTCCCCTTTAAAGGGGCACAATGTCGTTTTGAGAGAGCTAGATGTTTACATTTGCATTGAATTAGAGTCTTGTTTTTTCAAGAAAAATGTTGAAGCACTGTAAATCAAACAGAAGCCTAGCAGATGCTTCTTTGAATAGTAAATCTATGAAATCTATGTAAAACTTAAACTTTTCAGTGTCCCAGATTCTCTCCGAGCATAATTTATTGTAATGTATATTTTCATAAACCATAGAGTTCTTCCCTAAACTCCCGCAAAACGACATACTGCACCTTTAACACTTTGAGCGCCACTCACGGCTTTATTCGGGTTTACGACCCGACCGTTGAATGCCACGTCACGGCTATTCTCGGGTGTTTAAAAAAAAATATATATTAGCGATCTGAAATCATATCAGGGACCGCCGGCGAAAAGAAAAAAAAAGCGCCCCCTATCGTCTCCCAGATGGTAAATCACCCTTTTGGAATGGACTCAATGAAAGTGAATGGGAGAACGGATTTCTGACTCCACATTTTACTTCTCACTGATGCAGCCGGGGTCTACCAGAGTTCATTCTGGAGCCTCTGAGCCACGGCGAATATGGGTTATACTGTACACACGATGGATCAATACATTTATCGATTTTTTCGAATGGCGATCGGAAATTGGAATAAACCATTTGGATACCATCTGACCTCAGGTAAGGAATCTATGTTATCAGTGTTAGGATAACCAGACTCGTTTTCACAGAGATATAAGCGTTTATGTGATATGTGATATAGCTGTTTTGACTGTAAAAGCGATCAGGAAATGAGAGCAGCTATTATCAGCGCGCGGCACGAACGTGCGTGCGCACACATATACTATCGATCATCTAGTGTTTATTTGAAAACGATTAATAAATAGGCAGACAAATGACAACGTTCTGGAATATTCCAGTAAAAGTTGATTATCATAGGCATGGGTTGTTTTTCCCCGGAAAACGGGTGCTTTTCAAAATGCTATCAAATGGAAATGAAGCGATAAAAATACAATCTGCCTTGCCAATGTTGACTGGAAAATGAGTCTTTGATAAGCGACGGGCAGATTAGACACAGCCATAATTTAAAACATAGATTAGGCGATATTAACGTTAACATTGGGAGTGGATGGTGGCATCAAGGGGGTAAAAAGGAAAACCCGGCGTGGCATACAAAGTGTTAACCAAGGACAGAATAAAGGACAACACATTCTATTGTGGACCTTTTCCCTATTTTGGTTCAGGACATCTTGAAACTCGTCTCTTGCACCAAATATCTTTACAATTTGTGGGGCGCCAGTGGCTCGGAAGGTAGAGCAGTCGTCTGGTAATCCGGAGGTTCCCAGTTCGATTCCCACTCCTCCCGGGCAGCATGTCGAAGTGACCTTGAGCAAGACAAGACACTTAACCCCTAACTTCTCCCGATGAGCAGGTTGGCACCTTGCATGGTCGCCTCCGCCGTCGGTGTATGAATGGGTAAAAATTTGAGGGATTTCTTTTTCTTTGGATAAAAGAGCTATTTACCATTTATAATTCTCATCTTTCCTCACACAGTAATGTCAGCGACCCGTCATGTTGTTCAGCCATGTCCGGAGTAGCTAACATCTTTCAGTACGTGTAAGTATGGTCGGGATCAAGACTGTGCGCCTCAAAATGTCCTCCTCAACACTGCAAATAAAGAGTTCAAACCGACTTCGCCTTGACATTTCGTCCCTCCAGGTTCCCAAGCATTGTGGTGGCCATAGTCGCGACCCTCCTCTGCTTCTATTTGCATACCAGGAACAAAAGAGCGACGTACGACGTCAGCGCGGCCCCGCCGCAACCGGACCACTCCTCTATCTCCGTCATCCCGTTACCCCTGAGGGCCGAGGAGCCGGACGCGCGTTCCTCCAGGCTCCCCCCTCGCTACAGCACAGTGGAGTTCCCGCCGCCATACACCTTGGTAGGCAAGCGTCTCCTCACCAGGGGTGTAAAAAGCACCCAGAAATTATACTTAAGTGAAAGTATGGGTACCGTCTCAAAATCTTACTCAAGTAAAAGTCAGAGTATCTGGCTAAAAACACACTTGAGTAAAAGTCAAAAAGTTTCTATACTTTTAAATGTACTTGAGTACTAAAAAGTTAAAGTAAAAACTTTTTTTTATTGCAAGGGATAGACCAGGGGTCTCAAACTCATTCCATCGTGGGCCAAGTTTTAATTTTAACTACACATTGCACCAGGTGAGTTAGTTGAAGAGGTGAGCCAATTAGTGAAATCATCAGCTGGTGTTTAGGCAAGGCTGGAATGAAACCAAGCATACACTCGCACAAGGACCAATCAGCATGGGTATGGGTGGGTTTATTTTAAATGTACTCGAGTACTAAAAAGTTAAAGTAAAAACTTTTTTTTATTGCAAGGGATAGACCAGGGGTCTCAAACTCATTCCATCGTGGGCCAAGTTTTAATTTTAACTACACATTGCACCAGGTGAGTTAGTTGAAGAGGTGAGCCAATTAGTGAAATCATCAGCTGGTGTTTAGGCAAGGCTGGAATGAAACCAAGCATACACTCGCACAAGGACCAATCAGCATGGGTATGGGTGGGTTCATTTTCCATTGATGGTGATTTGATTGGCTGTTTTTAAATAAAGTGTGGCCGCAGGACGTTCAGAGAAACAAATATACTAATTAAAATGGTTGGACCTGCGAGATTTGTATTTTGTACTTTGTAGGTCTGCATTTTAAATGTATGCAGTAAAACGTATGTTTTCTTTCTCTGAGATGTAATTCAGTAAAAGTACAAGTACTTTACACCCCTGCTCTTCACTGCACAGAGGTCTCAGACCTGCTGGAACCTTATGTTCCTTCAAGGTCCCTCAGGTCCTCTGATCAGCTCCTCCTGGCTGTTCCCAAGTCCAGGCTGAAGCTTAGGGGGGACCGTGCTTTCGCAGTGGCAGCCCCAAAGCTCTGGAATGAGCTGCCTCTGCATGTTAGGCAGGCCCCCACTCTGCAGGTGTTTAAATCACGGCTCAAAACACATCTATTTCTTTTGGTTTTGACACAGCTTGAGAGACCTGCATTTTTATGTGACATAATTGTACATTGCTTTATTGTGTGCTTTTTATCTCTGTGTAAATATTTGTTGTGTGACTTGTACAGCACTTTGGTCAACTTTGTTGTTTTTAAATGTGCTTTATAAAAAAGAGTGGATTGGAGAGGTTAAAGGTGCTGTAAGTGATATTTAAATTTTTGTTGAAATAAGTGGTCTACATGTTCAAATAAAAGCTCAACATTCCGACAGCCATCACTGATACAGAGCGTTTGGTCAGTAGCAGTTCCTCCGCTCTGCATAAAAACTGGAGAAAAAAAAACATCCTGGTATCCCATTTCCACTTTATCCAATCAGGAGAGAGAGAGTTACTGTAAGATAAGATAAGATATAAATATACCATGTAAAAAATGTAGACTAAAAATAAACAAGAGAATTGTGTGTGTCTCTCTCTCCCTCCCTCTCTCTCTCAGTTCGACCCGAAACTAAGCAGACTGTGGCCTGGACCGTTGCCGCCGTTTCTACCCCAGACGCCCCCCTCCGCCCCTGCGCACTACGCCCGCCGCGGCCCATCACCGTCCAGAGCTCCAAATCCACGCTGACCCGAGGGGGGCCTTCGGGGCGCCTCGAGTGACTCACCCTGTGATTCGTGTGATTTAGACAAAGGAAACAGAACTGCAGAGGACAAAGGAATGACTGTAGTAGATAATAGTATACATACTGTGTAGGCCACCTGATGTAGGGCGAGGGGGCCAGATTTGGCCCCCCAAAAGGGCTCCAGAGCGTTGGAGGATAATATTTTATATTCTATAAAAATCGGAGTGGGGGGAAGTGAATTCTCCCCTCCCTCAATACCCACCGTTGAAGTGCTTTTGAGCAAGGCACTTAACCCCCCCCAAGTGTTGCAGGACTGCGGCTGCCCACGGCTCCGAGTTAAGGTGGGGTTAAAAAGGGGGATTACGCCCAATTTCTGAATTCACACATGTTATTCCTCTGGTCTGAGACGGTACACAAATATCGGTTGGAATTAAGCAACTCTACCAAATTCCCCAAAACTCAAACTTGTGATGTCGTCAAGTATAAAGTCTTAAGCTGCTCCAGAGACAATGCATTGGGAACGATTTTATAGATGACACAGAGAAATTCCCAGGTGAATGTTCCGTTCCATTTTCTGTTTCAGAACTGAGAACACTACAACTGAATACCGTTTACTTGGGTATAAAAAAAAGAAAACATTCCGTGGGGCCATAAAATCATTCATTGTCAACAGAGCAGCTCCAGGCTTTGTACCTGATGAAATTACTAGTGTGATTCTTACTTCTCTGGTTTCTGGCTTTGGGAGAGAGAATAGCTCTCTGGCATGTTCACAATATTCATTGAACTGCCTTAGGCCATGGAAATAACATATTAGAATTTTAAATTTATTGCCAACATTTACTTGGCAATAAAATACATCCTATTTTGTATTCTATTACTTTAGGCGAGTGATTTTGAGATAACTTATCATAAGGAATATAATAAAAATGCCTTGACATGTGATCTAAGGCTACGTTCACACTGCAGGCCTTAGTGCTCAATTCTGATTTATTGCTCAGATCAGATTTGTTCATTCATTATTTTTGTAATGTGAACCAGTCAGGCTCCTGAGCTGAGCAGCATGCGCAAAGGAACAATAAAGAAGATAGCATAAAACAATTGGGACAAATGTCAACCTAGAGTGACATAAAAGTTCAGTGAGTTCAGACCGAGTACATGAGTTCAGACTGAGGTCACGTTGCGAAAGATCAGGCCTGTATGTATCTGATGTACAGTACGACCACATATTATGAAAGTGGCCCGGATCAGAATCTAAAAGATCACATTCCAGTTTTAGCTTCACTGCTAAAAACACATGAAACATTTGAATTTGGATCTTAAGCAACTTTAAATCAAAATATATTTGAACAACATATACAACAATCACAATCGATGTGATTTATCTAGAAATATCTCCCAAAACGGTACTTAAGTATTGTAATGAAGTACAATTACTCAAATACTTTACACCCCTGTGCTCTTGAGTATAAATGCAGAAGAGATGAACGGGAATACAAAATGTAACTATCTTTGTAATGTAGTATTTAGTAATAGTATGTTTATTTCATAACAAAGGACACTGCTTTCAGATCGCTTAAAGCCTAAATATCTGAAGATGGCAAAGTTAAGTGCAGATTCACAACGCAATAGTACTTTTTTGAGTATTGTGGTTCCCAAACTGGTGCGTGACATGAAAAGGCTAATGGCGGTGCTATGGTGTTATTTTACTAATAAATATAACTAATATACATTATTTCAAATGGGGATTTTCACTGTGTAAATCATGAAATTCAAGAAACGTTTAAAAATCGTTTTAATCGGGAGGTGACGGGGTGCACCAGTGGCGTCATTAGCCCTGGGCTTCCGGGGCTTTAGCCCCGGATGTTTTTCTCCTAGCCCCGGATCTAAAAAAAAAAAAAATTGTTTACTTTTTTTTTTATGTCAGCATCCCCATTGTCTTTGCTGAATGTTTGTTAGTGTTTGGTATTTTTTGTTGGTTTTTAGTACTTTTAAACATTTTTAGTAAGTAGTTTTCATTTGATCCTATAATTTCTCATTCACCGATTTGTGGACTTTTTTTTTAGTGTCCTGAAAGGCGCCTTATAAATCAAATGTATTATTATTATTATTATTATCATCATCATCCAGGAGGGAAAAGACACTTTGGATAGTAGGGACTGCATCTCTGCCTGTCCTGACCAGGAAACACTTTGCAACTGTGATCTCCTCTGGCAATAGTTGGATATTGTAATGTGTGGCGAGGGGTTGCAGCAATTCCACTGAGGGAAACTGGTCTGAGGCTGGATAACATGCCTGTATGACTCTCATAAGTTGTTATCCAACTCATGAGAACCTGCTCTCAAGCTCTGGATAGAACAGTCTCTGTCTCAGCTGATCTCCTGAGCTGAGGTCTGAGCTTGTGCCACAAGATGCCATTACATATGGCCTTTGTCCTGTCATACATGTCCACTGCCATCTCTGAGGTGCGATAACCTTTGAGTGTGTCCTGCACTGTGCTTTTAAATAGTACAGATAGGTATTGAAGATGTGCACTTTAACGCAGCAGCACCTGGAGCCATCCATACCCATGTCCAGTGTCCACTGACAAAGACATGCTCATGATACTGTGATAAACTATAATAAGCTTTAATCGAACCCTGGTTCATTTCCTCGGATAGTCCGGTTGGTTTGGGGTGGTGTGAAAGCTCATTCACTCTTGCAAGTGAACCCTGCATTTGAGATGTGAATGCAAAGCGGACCAAAGGCAGGAAAATACCCAAAAATCTAATATCTTTTTTATGAGACTTTTTTTTCCCGATTGCTTAAGCATGATTTTTAAAACGGGACCCGGTGTTTCAAAACACACAATTAGCACAACCACACACACAATTATCAGAACACCTCAGATCCTTTGCTAAATTAAACACTTGTCAAAACCATACACTAATTTAAAAAAAACTACATTTTGTTACTATATGAAACACACGTTTTATATGACTTAATTCTGTTTGAACCAGTTACTCACACTGCTGTGCTTAACCTAAAACACATTTAGCTATTCTACTTCTCAGTGATTAGAGTACTGTAAGTGAAGTACGCAGAGAATGTGCAAATATACAATAAATTCACCAAACACTACACAAGACCAATGCTGTAGACTGATGAAAATATTATTTATTTATCTACATAATACCCAAATCAATGATGCAGACTGCTGGAAAAAAAACATTTTCTCTCCATATACCCAAATCAATGATGCAGACTGATGAAAATATAAATTTTCTCGCCATATAACCAAATCAGTCAACATTTCAACATGGAGAATCACAACAAAACATGTCCCAGTTTTCATGCTACTATGTGCATAACACTGTAAGCTCAGCAAATATCAGACAAACATAAAATACTGTATCCAGTAGGCCTACAGGTTAAAATTACAGTAAAACAAAAACAATTTTGAAAAAATTTAAATAGAGTACAGAAAATACTAGACATTATCTCTTTGCCTAGCTGGATCTGGCAAGATACTTTTTTGCTTTGTGTATTGTTTTGCAAAAAGTGTGAGGCTGACATTGTGCTTCTAGAGGTGCAAATCTGGGCCTATGTTTTGCTCCTTGAGTGTAATGTTTTGATAATTGTGTAATACTTTTGATTTGAGTGTTTATGCAATTGAAGAAAACTGTAAAGACTAGAGATTAACTGTTTATTTCTTTTGTACATAGGCTGTGCATATGTTTGTTTGTTTGTTTATTTGCTTATGTGTATGATTCTTAACTGTTTTATTTTGTTATTGGTGTATATGTGTGTATGTATGTACAGTATATGTATATATATATATGTGTATATTTGTACTCCTGTTGGGGCCTCTTGGACCAGATCAATGTTTTATCTGGCTAAATAAAGGTTAAATAAATAAATAAGAAACTGATGATTTGGTCCTGTTAACTTTGAATTTTCTATGGGGACTGCCCAGATCCCTCTCATGGACATGGACCTCACTTTGAGAACCTCTAATGATTCTAGTTCTTCAGTATTCATCTCTAATTACTCAAAAATTGCGTATTACTGTGTTTATAAAAAAAAAAAAAAAAAAAAAAAAAAAAAAAAAAAAAAAAAAGCCCCCCTGGGCTGAAGCCCCCAATGTTTTCTAACCCTAAAAACGCCCCTGGGGTGCACGGCCAAACAAGTTTGTAAAACAAGAAAAAAACAAGAGCTTCACTGAACAGAAATTGCATATTAAAAATAAGTTCCAGGCACAGAATTCTGCAGCTTTTCCAGCTCCTCGTATATATATTGCAGCTTCCTCCTCTCGCGTGCGTCATCGGCTCCTGCAATGAGGGAGAGAGAGGGAGGGAGAGATGTTTTCTATCTACGTTCAATCTTGGTCAATTAGGAACTTAGACATCTACAATTGTAAACATTCAGAGAAGAAAATGTTATTGCATTGTTTTGATTCATCTGGAAATAATTATTGAAGGGTTTGGGAGCTCTGGGACCTACTGCTACTGGAAGGAAAGGACAATGAACTAGACTTACAACATTGGATAGGACTCTTACATTAACATGTCAACCTACCGTTAGTGTGAATAAGGCGATACCCTAGGGCACGAAGCCCGGCTAAGTTTTGAATATCGGCGTTGTAGTAGAGCGGAGGAGGGATGTTCAAATCATAGCGAAGATTGTGGATCTTGTGGGTCACGTGGTCATGGTGCAAATCAGACAATTTGCTCAACACTGGTTGATCATCTCCTGGGAGGGAGAGGAGGGAGAGAGAGGGGAGGGGGAGATATATTATTTCATTAGTATTCGTGATAATATTTTTTTTTGTAATAATTATATTCATTTGTATATGAATAGGTAATATTAGTTGCAGTACTGTTAGCTAGTACAGCGCTTTTAGACAAGTGCCTAGTCGTGTTAGATAGTAGCACTAGTTAGTAGGTTTCATATTCACATACTCTATTTTATACTTATATATTTTATCTAGCACACTCTCAGGAGCAAAACAGAAAGAAGCATTTCATACAAAAGTATTCTGTATTTCTGTATGACAACTAATAAAGAAACTTGAACTTTCTAAACGCTCTGTGGATCCATTATTATTTTCTCTAAATAATTAGTCTACATGTTGTCTATAGCACCTTTAACAGGTCTTTGTGGATTTGAGAGTTTTTCCACCAATCTGTTAGTGTTAGTGTAATAAACAGGAGAATACTACTAACCACGAGTATTCTCCAGCACCCTGGTGTTCGGCACCGTCACCCAAGGCGGCCAACTGCGACATGTGCGTGCGGCTGGGCGATAATGGCAAAAAAAGATGTATGTTTATTTTGCAGCAATTTTTTGTCGTTGCCGCCATCTTTAGTGGTACAGCCCCTCACACTCCAGTTCTCAGGCTGCAGCTGGTTTAAAAGCGAAAGTAAACGGGCTTCTCTGCTGGCTGTGGCTCCAGAGGAGTTGAACAGTTCTGGCTCTGCTAGTTTCTTTTCTATCTTTTGGCGCTTTTTTGGTGGACAAACCACCGCACATGTGCACAGTGACTCATGACTGGAGTATAGCTCTGCTAGCACACATAGCCTACTGTGTACAGACGGTTTCAAACTGTATTTTAAATTAGAAAGCAAACAAAATAAATGGACAAGAGAAAAAAAATCTCAATTTGGTCAGTATTGTCATTTGGACAACCAAAGCCATTACTTTAAGTTGCAGGCAAGAAACACAAGTCTGTCCACTGTCTCTGGTTTCAAAACTGCCCTGTTGCAGGTCACAAAAAAAATTGATTCCCCCCCCCCGATATCGATTAAAATATCACGCTATTTATCGTTATCGTTATATCGCCCAGCCCTACCTGGGCGTTGATCTAAATGAATGAATGCAATTCATTAAAAATTGCATTTTTCTACTTAACACTTTCTCTGTCACGCTTATATCCAGTGATGTACCTGAACGCGTTCAATGAACGATCGTTCATGAGCGCGTTCGTATTTTGGGCGAACGTGAACGCGTTCATTCTCAGCGCTGTATAACGGCGTTCAAACGTGTGTTCATTCTCAGCACTCTTATAACGGCGTTCAAAGATGTGCCAGATTTCATATGCATTTCAGCCAAAAACCCAGTTAAAACACACTGTAAACAGGCTTCAAATGTATGCGGAAAAACCACCCGATCTGGCAACGCGCCTGTCACCCCTGGCTACGTCATCAGACTCCTCACAACAAGCAGTGGAACAGCGGAATCTGCGAGCATTAAGGTGCTCCCATAGTCGAGCAGACTGTACACAGACTGGACTCTTTGAGCTTTCATAGTCGAGCGGATCTCCGCAGACCAATTTCCTACATGTCTCGCGGCAGTTTACACCTCGCGCCAGTTTGTGTGACACCAAGTGGGCGCCGCGGACGTCCGCGCGTCAGAAAATAGGAGCTTCGCACTTGGACTCTGCTTTGGGTCTGCTTTGATGCTTTGAGCACCCTTTGGGTCAGCTTTGAGCCCGCGGGAGTCTGCTCCGTGTACGGTCCGCTCGACTATGGGAAGGGCTTTAGTATCATGGACGAAGCCGAGAGCTGCAGCAGCACTCGCTCAGAGTCAGACTCTACCTCTAGTCGGCGTATGAGCATTTAAAAGAGTTTAACGTTAAAGTCAGTACTGACTCAGACGGAAACAATCTAACGTTTGTCTGTAAACTTTGTCCACCCGGTTTGAAGAAGCAAGTCCATACATCGACGTCGAGTCGTCGACAGCAACATTGAGAATATGCAATGCAAAGTCCCCCAGCTTAGTTTCTTGAAGAGGTGTAGTAGATACTCACTGCGCACGTGATAAACGATCTCGATGGGACCGGGACCATCCATACGGAAGCTAACCGGCGTTGTGAACTTGTATGAACAAGAAACCTGCAACAAACACTCTCCAAAATCAATACGCAGTCACACCTGAGAAGAAAAAAGGGGATGGGTATACATTTTCAAATAGTCGTTAATTTATTATTAAAAAAGTTATTGAATAGTTGATAATATAATTTTGCCAAAATAAATAAATAAAATGTCCCTACTTGGCCGCGGGGTCTCACATCAACCCGAAACTCACATCCCTGACTCGTCAAATACACCACCACCTGCTCATCACCTGGGTTCGAGGCCTGAGGAGAAAACACAACACATGTGGGGGGGGGGGGGGGGGGGGTGTTTTGTACAAAAAAATATATATCTTATATACATAAACAATATATAAGGTATACAAAATAATAAACGTGGACTTTATGTGTTAATCTGGACCTTCAGAACAGCCGCCCCCTAATTAGTCGGAACCTAATTAGCAAATAAATTTGGGGCACAGATTAATATCAAAGGTCAAGTCAATTTCTCCATAAGGGGCTATGGGGAGTTGGAAGTAACCTATAAAAGTCGATGGGTTATCGTCATCGTCAGGAGAGTCAGGGAACGCAGGAAGCTCTATCAACTTAGCTACTGGTCTGGTATAAGTCCGCCCTTGGACGATGACCTCTGCAGCTCTGACCTTCCCATCCGAGCCATTGATTACTCGGCTCACACGGCCGGCTGGATTTTTTTACATTTTACTGGGTTCAAACTGACACAAAATGTTGATTTATTCATTATGATCAGTTTGAAAATTTGAAATATAAGCCTCTCTTATACATGCCTCCTAATACAAGCCGGGTACCCGCTACAGTTGAAACAAATACAAGCCGGGGTTACTATTAGAGGAATTACGGTACTTGGGTCTAAAAATAGCTACACTACAAAGAACGCTACTTGGTTAAAAGGAGCAACGTTGGGCGCCCCAGTGGCGAACCACATAGCGCACTCAGCCGCGACACGGCCGACCCGGGTTCAACTCCCGAACCAGGGGAGGAAACTAACTTTTTGGCTTACCAGCCAACTGGCGAGTATCTGATTTTTTTTACCAGCCAAACAGATTTTTTACCAGACAAAAAAAATCACTAATTGTGATAATTACTTCTTTGTATGTCAAGCCGCGTCAATGTTGTGTATGCATCTGGGTAGGCACACTGTGCCTTTAAGACAGCACGGTGGTCTTACGACAGTGCTGTGAAGTACCGTCAAGTGTTGTGGTAACGTCAGTTGGGTTGGTGTGCTGTTGTGCACAGTGCACTGGTTGAGCTAGCCCCTTTCGTGACTGCGATGTGCAAGCCAGGGGCTTTTGAGCATGAAATAAAATGTCTAACCTTACGTCGTAGTCCGGTGCTTTTTTGGAAACATTATAGTCATAACAGATACACCTAGCTGGCTGCTTTGAGCACACGGGGCTAACGTTAGCTAGCAAGCAGCTATAGCTAAAACGCTAACTAGAAGCTAACCACTGTATACAGTTCCAGTAGACTAACATTACACCTCTGTGATTTAAATGTGTCCTTAGTAACTTATACTCAAGGGTTGTACTAGGGTTGGATGCAGTTCCCCGTTGGTCAGTCTGTCTGTTTTCCATCTTCTGCTGTGTTTAACGTTATCCGTTTGCGAGTGCTCCTGATGGCTAGCCTAGTACCGCGGGACTTTTATTATTATATGTCCGCGGGTTGGCCAGTACTGCGCAAACGTTTATTAAACATTATATGTCCGCGGGTGGTCTTGTGCAGTGCTCTCGTGGCACTGTCAACTAAAGCGAACACTCAGAAGACGCGCACCGTTTGCCAGTGCAGTGATTGCAGAATGTTTTATTTTTTTGTATACTCGCCAGCTATGAACTAGACCAGCGTTTCCCAAACTTTTTGTATTGGGTCGCCAATAAATAAATAAAAAAAATAAAAACATTATAATTTTTTTAAATTATTATATATATATTTTTAAATAAAAAAGCTGTAGATGTGTTGATTCAGTTTGGCACCACATATTTATGTGAATCTGGGTTTTCTACTCTAGCATACCTGAAAAACAAATACAGAAACAGACTAAATGCTCAGCATGACCTCAGAATAGCACTTTCAAAAACCAAGCCCAGAATAGATCTGCTGGTTGAAAACTTCAACCAGCCACATACCTAGATTTCATTGTGCCATAGATGAAATATTATACCCCTTCTAGCATGTCAGGTCAGTACTTGTGATGTACTTTTTATAATTAAATAAATACATTTCATATACATTTGAAATTCATGGTTTGTTGTGTTCTTTACCAGTAGTTTATAAATGTATGTTATGGCAATTCATGATGTATTTCTGTAAGTTTGGGTCCCGGGGAAATACCAAATTTCTCTTTTGGGTCTCGAGCTGAAAAAGTTTGGGAACCCCTGAACTAGACTATTAATTTTTTTTTTTTTTTTTTTTTTAATTGTAATACTTTTTTTTATTTATTATTATCATCATTTCATCATACTGTGGGGGTGCTTAATGTAAAAGACTGACCTGAGGAACAGGCTGCAGAGAGACCATCTGGCCGCTTGTATGCGTCTCAGCATCATTCCTCCTCCTCCTCCTCCTCCTCTCGGTTGCACCTGGGTGTCCTCGTTAGTATAGTGGTGAGGACCCCCGCCTGTCACGCGGAAGACCGGGGTTAAATTCATAAATTCATTCATATCATTTATATTTTAAAATGTACGAGTAACAAGTCTCATCTGGTCTGATTTTGTCCCAGAGATCTCATCTGGTCTGAATTTTATGAATGATGAATGATTTTATTTCGGTCTTTTATTTTTTTTACATTTATTTACATTACAATTACATTACAATTACATTACATACCACACCAAGCTTTTAAGAACACCGCCCAAGTAAAAAATGCACCACCAATCCACGCAAAAATCTTCCAGGCCTTGTTCAAGAAGGACTGCTTCGGTGAAGTATAGACTAGTAGAGGAGAGAGGAGACATTCAGTCAGGTTCTGTTTCCTGCCTCATTCACTAACCATGTGGTGCCGACAGCAAGCTAACCGGGACTTCCTATCGATCCAAACAAAAAGCCCTTGCACTGTTTTTGTTTGTTGTTGTTTTTAATGAAAGAATGGTTTTATTTCTCAATTAATATAAAAAAAGAATGAAAAAAGTACATAGGGTGAAGAAAAAGTTCTCTGTATCTCATCAGTTCTAAAAGACTATTCATACCTTCTTGTAGGCCATCCCAAACATCAGTTCTAAAAGACTTATTGTACTCGTACCTTCTTGTAGAGCAGTGGTTCTCAAACCTCTCCTCGAGGCACCCCAGCCGTTCCATGTATTTGTTAAATTCCACCACCAGCACACCTGATTCAACTAATAAAGGGCTTGTTAAGTTGAATCAGGTGTGCTGGTGGTGGAATTTAACAAATACATGGAACGGCCGCTGGGGTGCTTCGAGGAGAGGATTGGGAAGCCCTGTTGTAGAGGGTCCCAAACATCTTGAGGGACGCCGGCTGCAGGTTGGTGACAGCCCGTTTCAATTTGTCACACTGTGACGAGAGAAGAGAGGAGAAGAGAGGAGGGAGAGGATGAGAAGAGAGGAAAGGAGAAAGAGGGAGAGGAGGAGAAGAGAGAGGACGAGACAGGACAGGAGGAAAGAGAAGAGTATATCTATAACAGCAAGGAGTAACGCCGGTGTCACGTGTCATGGAACCCATGGACCGCGGAAACGGTAGGCCCTACCTACTTTGGGGTGTGTCAAACATCAAACATTATGTAAACATTTAATATTTTAACATTTAATAATATAATATATCACCAAATACATTTACGTTCTTAATGTATTGCACTTCTGCACGCTTCCCGGGTTAATTTCCACTATCTGTAAGCCTACGAAAAAAAACGTGAACTAGCCTATCACAAACGACAAATTCTGTTTCCTAATGATTGATTGGCTATTGTGTCGTCATGTCACTCACACTAACGCGCATCCATTTCAAATAGCGCTCTGCTACCGTTATGAGCCTCGCTGCAGACGTCCACTGTTCCTCTCACAGTCCAATCAACCAGGGGCGTCCATTTGGTATGGCAAAGGTATGGCACTCGCCATACATTGGCAAGTAAAAATGTGTTGATTTAGAATTCAAATGTCAACATTATGAACGAAGCTTCGAACTATTCGGTACAGCCCTAGCATGTTTTGATATTGTCAATTATCTCACTTTTACTAGGTGACTTTTGCTGTGACTAACTGAAATATGCCAAAAAAAAATAAGGAAAATGGACATAGGGAAGTTTTTTTGTATCAAAGGGCAGCAGAGACAAGTGATACAGGTAAGGTCTGGCTTAGTGATTATAATAGTGCAGTTCAGCATTCAGTAACCCATACTTTTTGTGAATGTGTTTTTGATACTACATTCTGTTGAACACACACCTCAAAACCGTACCTAAGGAAAATTGGCTCAATTGCAAGAAAAGTAATAGACAGTTATGATATTACATTCTGCATAATTCGTATTCAAAATATTGTGGTTCCCTGCTTTAGTCTGTTGACACATTTCTATACTAAAAATGCTTGTGTAGTCATGTGTCATACCTAAATGTCATATAACTGAATTGTATAGAAACAACTCACCAAAAGTGACTATTGCACAACTGATTTGACAAAAAATCCACCAAGGGGGGGAAACACCCCCTTCACCCTCCCCCCCTCCTTAACATTTTATTAACAGATTGCAGAATGGGTACAATACAGTACAGCTCAATACTCACAATTGTTAAGGGATGCAGACCAGAGAAAGACTTTCGTCTTGTTTACATCAGAGTCCCCCATTTTCAATGCATCATAACATATATGACATATATACATGACATACAGATAGACAGTACTGCTACATCTTGTTTAAAAGCACAGTGAAGTTACCGGTTGTTATTTGATTGATTGATTGAAAATTGTATTAACAGATTGCAGAATGGGTACAATACAGTACTGCTCAATACACACAATTGTTAAGGGGATGCAGACCAGAGAAAGACTTTCGTCTTGTTTACATCATGGTCCCCCATTTTCAATGCATCATAACATATTAGTGTTGTGCTAGTTACTGAAAAATAGTAACTCAGTTACTTTACTAGTTACTCATTTCAAAAGTAACTCTGTTACGTTACTAACACCCAAAAGTAATGCGTTACTGTGAAAAGTAACTATTTAGTTACTTGAAGAAAAAAATTGCTCCCATGCAGCCAGATACAGATACTCAAAATCGGTTGATCAACTTGACAGTTTCACATCACTGAACTCTGCTAAGCAATGTGATAAACACAAATCTGACAAACACAAATGTCCCGACGTAATAAGAAATGCACCGTGCCTAATTGCTCGGGGAGGTTGAGCGCAGGCACGTTTAGGTTGCGCGCATGCACGTTTAGGTTTGCGCGCATGCACGTTTAGGTTCTAGGTTGAAAATAAGTGCTTGAGAACAGCCTTGATATCTGTCGCCGGAGCGTTTCATTATAACAGTCTTGCAACGTTGTTTAAGATATCAATCGTGCATTGCAACGTTAGAATAGTTAGGATATCAATTGTGCATGAAAGGACTATATTTATATTGTTTGATTAGTATTGATGAGATTCCCTGGCAGATTTGTAGTCAAAATGCGTTGATCAACTTGAGTTTCCATTCATTTACATTCACATCACTGCACTCACCAGTGTCTGTCGAGGAGATGTAAAGTTAGTCCAGCAGCCCCTTAAAAATTTTCTCATTTCCATGTTGTACTGTATATTCTCTCTCCAAGTAGTTGAAAAAAGTTTTCCGTCCCATTTGCTGTGTGTCGCCTCGTATCATTCTACGCGGGTGGCGAGTGGATTTGGATGAGTCCTGGTAGTTAACGTTAGACTCCAGTATCTTTGAGCCAAAACACAAATGACATAACTAAAACGTTATTTTCTTTTCGCTCGACAAAAGAGAAATTATACGAGAGTAGCTGCCTGGGCGCTGCCATTATCAGTCAGGATCAGGAGTAGTAAACAAAACACGCCCCCAGCATATCGTTTCCCCGCAGCCAGGCAGACAGGATATGAGGATAATAATAATAATCACTACCGCTCGCTATCAATCTACGCCGTATATAACGCAAATAACGCTGTGACGAACCATTCAGTAACGTAAGTAGCGTTACTGAATTTCAAAAGTAATGCGTTAGAGTACTAGTTATCGCCAAAAGTAACTTCGTTACTGTACTTTGTAACGCGTTAGTCCCAACACTTATATATGACATACAGATTAGGGCTGCAACGATTAGTCGACATAATCGACTACGTCGATTATAAAAAAATCGTCGACGAGAAATTGTTGCGTCGATTAGTCATTAAAAAAAAAAAAAAAATTAATTTTTTTTTTTTTTTTTTGTGCACTACCTATCTTTGTGAGAGTGGCTTCTCAGGGTTCCAGACAACATCATAACATGATGATCCCATAGCAAATTTTGGACATTGAAAACATTGTTCCCCTGCAGGAGATGATGATCAGACTAGACACACAATACATTACACACGCACTCCTCTCACTCACACAGCGATCAGAGTAAGACACACACACACGCACTCCTCTCACTCACACACAGCGATCAGAGTAAGACACACACACATACACTCCTCTCACTCACACACAGCGATCAGAGTAAGACACACACACATTCACACTCCTCTCTCTCACACACAGCGATCAGAGTAAGACACACACATTCACACTCCTCTCACTTACACACAGCGATCAGAGTAAGACACACACATACACAAATTACACAGTACACACCTCTCACTCACACAGCGATCAGAGTAAGACACACACACAAATTACACAGTACACACACTCCTCTCACTCACACAGCGATCAGAGTAAGACACACACATTACACACACACACGGACTCCTCTCACACACAGCAAACAAAAGTTATTTAAAGTACACTTCCACTTTAATTTGTATTATTTAATTTATTTATCTTGTTATGAGTGATTGCTGTATTGTTCTTCAAATACATTTTCATTTAAAGTGGCTTAAAGATCCAAATTCAAATGTTTCATGAGTCATTATTTTAATTTGCTATGGGATCATCATGTTATGATGTTGTTGTTTGGTCCTGACAAGAGTCTCAAAGTCTGGGGTGATGGTTGACAAGCAACTCTGAGGTCATGCTCAATGTCCAATCTGTTCCTCTGCTCTGTCTTCAGCTGGACCAGAGCTGAGAAGCCACTTTCACAAAGATAGGTAATAAAAAAAAAAAAAAAATTGTTTACATTGGTTTTCGATTAGTCTACTAATCGAAAAAATAATCGGCAGATTAGTAGACTACCAAATTAGTCATTAGTTGCAGCCCTAATACAGATACAGTACTGCTACATCTATACATTTATGACATACCAGATTTACAAATACAGTACTGTTTGTGATACAAGAGTCTAAAAAAGAGAATATATACATTTGACGAAGAAACTGTACATTGGAGGAGGTTGGTAGGTAGGAGATTGGTAGGTGGGGTGGAGGGGGGGGGGGGGTATTTCGTATAACATGTGTCATGTATGTCTGTAAACTTGTGCATAACGGAGTGTGGCTCTATAGCAGAGTCATTTTATATGAAGTTTGTAGTTAGATGGCATGCTTTGTAGCAACCTCCCTCTGCAAAAGGACACTGGGCACAAAAGGACACACGAAGCGATTTCACTGGATGTCCGGACACAATAGGGAGGTGTAGTGATTACGTCATTGCCGTTTTTCGTGTTCCACCCTCTGTCCAACGCAATGTATTTCCCCATTGCCCATTTCTAAATCGCCTCGTTTAAAACAAATAAAGCATTAACATTGGCATGGTGTACCTTTATATACAGTTGTTTACACAATGTTGGATTATGTAATTGGTTTGTCATGACCCATTGTCAAAACAATAATACATTGCAGGATTTATATGAAGTTTGTTGTTAGATGGCATGCTTTGAAGCACAGCACCTCCCTCTGCTTCTAGACACGGAGGCAACTTTTATTTCTTTTTTGGATGTAACAGTACTGTTTATCTGTATGCCGTGTATGTCATAAATGTCACTATGAATTGAAAATGGGTGACCCTGACAACAAGACAAATGTCTTTCTCTGGTCTGCATCCCCATAACAATTGTGTGTATTGAGCCGTACTGTATTGTACCCATTCTGCAATCTGTTAATAAAGTTTTCAATCAATCAATCAATCAATCAATCAATACAGCATTATTGTACATACAGAGAACATACATCAAAGCTAGAGACAGGACTGTTACATCACTGTTACATCACTGTTACATCACTGTTACATCAAAGCTACGGACAGGAAACAGGAAACAGGAAAGGACCACTCACAAATTCCAACTCTGGCCCTGTGAAGAGGTAGGACATCATGGTCCTGCGCATTATGAGGAGGCAGATGAGGATGAAGGGCAGAGCCACGTCGATGGAGTAGACCTTAAGGATCGACAGCAACACAAGACACCACCTGGATGCCTGTGAACAGGTGCATTCTGCCTGTCCTGACCTGTGTGTCCCAACACAGAGACACGTTACTCTGTCTGTCTGTCTGTCTGTCTGTCTGTCTGTCTGTCTGTCTGTCTCTCTCTGTCTCACCTGGGTGTACTGGGTGGGGTGGTCCTTCTTGCACAGGAGCCAGAAGCGGTCCCACAGCTGGATGCCGTTGAGGGAAGTGATCCCCATGTAGTAGAAGTAGATTTTGATGCCTAACAGAGCGGCCATGGGGATGGTCTTGAGGACGGGTTCCATCGGGATGGACAGACCTGGAGGCGGAAGGAAGGTCAACACAAGAGGCTTGGATCTCAAAGGGATCTATCAATAGTAGATCTATCAATAGTTAGTACCTTTATGAAAAAGGTGTCATGGTATTTATTAAATATCATGGTATTGTCATAATATTTATTTATTTATTTTTTGTATTTTTCACCCATCCCAATTTAGTCGTTATGCCAATTCCCTTCCTGGTCGTTGCACGCATTGCCCCACTGTCGGCCTGGGGAGGGTGTAGAACTACCACATGCCTCCTCCGATACATGTGGAGTCGCCAGCCGCTTCTTTTCACCTGACAGCGAGGAGTTTCACTGGGGGAACGTAACGCGTGGGGGGGTTCACGCTATTCCCCCCAGATCCCCCCCCCCCCCCCTGCTGAACAGGCGCCCCGACCGACCAGTAGGAGTCGCAGTTTACAACGACCAGGACACACACATACCCCGCCGGCTTCCCACCCGCTAACACTGCCAATTGTGTTAGTAGGGACGACTGAACAAGCCTGAGCTACCGCTGACAGCTGGATTCGATCCCAGAGTCTCTGCGGTGGTAGGCGAGTGCTTAGTCCACTGCGCTACCCAGCCGCACTTATTGTCATAATTTCTTGATGGTGTTAGTGACCATGATGTTACCATTGATATCATGGTTTAATTTATACCACAGTATTATATAAGAACAAAGTTGGCACCTTGGCGATACACGACTTTGTACCGTGGCAGTACCTTGGTACATTATTTATACTCTGGCTGGTTTTGATGGTAAAACTCAAATGACTATCAAACTACCAGGATAATCTTTTTTTGTACATTCTTGCGAAACCTTTAAGATAAGATCAGATCTTACTCTCACCCGCATTCCTCATACTCTAGAATAGATTATTTCCTGATCTCTAGCGCACTGGTAGAACAAGTAGCAGATACTGGGATAGGGAACATTGTAATATCAGACCATGCTCCGGTTGATTTAGTGATCACATCCATGGAGGAGGGGCAACGATCTCGGAGATGGCGATTCAATAACCTGATGTTAAATGATGAAGGATCGTGTGCATACATTAGGACTATATTTAAGGAATTCTGGGAACTAAATGAAGGGTCAATAGATGATAGTGGCATACTGTGGGACACATGTAAAGCTTACATGAGAGGGCGACTCATACAATACGGTGCAATACTAAAAAGGGCAGAGAAACAAAAAATGACAGCGTTAGATGAGGAAATTAAAATATTCTCGAAACAGCACCAGACCCAGAAACGTGGAGAAACCTAAACAAATCCAAATACGAATTGAACAACATATATCAAAAGAAGGCTGAATATGCGATATTTAGGACCAACCAAAGATATTATGAACAAGGGGAGAGAGCGGGTAAAATACTAGCGAATCGGGTTAAACAAATGCAAAATCTAAATATTATATCCTCAATTCGTAATAAATATGACAAGATTATTACAGACAAAAAGGAAATTAATAATGTTTTCAGGTGCTTCTACCAGGATTTATATACCCCACAGAAGGCAGTGGATCAGGTAAAACTGGACGCGTTCTTCGACAAAATCAAATTACCGTCGTTATCGAAACAACAAGTAAAATCAATGGAGGGGGGGGGTCTCGATAGAGGAAATACACGCGGCAATCAACAGCCTTAAATTGGTTAAAGCACCAGGAGACGACGGGTTTACTCCCGATTTCTACAAACAATTCAGTGATATAATCGCTCCGAGACTATTAAAAGTATATCAAGATTCATTGTTAAAAGGGGGATTGCCCACTAGCTTGAGATCGGCCACTATTACGTTACTACAGAAAAAGGGCAAAGACCCTCAATACTGTGGAAACTATAGGCCTATATCCCTGAGCAATTTGGAAGAAAAAGTATTGGCAAAGATACTTGCGAATAGAATAGAAGATGTACTACCAACTTTGGTGCATTCAGATCAAGTGGGCTTTGTGAAGGGGAGAAACTCAGCTGATAATATCCGCAGACTCCTACACATAATGTGGAAGGTCAGGAATGATACAGAACCTACAGTGGCCTTCTCATTGGACGCCGAAAAGGCCTTTGATAAGGTGGAATTTGCATTCTTATTTCACAAGCTAGAGCGCTTCGGGTTCGGACCATCGTTTACTGGGTGGGTAAAACTGTTATACACAAATCCGATGGAATCAGTATTGACCAACGGGATCATATCCTCGCCCTTTAATCTAGGGCGGGGGACGAGGCAAGGTTCTCCGCTTTCTCCCCAAATGTTTGCGCTCTTCCTCGAACCACTTGCTATCGCACTAAGGACTAATCAAGACATCAAAGGGGTAGTAGCGGGGCAGGTAGAACATAAATTATTTTTATATGCGGACGATATCTTATTGGTATCCAGCAATCCCCAAACAGCAGCTGGGGTCATTGGAACTATTATCGAGTCCTTCTCCGAAATATCTGGATACACAATCAACTGGAGCAAGTCAGAAGCAATGCCTCTATCTAAATGTTGTCCCCCTGCTATCAGGAGGGGTTGGCAATACAGATGGATGCCGTCAGGGTTGATATACCTAGGAATAAAGCTGATCCCAGGTCTGAAAGAGTTAATGCAAGCCAATATTGCCCCTATAATCGAACACATTAGTGCTCTGACCCAGAATTGGGCCAAGATGAATATGTCCCTCCTGGGGAAGATAAACTTAGTAAAAATGATATTGGCTCCCAAATTAAATTATATCCTATATATGCTGCCGCTGACTCTCCCGACCCAGTTACTCAAACAGTATGACAAAGTCATTAATGTATATCTGTGGGGGGGCAAAAGGCCGCTATTTGGACGGGCCAAAATGTATTCAGCAAAGGAAAATGGCGGCTTATCCCTGCCTAAACTAGACTGGTATCACTATGCATTCTCGCTCTCCCAGCTCTCCAAATTGAATCACTCGACTGAGGAGGCACCTGCTTGGGTCAAGATGGAGGAGGAAATGATATATCCCTCATCTCTGGAATCCTTCCTAACACAATCAGACAGACCTATACCTTTTAAAAACCCTCTAATGGCATTTATCAGGGAAACTGGGAATCAATCGCACAGAATGACTGGTGATAGCCCATACTTAACTACGAGAGCCTCTATATGGTATAATAAAAAACTAAAGATTGGTAAGAAATCGGTCATATGGGACGATTGGATTAAAAGGGGGATACATGTACTAGGTGATATAGCCGGGGAAGATGGGGTTGTGCCTTTTGAGGATATTAAAGAGGATTTTGATATAGATAATAAAAACGTTTATAAATTCCTACAGATTAGACATTGTATATCGTCATCAATAGGAGGGCCAAAGTGTGGCCCGATTACTGCAATTCAAGAAATATTCTATAAAGGATGGCGTAGGAAAGGCGGTGCGTCAAGATTTTATGATGTTATAAGAGAATACAATGCACCCAAATTGGCGGGTCTGAGGTTGAGCTGGGAGAACGATGTACGTGAGGATATTACTGAGGAAATGTGGGAGAAGCTGGTGTCCAAATGGAGTAAATTCTCTCGGGAGGCGCAATCACAACTTATCTTTTACAAAGTGTTGAACAGAAGCTATTGGACGCCTAGTAAACTGGCCAGACTGAAATTAAGGGACAGTGACATCTGCTGGAGATGTGAGAAGGAGACAGGCACTTTACTACATATGCTGTACGAATGTGAGAAGGTCCGAAAAATGTGGGATCAAATTGTGATATTCCTAAGTAAGGTTCTGAATGTGAAGATAAATAACTCCCCATTGGCATGCGTTTTGGGTGCCGAAAGGGATTAAACTGCCTAAATACCGGGGAATGTGGTATAGAATGGCCATGATATCAGGATGTAGAATTGCATTATGACATTGGAAATCACCCATGGATATTACTTTTAAAGAATGGATGGAATTAATGTTCCGTACAGCATCATATGAAAGGGTGACGTATAGAGTCGCAGGGAGAGAGGATATTTTCGCTGAGGTATGGGACAGTTTTCTACACCTGACTGAACGGTCTGGGGACAAATGATTAAGGTGGGGTTACAATGGTATCAAGGATGAATATGAAAAAGGGGATCTGATCTGATGGTACTTGTACTTTATAATGTATTATGTGTGTATGTGCATGGATTTTATGTCCGGATGGTGTATCTATGGAATGGTCAATGTCTCTATCACACTCTCATGTGCGCATGTTTAGCCGCATGCAAGTATCTAGGATACACATATTCGTATGTGTACATAATAGATTTACACACACTCATATGCACAAGGCTAAGTTATACATGTCAGGGCAGGGTTGTACAGTGCGATATATATGTCGCACGTGCGACACTGACGTCAGTCTGTGCGATGAATGAATTGACTTCACTAGCACGGGTGCGATGGCCCGTGGCGCAAGCAAAAAAAAAAAAAAAAGTGTGACGGTAAATGAATGGACCACGGCGCTATCCACTTGGTACTTGTAGTCTTGTGCGATTAAATACAATGTCCCTTCTGCGTAAGACTCCATATATCAAACACCAAATCCCCTAATCCCTAGCGAACAATATCCCCGCGAGTTGCGAGCAGTGACTCTATCCGCTCGGCTCAGATCACAACACAGCAGGACTCGTCTCAGCAGCAGACAGTAGCGTTTGGAACGCGGACATTGAAACAGAGCTAGTGGATATAATAGTGTTGTCGCGACCCAAAACAAATCCCTGCTGTTTTATTCGGCAACGGGTCAAATGCATATAACATGCTTTGCAATCCTCGCGTCATAAAGTCCGAAATGAACGTTACGTTAGCATGAGCTTACAACAAGCTGTTCATAGCCATATAGAGAGAACAGCAGACAGACGGCCTGAGTGAGGAGGAGGGGGCAGACATTCTCCCTTCTCTGTGTGTGTGTGTGTGTGTGTGTGTGTGCGTTTGGAAAGATCACATGAAGTCAGACGAGTATATTATATTGATAGTAAATGTACTGAGGGTGGACAGATAATGTTGATATTTAAACATAAAAAATACAATACAAAATAAATGTATTCATGATCAACATAAAACGGTTGCGTGTTGTGAGTTCCAAAACATTTAACTTAAAGTTTAAAGCTCAATATATCAAAACGTGGCACTTTACAGTGAACAGGAGGTCTATGTGTATTAAAAACAATAGATTGTTTTTCCTTAAAGTCTGGAAGAGGTCAAAAATAAAAATGTCAAATGATATTTCCGTTGCCTTTTTTGAGTTGATCTAAATGTTACTGATTGTGTTAAATGGGCTTATGTTATGATATCGTCTCATATCGATTGCAGGCACCTGCATCGTATCATATCGTGGCATATATCAGCAAATATCGTATTGTTGTCCAAAGAATCTATATCGTATCGTATCGTGATGAAACTGGTGATTCCCACCCCTAGTAGAGTCCATACATCCAACACCAAATCCCATAATTCCTTACACGTAACGTGTCTGGCTGTGTGATGTCAACTTGTCAGCATAAAATGACAGCCAAACATGGCACTGCAACTAAATAACACAAATACAATAGGCACATTTGTGACTGTTACAAATATAACACATTTTATACTTGTGCTACAAGATTTTGGCCTGTGCTACAAAACTATCAACCTCTGTAGCACCAGTGCTATGTGCAAAAAAAGTTAACGTACAGCCCTGCCTCAGTGAACTATTTAGTTGATGGGACATTTCGTTTTGAACAGTGAGCTAACGGAGGTAACAACATGCACTACTAGACTATTGCTGGAGCATTTGTTGATATCAGGAGCTATCAGTAGCTAGCCGGCTAGATACCGTTAGACAATGCCTCATGTACTAAAAGTGAATAGTTGACTGGGTCATTCTGTTTAAACAGTAACGATAGCTAGGTAGCTAACGTTAGCTCACGGTCCCATGCACTATAGACTAGAGCAGAGGAGCCTCCTCTGTGTTTACACGGGTGCGGGAGAAGCAGGAGGAGGCGGAGGCGCGGCAGTTTGCAGCTCCATGTGTCTGAGAGCGAGTGAGATCTCCGCTAAGAATTCGATCATGTTTTTCGATCAGTTTTCACGATCGGCGAAAATAAAGCATTATCGGAATTCACCGATCTCATATTTATACTGAATATCGGCCGATACCGATCGCTGGCCGATCGATCGGGGCATCCCTACTTGCACCTCATGGTACCAAAGCACCTCAAAGGCGCTAAAAACAAGATTACAAACATCACAAAACAAACTAGTCAGACTACTACTTGACCTTACCCCTAGAACCCACCTCACCCCTGCACACTGTCTTCTACTCTAAGCCATCCTAGGTTGTCAGAGTACAGCAACTTGCAATGGGCCTGGTCTACAAGATACACTATACGACTAAGGTACCCATGTACATGTCAAAATACTTCCCAAAGGTCAGTGAATACCACAATACCAGAGGAAGCTCAAATCATGTTAAACGCAGATTCGGCTCAAACAAGGGACTAAACACATTTCGCAATTATGCCACATCAATGTGGAACGCCCTACCCAAAGCTGTAAAGGAATGTGAATCCCTACCCACATTCATTGGAGTGGTATTCATAGTATTCAGTATTCGCAAACAACGGGTGCTTATCATTAAATGACAACTATATTGTATGACAAAGATACATTCCAAAAAATACTATAAATTGTCCTAACCATGCCAAATTTGAGTGGTTCACGTAGTCGATATTTGCATCAAGCTCATTTTAATTGATGGATATGAGGGAAACGTCATTTCATATTTCTGTACGTCTTGCACAATAGAACATTTACAATAAAGTTTACTTTGGTAGCAAGCAGAAAAGTAACCTGTGGTAGGAAGTTCACATCCATGTGTATTCGATCGCAGTCAAAAGGTTTATTTTAATCGAGCAGTAGGTACACGTATAAATACCCACCTCTGTTCCTGGTGTTCGGGGCAAATTCCGCCCCCTCGGGCAGTGCCGAGTCCTCAGTTCTGGAAACCTTATGTAAACAAAACAAACGTCTTTCTCTGGTCTGCATCCAGTGGCGGCTCGCCACTAGGGGCGCTCGGGCGCCGCCCCCCCTCAGGAACTACCCTGGTTATATGAGAGAACAAGAAAAATAAGTTTTTAGTTTTTAGTTTTATAGCCCTATAAATAATATAAACATGTTTAAAATTAATAATATTTACTCATTTTAAGTATGTTTGTATTTCCAATGCACAATATAACGTTATTATCGCAATTAAAAAACTCGTTTTCCAGAGCAGGAAGTGACATCACGTTTTTTTTTATTTTTTGTTCGTATTTCTCGGCCCGGGCTATACGCGATATCGCTCTGAGTGCGCGTCACAGTTTGATCGCTGTATCCGTCACAGCCAATCAGTGCATAACGCGTTGAAATATGACTATTATGTTGGAATCCGGGCGCGATTTGAAGCGGTCTAGCCAGTAGCGTCAAGAATATCTGTAGCCGCATTTCGCGGAGACGCTCTCTGATTGGCCGAATCCAATTTCTAATGTTCCAATTCTAGGTTATTCCTACGTTGGTCGGTGGAGATTTCTCTCTCTCTCTCTCTCTCTCTCTCTCTCTCTCTGCTGACTGACAGGGAAACCGCATTATTTCCACTCGCTCTGTTTTGATCATAATTTCAACGTATCACAGTTGATTGTGGGCGGGCGGTGGCAGATCAGCGCCTTAACACGTCAGTGAGCGAGTCAATTCAGAATGGCTTGGTTCAGTGGGGGAGGTTCTTGTCTCAGCTGAACTGGAGGAATGGGACTGGGTAGAAATGTCACATCTAGTCAGTGTTGGTACAACCCCACATTGCTAGAAAACAATGCAAACCACTGGAAAAGGCCATTTATAAGATAGGGGACCTTTAAGACCATTTGATTCTTAACTAATTTACTGCCACCTTGTTTTCCCATCTTTACTCCCTGGTGCCAGCGTTATTGACCATTTTCACGATGTTTGCAGACCCATCGCATATTCTATATTATAGCTATGGAGACAATAGTATGGCTCATTTGACAGGCACTATTTATAGTCCAACAGGGACAAACCAGTGCATTTCTACATACTTTAATTTGTGCGCTATTCCACGCTAAACATCGCCCCGTTTCAAAATAATCCAGTCTCGTTTTCTAGATCGTGAGATATGACGTGTTCTATGCATATGCACAAATCGTTCGGGTTGCTCGCCTGAAACCTATATTATTTCCAAATTAAAGGTATATACCATATAGATGTTTCTCCACAAAGTCATCAAAGGGGGGGTCGTGAAGCTGCGATCATTACCAAAAGCATGTTTTAGGTTCAGTAAAATAGACCTAAAGGGACCTTAATTGTCAGAAGGTACTCCAAAATGAATAATCCCAGTAATTCCATCGCGATCGCCATTACCGGTGTGCATTGGGCCTGGCCAGAATACGGAAAACAATAGGTTTCAGGCGAGCAAATCGGTGACAGGTGGCTGTGTGCTGCTCACTTTGAGGGGGAGGGGATTCCTGCAGCCCGAGGCACTGATAGACAACTGAGAGACCCAGTTCAAAAGGTAGGCGATACTGCCACCTGTCTTAACAGGTTCAGCGCCAGAGGCCGCTGTGGGCATATGGCCGTGTGTGCCAGCGCTTTGTTCAATGGGGATAAATGCCGGTGTTTGCAGTGCTAAAACTATATTAAATATTATAGCTATGGATCTAATAACATAGTCGATTGTCAGTGAGTTTCTTCCGGTCAAGATGCAAAAAACTGAGAATTTTTGTATCCATATATTTCCGTTTTATACCGTGGTGAATATGAGTATAGTTTTAGGGTAATTCTGTGTAATCCCAGGAAACGCCGCCAAACATTGATCACCTGGATCAATAATCAATCTGAAATCAACGCTAGATTATCGGTATTATGTTTCATCATGCATGCATGAAAGGGTGGGGGGGGGGGGGGGGGCGGGGGGTTTCTAAGCTTCGATCGCCACCAACGGAATACATTACACAGTAGATTACAGACACACGCTCCAATCGCGGGGAAAGAATTATCGGATCAATGCAAGATTGATAACATATAGCCCTTACCTTGTCTATGATGTACTGCAAAAAGAAGAGTCCAATTATCTGATCGCCATTCCAAGTACTGATCGCGATCGTGTTTCCAACGTAATCCAGCATTGAACATGAACGGGGGGGGGGACCCTCGTCGATGCATCCTTTATAACCACTTTCCTTGCCCGAGTAGTTAGACCCCGCCCGCACACCGCAGCTCGGCCCAGACACCAAGCCACATCGTTCCAAATGGAGTGCAATAGCGGCCACAAGGCGTTAGGCGGCGGTATTGGACGTTTGCGATCTCAGACCCATTCCCAATGATAACATCAGGCTGGATGCATGAATTATTAATGGAAATAGCGAATAAAAGAAATAACGACCAAAACCCGACTTTTCTCGGGTTTGGCGCTCAAGCGATGGCGAGTTAACCCGACTTATGTCGGGTCTGGCGTCCATTGTCTTAATAATAAACACTGTTAGGACAATCTGACTCTTAATAATAAACACTGAACTCTGGTGCAGTGTGTTACTACGGTTTGGACCATGTTTACAATCATCACTATTACTACCGTCTGATTGAATCCTGCGACTCACTCACTACTACTACTGTTATCACTATCATCATTATTACTTACACTTTGTTCTATTATTCTATTATCTACAGTATGTACCGTACCTGTCCTACCTGTACCCCCACATGCTGCTATGACACGTGAGTTATGAATGAAGGGTGTCAGCGAAGGAACACTGCAGAGGAGACTGTTCTGTTCCCTCACGTGGTGATCTGAGACTCGAGGAAGATGAGGATGAAGATGAGGAGACTGTTCTGTTCACTCACATGGTGATCTGAGACTCGAGGAAGCTCCGGGACGCAGCAGAGTAACATCGCCAAGGGGCGGAAGGTCTTTGGGTCAAAGGGGTTGATGATCCAGCCTCTCTGCCCTGGGTTGGACACCGTCAGGCCCTTGGGAACCACCAGTTTCTGTCCAGAGAGAAACGGTAAATAAATGGCAAATGGATGCATGTAGTAAATGGTAAATGGTGCATTTATATAGCAGCTTTTAACATTTATATAGCAGCTTTTAATATTTATATATCAGATTTGAACATTTATATAGCAGCTTTTAACATTTATATAGCAGCTTTTAATATTTATATATCAGATTTGAACATTTATATAGCAGCTTTTAACATTTATATAGCAGCTTTTAATATTTATATATCAGATTTGAACATTTATATAGCAGCTTTTAACATTTATATAGCAGCTTTTAATATTTATATATCAGATTTGAACATTTATATAGCAGCTTTTAACATTTATATAGCAGCTTTTAACATTTATATAGCAGCCTCAATCAAGCAATCAAATGTTGAAATGTATAAAAACAGCTATATATATCCATGGGATATCACTGTGCCCTTGGTCTACGATTCTATGTGCGCGAGCGCGTGTGTTGGTCGCTGCTCATTTCCTAATGCTGAAATGTGTGCGTTTGACTCCATCCAAATCCGTATAGCAACAAGTGATGTAGGCTATGGCTATTGCATAAGGTTTATCTTAGGCGTGGGGCATTCAACTGTTTTGAGCACCCACCGGCAGAAATATCGGCACCTATGCTCACAGCTACAGTATTTTGTAAATCTACAGTTACTTTCTGTGGTGATTTGGATTGTGGTTGTTTGTTCCTGCTTGTTGACGTAAACTTTTTGTATGCATTTGATTTGTTCATTCTAATTTAACGGAATGAATTGTGCTTGCATTGATGTATAACGCTAAACATTTAGTATCGTGCATTTTCAATTATGTAGCCTATTAGCCCAGAATCATTGAATGTCGTTTTTCTGTTAATTGTTATTGTTTGTTGCATTCATTAGCACCTGCTATAAACAATCCAGCCCCCTCGTAGCTCCCCCAATCACAATCCAGCCCCTCGTAGCTCCCTCCCCTCGTAGCTCCCCCAATCACAATCCAGCCCCCTCGTAGCTCCCCCAATCACAATCCAGCCCCCTCGTAGCTCCTCCAATCACAAGTCTCTGGCGCCGCTGCTGTTACCAGGGCCCAGTAGTTCAAAGCTTTTAATCTCAATCAGATCAGATTTTGAAATCCCATTTTTTGTGATCCAGGATCAGACAACTCGGCCAGATTTTGTCTCTGTATTTCAAAGCAATTCAGGATAGGATCACCCTGATCCAGATTCAGACTTTTCAAGATTACTAGATCCTAACTGCCCTACCTAACTGTACTTAAGGGTGTACCACAAGGTTCCGTACTGGGACCTCAACTGTTCTCCATATATGTAAATGATCTTTGTATCAACCTGTCTAATGCTGCTTACCATTTATATGCTGATGACACAGTAATGTATTGCTCATCTCCCAGTGTTGTGCAAACGATGGAGTTCTTGCAATCTGCCTTGACATTGTTCAGTCACATCTTACCCAGCTTAAGCTAGTGTTAAATGCTGGCAAATCAAAGTTTATGCTCTTCTCAAATGGGAAGAGACTCCCAGCTGATCTTCCCACACTTGTTACTGCTGGAGGGACTGACATCGAAAGGGTTGCTTCCTACAAATATCTAGGCATTACAGTGGACGAGAACCTTACGTTTAAATCTCACATAGACAAACTTGTGTCAAAGCTGAAGCTTAAACTCTGCTTCTTTTTCAGAAACAGGTCCTGTTTTTCACTTAAAGTGAGAAGTCACCTGATCTCGACCACCTTCTTACCACTACTCGATTATGGTGACTTACTCTACATGTATGCACCTGTACCTTAGAAAGCTTGATACTGTGTACCATTCTGCCATACGCTTTGTCACGGGATGTGGAAATCGAGTGCACCATTGCACCCTATAATTATACCATTGCAAGTTACCCATCTATACAAATACAGCGATTTTCTCGATGGCTCTCTCTTGTGCACAAAGCTCTGCTTAAACTGGTTCCCTCGTACCTAAGTGTGCACAAAGCAATATAAGTATGCCCTTTGTTCTCAAGCTGCTCTAACACTGGAAGTTCCCCATATGAGAACTGAATTGGGAAAAAGGGCTTTTAAATATGCTGCTCCTTCATCCTGGAACAAGATACAGGAGGACCTAAAATTACCAGGACTGGTCGCCTGAATACTTTGGGCAGCCGAAGAGTGTTTCCGCATCTCTGATTGGCCAGGTCATTTCTGGTCATGTGACATGTACGCCCAATCGTGGGACCGCAAGTTTCTACACTGGTTAAGCTTAGGCGCTCGTTCGAAGTTGGTTAAGGTTAGAGTTTGTCTTAGAGCATGGCGATAGAATGCCTGCCCTGATTCCGACGGTTAAGCTTAGGCACTATTTCAAAGTTGGTTAAGGTTAGAGTTTGTCTTAGAGCATGGCAATAGAACGCCAGGTAGTTTGCAGGCTGTTAGACCCGGAAATAGTCGCAGAACTTGCTGTCCCACGATTGGCGCACATGTCACATGACCTGGCCAATCAGGAACTTTCTGCTGCCTTGCTTGGCCAGATCGCTCTTGAAAAAGAGATTTTAATCTCAATGATGCTTATCTGGTTAAATAAAGGATTTGATTGATTGAACTGCCCTAACTCCCACAGGGACTGATGGTTAACTTCTACCACTGCGCAGTAGAGAGTGTGCTCACCTACGGACTACTGGTGTGGTTCTCCAGCTGCACCAGGGCAGAGAAGGAGGCCCTCCACAGAGTGGTCAAGGCTGCGAGGAGGATCACTGGAGCTAGCCTTCCAGATATCTCCACAGTCTTCACCTCCCGCTGCCTACGTTGTGTGAATAACATCCTACAGGACCAGTTCCACCCAGCACACCATCTTTTCCAACTGCTGCCCTCTGGTCGAAGGTACAGATCCATCCAGTCCGGTACTAGCAGACTGACCAACAGCCTCTATCCATGGGCTGTCAGGCTGCTCAACGATCAACTTGCCCCCCCCCCCCCCCCCCCCCCCCCTCGCACCCCATCCCCAACCCCTGGTGAAATAACTCCCACTTCTACATTACTACATTACAACAATAACTGTGAACCGGACTTGCATTTGCTACACTATACACTATACAATACACTATTCCATCCATTGCAAGCCAACGCCCCCCCTCCTCCATCCATTAACTCAACTGGACTGTCACTGTACTATTTATTGCACTAGCACTACTGCACTTGGGACATTGATATTATTGATATTATTATGTATATGCTATATCCAGTATGTTTGTATACCAGTGGTGATGCTCTAAACCCAATTTCATTGTACCAACAATGACATTAAAGATTCTATTCTACCTGACTGTTCTACCTAACTGCCCTACCTTGAGACTAGCAGACAGAGCTGAGGCGTGTGAATGAATGAATGAATGAAAACTTTATTTAACAGATTGCAGAATGGGTACAATATAGTACGGCTCAATACACACAATTGTTAAGGTGATGCAGACCAGAGAAAGACGTTTGTCTTGTTTACATCAGGGTCCCCCATTTTCAATTCATATTGACATTTATGACATACACAACATACATGACATTTATGGCATAGGGACATACAGGTATTTAGTACCGACACATTTGTGACATAAACGGTATTCAAATATACAGTACTGTTACCCATAGATCCTGACAGAGTATATACATATGATGGGGAGGGGACTGTACATTAGGAGGGGGTGGGTGGGTGGGAGAGAAATATACATACGGTGGGGAGGAGACTGTACATTTGGAGGGGGCGGGTGGGTGGGAGAGAGATATACATACGGTGGGGAGAGAATATATACATGCGGTGGGGAGGAGACTGTCTATTAGGAGGGGGTGGGGGGTTTGGACATTTACGGTGGCCAGTTTCGAATTGCAGCCTCCTGTAGGTGCTCTTTGAGAGCGGTTTTGAATGTGGGTAGGGATTCACATTCCTTTACAGCTTTGGGCAGGGCGTTCCACATTGATGTGGCATAATTGCGAAATGTGTTTAGTCCCTTGTTTGAGCCAAATCTGGGTTTAACATGATTTGTTGAGCTTCCTCTGGTGTTGTGGTCGTGGTATTTACTGACCTTTGGGAAGTATTTTGACATGTACATGGGTACCTTAGTCGTATAGTGTATCTTGTAGACCAGGCCCATTGCAAGTTGCTGTACTCTGTCGTCTACTCTAAGCCATCCTAGGTTGTCAAAGTGGGCAGGGGTGAGGTGGGTTCTAGGGGTAAGGTCAAGTAGTAGTCTGACCAGTTTGTTTTGTGATGTTTGTAATCTTGTTTTTAGCGCCTTTAAGGTGCTTTGGTACCATGAGGTGCAAGCATAGTCGTAGTACCCTTGAATGAGTGCTCCTGCCAGAGTCTTCAGGGTATTCTTGTTTACCAGAGAGGAGATCCGGTACAAGAATCTAGTTTGTTGGTTGACTTTTTTTATTACATTGGATGCCATTTTGTCACAGGAAAGATTTGCCTCTAGGATGGAACCCAGGTAGGTAATTTCATCTTTCCTTGTGACAATATTGTCACCCACTGTAACTGAGAAGCCGTCGGTCTTGCTGAGTTTGTTATTTGAACCGAAGAGAATGGACTGTTTTGCCCATGTGTAATGATAGTTTGTTATCAGCGAGCCATATGCAGATTTTGCCTAGTTCCGAGCTGAGGGTTTTTTCAACTTGCAACTTGTTCTTGTCAGAAACCAGCAGGGCTGAGTCGTCCGCAAACAGGAACAAGTTGCAGTCACAGGCTGACGACATGTCATTTGCATAAATTAGGAACAGTAGCGGTCCTAGTATGCTTCCTTGTGGAACACCACAGCTCACTGTGAGGGGGGGGGATAGAGTACCGTTTACCTCCACCATCTGTTCTCTCCCCTCCAGGTAGGATTGCATCCAGCTCACTGATAAACTATCAAAACCAATTGCTTTTAGCTTGTCAATCAGAATGGAGTGATTGACAGTGTCGAAGGCCTTTTGTAGGTCCAGCATGACCATGCCGCAGTATTTGCCCACGTCCACCTCTTGTTTGATGTGGTCGTTCAAATAGAGAAAGCATGTGTCAGTGGAGTGGGACGTTCTGAAGCCAGATTGGAATTCGTAGATTCGATTTTTTTCCGCCAGGTACTTTTCGACCTGTTCATAGACTATTTTCTCCATGACTTTCGAGATGGAGGTAAGAATAGAAACAGGGCGGTAGTTGCCTGGGTCTAATTTGCTGCCCTTTTTGTGCAGAGGGGTCACTCTCGCAATTTTGAAGTCCTTGGGGACGTGTCCCTGTTTTATGGAGAGGTTTATCATGTGTGTGATGACTGGGGTGATGGCGGCTGCCGAGTCTCTGAGGAATTTGGAGGGGATGTTGTCATGGCCAGTGGCCTTGTTAGGTTGGAGGGCGCTAAATTTTTTGAGTACCTCATCGGTTGTTACCATTTCTAGTTTGAAGTCGTCTTTGCGGACCCCTAGGTTTTTGTAGTATGCTACTATGTGTTCTACCGCATAATGCCCTGAGTGGGAGGGTAGTTTGTTTACCAGTGTTGTGGCTATGTTTGTGAAGAAGATGTTTAAGTAATTGGCTACATCCAGCTCGTCTGTGATGAGCGTGTTGTCCGTCTTTATGTTTATGTTTGAGAATCTGGTTTTAAGTTTTTTACTGCAGCCTAGTTGATTATTGAGTAATTTCCAAAGTTCACGTGGTTTGTTTTTGTTTTCCTCAGTTTTGTCATTGATGAAATATTTTTTTGCTGTTTTGATCATGGTGTTTATTTCGTAGTCTGTTTCTTTGAATTTTTTGTTCAACCACGTGGGCTTGGAGTTCACTGTTTGAGCTTTTGAAAAGCTTTGTCTGACTTTTATGAAATTCAGAGAATTATTTGTCTCTGGTTTTCATAGCGGCCAGTATTTCAGTGTGCATCCATGGCTCAGCGCGATTTTTAACCCTGGTGGTTCTTAGGGGTGCCATGTTGTTGAGTATTGTTGTGAATTTGGTTTTGAATCCAAGCCATGTTTCTTCAACCTGTGTACCACTGAGTTCATCTGACCAGTACATGCTCTCCAGTTCTTGATTAAAGGCCTCTCTAGAGTAGGTTGAGGTGTCTCGATGTGACTGTTTTGTGACAGCCGGCCTTCTGTTTTAGCTTTTTGCGGGTACAGAAAATCATATAATGATCACTTAACCCACATGCTATCACCCCTTTATTGGAGATCATGGACTTGTCAGAGGTCAAAATTAGGTCAATGGTGGTTTGTGTCCAATCACATACCCTTGTGGGTTGGGTGATTAGCTGGCTGAAACCGTGCAGATCAGAAAACCTACTGAAGGCCTTGAAGACGGGTGCTGCTTTACGCATCATATCCGTGTTCCAGTCCCCAATACGAATTTTTTCTACACCCTCCACCCCAGCTAAACACCCATCAAGTGTGTAATAGAAGCCACTCTGTTCTGGCGGTCTATAGATTGCGCCTACTAGTACTGGTTTTGCCCTATCGAATAAGATTTCAATCCAAACAGTTTCAATTTCGTCATGGTTAAGGTCAGTACGGTTGATGAATTTGGTATCTTTGTGTATATACACACAGACGGCACCTCCATATTGATTCCTATCCCTCCTGACTATTGAGTCGTTTTCGATTTCAATCTCTGGATCCTGTACAGATGAGTCTAGTTTTGTTTCTGTGAAACACAATATGTTTGCCTTCCCGTTTAAAAACAATTGCCTGATTTCAGCCGTGTGGCTGACCTGAGTGTAGGACGTGCTGTTGTAGGTGATCATGATGTCCATCACGGTCACGATGAGGATGGTGATGGGAATAGAGAGGTCTCCGATCCGCCTGATCTGGAAGAGGTGCAGATGATGGACGTTGCTGTTCATTCAACAGTCAAAAGCTAAATATATAATATTGTACTGTCTCAATAATGGTGTAGTGAAACTGAAAACATGTAGTGAAAGAGTTAACCCTTCGGTAGTGTGGTAGTAAAAGGGTTAACCTTCTGTAGTGTGGCAGTAAAAGGGTTAACCTTCTGTAGTGTGGCAGTGAAAGGGTTAACCTTCTGTAGTGTGGCAGTGAACGGGTTAACCTTCTGTAGTGTGGCAGTGAAAGGGTTAACCCTTCAGTGGTGTGGCAGTGAAAGGGTTAACCCTCTGTAGTGTGGTAGTGAAATGGTTAACCCTCTGTAGTGTGGTAGTGAAAGGGTTAACCCTTCGGTGGTGTGGTAGTGAAAAGTTAACCTTCTGTAGTGTGGCAGTGAAAGGGTTAACCTTCAATAGTGTGGCAGTGAAAGGGTTAACGAAGGGTTATGTATATAACCCAGTTCTATGAGTTAAATGGTGCGCTCAGCACCTGTCTGCACTGTACTTCACTTCGTGCACGAGCACTGAATAAAAAATTCCACCATGTACCTTTACATCCCAACATCCTTCTGACCACACCCCCTTCCGCTTACCTTCATAAGCAGGTGTGTGGTCACCTACTCGCCTCCTTCCCAAACGTTCACCACAAGGCGAGATCAAGGGCCGCAGCGGCGTCCAGGTGCTGAGCGCACCATTTAACTCATAGAACTGGGTTATATACATAACCCTTCGTTCTATGTCGTTAATGGCTTGCTCAGCACCCGTCTGCAACAGGGGCTGAGCGGGAGCCATAGCCCGACCAATGTACCCCGCTGAGGCCCCCCACAACCATCAGACCGGGGAGGACCGAGCCCCCCCGACCCTCCCTAATGGAGGATACCCCCCCTATTGGAGGTTCACGGGAGGGCGACGGATCCAACCGTGCTTAGAGGCATTCAAGCAACCCAACGCACAGGGTGAGCAGACCGTGGCTTGACCCCACAACTACACACACGCACAACCCGCATGCCACCCGGGAACGAACGAGGGAACAACCTCGTTACTGCCCCCAAAATCACGGGGTCAAGAGCAAACCCAACCCCGTGGCAAGGCCGTAGCAGCGGAGCGCGAAGGAAGACCCAGACCCACTGAAGGGACTGGATCCCCTGGAAAAGGGGGCCCGGAGAGGTCAATGACGCCAGGCATCAAGACCACCAGGTGGTCACTTAGTGACACCGCCCCCCACATCGCCAGCGTATTCGGATAAGGCCCCTCCAAGAGCGGGCCCTTTCCCCCTAATAGCACACCGCCTGGCATACTGACCCTGCAGAACAGGCAGTCAGCATGGCCGTAAGCACTCAAAAGGTCAACCAACGGAAGCAGGCAGCGTACCGGGGAAACCAGGCAACAGGCTGTAACCTGAGCCTGGAGCACTGCGGACGAGACAGGCGCCAAAGGAGTCAGCTGGAAACAGCCCTCGCGGCGGAAGGGGCGGATGCTGGCGTTGTTGATCACCATGACGAAGCCTCCATTAAAAAAAACCCACCCAGAGGGGTCGAGGCAGAGAAGGCTGACATGATTGGCAGACGTCATGAACGTGCAGGGGCACACTCAACCGGGTAACCCGGGAGTTGACTCTGCTCCAACATACCAGGGAATCAACCACCCTCTCTGTACAGACGGTGGTTGTTCCTATAACCCCTCAAGAAAAAACTCCAAAACACACCTGCGGGCATACACTGGCTATACCGCAGTACAAGTGTTTCAGTTTTCAAAAAAGGGTTATCCCAGGCCTACGGTATCAACGAAACTTTACTTCGGACCGGGCCCGGCGGCACGGGAAGCACAGGGTTACCAGAGGAGGTCCAAGACCACCCCAACAGCCCCCTCTTCGCCACGCGTAAGAGAGGAGCGAAAAGAATGGAGAACCAGCCCTAAGCACACCGCACTTGGTATTCCCAGGCGGTCTCCCAACCAAGTACTAACCAGGACCGAACCTGCGTAGCATCCGAGATCGGGCGTGTACAGGTTGGCATGGCCGTAAGCCATTACGATAGTGCAGAGTACAATATGTACCCAACAAAGGGTCTCCATAGCGCCTAACCCTGCGACACCCGGACCGACCCGGCATTTTCCCCCCCGAAAAAAGCACAAGTCCCTCAGGGTACCAGAACAGCAGATCTGCATCCCCGGCGGACAACGGGTTAACTGACCTGGACCAGCGTGACCAGACCAGTCCTGTGTCCTAACCACGCCGACATGCCCACTCCAGAAGAGGGGGTAGGTATGCGTGTCGATCTAAAACATGAAAAGAGGGCGCCACCCAGACGGTCCCATTTGGACCGTGCTCAGTGGCCCACCCCAAGGGCGTGAGACCCCTCTACCTATGTTCAGATCTATGCCATTAACATCCCCCAGATATGAGCGAGAATTCATCGAGACAACCTAGTAAACTGGCGCTCGGAAGAGACAAAACTCCATCCCAGTTGCCCTATAAAAACGCTGTTTTAACAAGCAACCAAGGCGCACTTAGCCCGTGTGATTCTTTAACAGAAACACACCGAGCCAGCACTATGTATGAGGGTATTTTTTTTTTACATTTTTACATCCCACCACCCTCCCATAGGGAGGAGACGGAAATCCCCAGAGAGACTTCCCACACGAGCTGTATAGATTGAAAAGAATATATTGCAACATTGAGCTATGTAAAATTAGGGTTAGGGCTCTCCGAGGAGGAGGCACTGAACCAATACACACTCAATCAAATTGAATCGAATACACACACAATAGAGCAGGACTCCTTTTTGAAGTTCTACTCACCTTGACAATCTGAGGAGGAGGCTCTGAACTCTGAGGAGGCTCCCTCACAGGGAAGGAGAGTCCTAACTCACAGAAGGCCCGAGTAGGAGCTTCGTGAGGAGGAGCCCTGACCACTCCCTGAAACAGATCCATCATATGGACCTGAACAACTCACGGAAGTCTTACCAACAGAGACGCGCACAGTGACGTACTCTATGGCGGGGGAATTTCTGCGGTGCACACGCCCAATCTTCCAGGGCGTGGGACCAGGAAACTCCCCCCCCCCCCCCCCCCTCTTACCCTGTAACGTGCCGAACAGCAACGTGACAGGAACCTTGAAGGACAGGAAATTTTAACCCCTGCCCATCAAAAGGGGAGGAAAGGATTACCAGTTCACCCCTTTACGACCCCACACCCATGATACGATGTAATGACAAAAAAGAGCATGACAGTCATAGTCAGCTACATGAAGTGTCTAACAGCTTCACACAGCTCATGTGCTAACCTGCTATCTGATTTTTACTAAGGAAAAAACACAGAATAGAGAGGGCCCCCTTAAGAGCCCCGGTATCAGACTTACACATGTGCTTCTGTGGCCAACCTAACCCAGTTGTAGATCACAAGACACGCACAACCCTTTATCACAACAAAAAACGGCAAGTACACTCCTGCTACAGAGGAACACCGTTTTTCATAACGAGAGAATACAGAATCCTCGATTAGTATCGGCCACAGGCCTTGTTAAGTACACACGAAAAGCGACCAAACAATCTTTTCTTTAGGAAAATATAGTTTCTCAAGCGGTTAGCACAACCCCAGCAACTAAGCTAAGGGTTACATCGTATCCCCACAAACACAGTGACACAATATATTGTAAACAACATGTCTGAGAGGAGGGTGGGGAAGCCCCAGGGAACCGGGGGGGGATCACCCCTCCTACCTTACCCTTGATACGGCCCAGTTGAACAGGTAACCCTGTTAATATGTTTTGATCCACTTTCTCCCATTTTTCTATATTTTCTCCCATCCCAATTTCGTATCATCCAATTCAACCCTCCCCTGTCACGAACGCTGTTTCTTGCCTCCCACAAGCCGGCTGCAATGTGGACTAAGTCATACATAGCACAAGTCCCCTCCGGTACTTGAGGTAACAGCAGTCGCATCTTTTCACCTGCGCAGCTCGATCTCTCAGTGGCGAGGAGTAACGCGTGGTAGGCTCACGCTGCCCCTGACACTTCCCGATTCTACTGCGCAGGCGCACCAACCGACCTGTAGGAGTCGCTGTCCACAACGCCCGATCCCCACCCATCAGTTTCCCACCCCCTAATACGGCCAATGTGTATTAGTATGAACGACCAGCTAAACTGAAAGCAATGTGGATCGCTGGGCTCGAACAGGCGAGCCCAGCGTCTCTGCATTCGTGGCGAGCGCCTTGCCCACTACGCCACGTAGCCGCCCTTAACCCTGTTAATATGTGAACACTGTTCATTGTCATTACAGGCTGAGAAAAGAATTCATTCTTCACTCATGTCACTAAGCATAGCTTTATAGGTTAATTAACCCCCTTAGTTGAGAGTACACGGTACATGAACACACATGATGTTCTCAACACAACTAACCAGATCATTTTTACACATGTAAACAACCCGATTTGTATGGAGAAGAAGCTATACCAGTGACAAGACAATTCACACACAACACGCGTTGTATCCTCAATGTATTGCAGCAACACCAGTTTTGGAAAACATCGTTATTACAAAACATTTAGAAGGGAAGGAAGAAGACGTGTTTAAGGTCTGGTCGGGACCTTCCTACCGTGAGCGCAGGCCAAGCGAACTGCAGTCTGGCTAACGGGGCACCGACGTTAAACACATCATTCCTGTGTTGACGACAAGGGCAGCGTCGCTGCGCCACCCAGCCGCTACGGTTCTCCATGTTGACGCCGTCCTCGCCGGCCGGGCTCCCGGTAGGTTCGACTAACATCCTCTGTCAAAGATAACGTCGTAGTCAGAGTGTTTAAGGCATGTTATAGTCACAGAAACGTTCAACAGTGTAGCATTAAGCTAACAGCCATTCGGCTGATAGCAACAAGCTAATGTATACCAGCCTGGTAAACACAGCGAGCTAACGCCGCAGCTAACAGCTGCGCAGCTAACAGCTGACTGGCTAAAACAGTAGGCCACAACTAGCACGCAAGCTAAACAGCTATCACCTGAACTGGATACAATGACATAACAAGCCACACTTCAGACAGGCCGCTGTCCCAATCCCTTCCCTAACAGGGAAAAGAAAAAGAAATGTCAGAACACAGTTGTCAACGGTGATCCAGACATACACGGGGCCCTTTGAGCATGGAACTTCCGATAAAGATCTTATGACCACATTTCCTCGTTAGGGTATACTTTCATTTGTATATGAAAGATGGGGCCTGCACGGGACAGAGAAGCATCCGCTCTAGAATCCTGGGATCACCAGAACCTAGCGCGGGCCACTAGATTAGCCATCATGGGCGTCAAACCAAGATCCTCCGACCGCCGTTTTAAGCCGAGCAGAGGACCCTAGCCTGGGGTCGGTGTTTCGTAAATTGTGAGCTAACCCCCATAGCATCAACAACAACCAGAGCTCGCAAGCAAAACAGTACGTACCCAACCTGGAAACAACCGCTTCTCACAACAGACGGTGCGTCCTACAGTCCAGCTGTGTTGCTGGAGGGTAACCCCATCCAGCCGCAGCAAGGAGGATTGTAGTTGGGAAGCATGTCAGTGGCGTGAGCTCCTAATACGAAAAAACCGTTGAAGGTCGGAATGATCCAGACACTCCAGTAACGAAGACAATATCGCCGTATTTTCTCGAAAATAGTGAGAGAGAAAATAAAGATATGATGTCAACGTATCTCTTGTTTTCCAACTTTCTTCTACTAACAACCTCGTCAAGTGGGGATCTACCAAAGGCACTTCCTTGTGGTGAAAGTGAAGAAGGAGGCGAGTAGGTGACCACACACCTGCTTATGAAGGTAAGCGGAAGGGGGTGTGGTCAGACGGATGTTGGGATGTAAAGGTACATGGTAGAATTTTTTATTCAGTGCTCGTGCACGAAGTGAAGTACAGTGCAGACAGGTGCTGAGCAAGCCATTAACGACATAGAACCTTCTGTAGTGTGGTAGTGAAAGGGCTCCAGGCAGCAGACTCGCTCACCCATCCTGGCCGAGGGGTGCTGTTCATGAACAGCCGCAGGTGGTAGATGATTAGGAGGGAGCCCAGCATGAGGAAGAACCAGACGTTCAGGGGCTCGTACTTCAGGACCAGCGGGGGGGCCTTGTAAATCTGGGGACGAGAGGGCGGAGCATGCCACAGGGATTCATTTGTGCTAATCTAGGCTAGCTGGTCCCGTATCCACTTCCATTCATTTGTGCTAAGCTAGGCTAGCTGGTCCGTATCCGCTTCCATTCATTTGTGCTAAACTAGCTAATCTTATCTTATCTTGCGGTCGGATAGCAGTAACTATCTTCTTGTCTGGCCGTTGATTCTACAGGATAGATGGCCTGGTGACATGTGATGGAGGTGAATGGAGGTGAATGGTGGTGAATGGAGGTGGTGATGTTTGATGGAGATGAAGGGTATACCCTGTAATAATAATAATAATCTTACGTCCATTATTCGTTCATACAACGTCAAGGCGGTCCCGGAGATGGCGGTTATGAGTAGGTGGATGGAGAGGATCTCCAGGGTAAAGCGACTGATGTGGTGCATCAGGAAGCTGCCCTCAAAGGCCACAAATACCACCACGATCACCACCAGCCATATTCCCACCCACACTCTGGCCACGATGTATTCTATGTCATGGGATTTGCAGACCTGAACAGGAAACAACAAAGAGGACACAGGGCTGTTACATGTTTATCTCTGATTCGTGACTGTAGTTGGAAATTCTACATATTAGATTAGATTAGACTAGATTCAGATGTATTGTCATCATGCAGCACAATACAATGAAAATAGGTTTGACATCTAACCAGAATGCAAATGTAACAGTAAAGTACAGTAGTAATATACAATATACAGGTGATTAAACTGGGTATACAATATATACATATGTTACTGAGTAACAGCGCTAATCAGTTGTAGTATTGTGTAGGGTTAATGGGTTCTCTGATTGATTGAAAACTTTATTAACAGATTGCAGAATGGGTACAATACAGTACAGCTCAATACACACAATTGTTAACACTTTGGCTGCCATGGGTTAAATTAATGATATACCATAGATTGCCAGCGCTATTTGTCTATGGAGAACGTCCCCTTCTTTGCAGGGCTATAACTTTTTAAATTCTATTGCTACATTGCCATTATTAGGGCCCATTCAAAGTCCTATATGTATTGTTCATTGTGTAGCAACGTTAAACTTTTTCATTCACATATTCATAGTAAAGTATGGTCTAATGTATAAGTATGTTTTCATCTCTTTCTGCAACTTTCTCCAGAACGTGATATATAGCCCCAAATGCATTATATTGATGATGAAATACAGTTTGATGGCAATCAGCGCGATATAAAAAATTCCAACTAGACGTACTTCTAGAAGTTACTACACGTCATCTGATGTTGACCGGATGGGCGAGGGGGCGTTTATAATTCCGTGGGCAGCGTTATACCAATCATCTAATGTGGGTCAAATGTTGATAAAAGCAGTTAGTATCGAAGATGGTAACGTTACACGCTGAAACTCACCCCAGTCTCCGCGCGCCGTTGGGCGATCATCGTCGAGTAGAAATTTTATCATTATGGGATATATTATTACCCGGTCCATCTCCAGCTTGTATAATGGTATATACGTCCAAATCATGTTGTTTATCGAGTTATTGGCAATCGATCGCTATGTAGAGTGACGAGCTAGAGTGCCGGAACCTATCCCGAGTGGCCGGAAGCAATAGGGCCGACCAGCAAAACCTCTACTGCGCTTCCTGTTAAGCAGTTGCGCCGATCGGCCACCAGATGGCGCTCCTGAACCGCCAGAGAGCTCAGTGGGTCCTGCTGGTGAATCTCAGGCCAGCGGAGGGGGAATATGAATCCGATTCCAGATTTTTGAAATATTGATATAAGGACGCTGTACAGCGTCCCCCGGCAACTTTAGCATCGCCAGCAAAGACGTTGTAAATCGTTTTTAGGCAGTCAAAGTGTTAAGGGGATGCAGACCAGAGAAAGACTTTAGTCTTGTTTACATCAGGGTCCCCCATTTTCAATTCATCATTCTGAGTTGGAATGTATTGTATTATATATGTAATTGTTTTTATATGTGTAAATAAAACAAACAAACAAACAAGGTTAACCCTTTCACTGCCACAACAGCAGGTTAACCCTTTACTATCACACTACCGATGGTAACCGTCCGTAGTGTGATAGTAAAGGGTTAACCTTATGTAGTGTGGCAGTGAAAGGGTTCATTGGTTTGGCCTGGGCCCTGTTCCCCGTACCTGGCTAACTGAGTTAGCCGGATAATTTCCAGTATAGCCTGACTTAAGCCGGACCTTTCTGTTCCCCGACGCTCGATTGTCCAAATCACCATGACAACAGATCAGAAAGTTTGAGCCTGGTCGAGAGCAGGCTTAAGTTCAGTTAGCTGGATGAACCATGGCCACGCCCCCGCAAAGAAACGACAGCTCGCTTCCTGAAATGATTCTCAGTCTAGGATCTGCATTATACCATTCTGAATTACGTTTTTGTGCTTCATTCTTCCAGAGGGGGCTTTTGAAATGTAAAATAGACCCAAAATGCTGATACTAAATTCACTTTGTCCTAAATAATGCACGTTATATATACCGTGGCGCTCGCTAGGTGCGATGTACACATTATGTGGTTATTTTAACAACGCGCAGCATTGCAAATGTGAATCCCGCGGGGATATCCTTAATGATTGAAACCTATCGCTCGTTTGGCTCTGATTCCTTTCATATTCTCCGCTGTGGATGAGGAGCAAGGAAGGAGAGGAGCGCCTGGATTTTGTTTCATTCAAGCATAAATTGAAACGTTATGCGTGGATTGTGGCCACACCTTCGCAAATAATGGCATGCGACTGTCCCTTCCTCAGAGATCCGATTGACAAAGAAGCAATCATAGTCCGATTAGCATTTCATAGAGAGAGTGCTTAGGGATCGCCAAGATCCGTTAGCTCATACTAATGAGTTCCTGTACGAGCGCTATAGATTTAGCAGACAAGGAATCATTTACCTCCAAGACCTTCTCGGGCCATACCTTGTTAATCAAACACGCCGCAGCAGAGCGTTGAGTGTCACCCAGACCCTCTGCATTGCCTTGCGTTTCTTTGCCAGTGGTACCTTTCTGTACACCGTAGGCGACGCAGAGAACATCAGCAAAGCCGCTGCATGCCGTGCTGTTCGCAAAGTATATTTGGCCTTGAAGAAGTTCATGGATAACTACATTACATTCCCTGGCCGTGTCCAAGTGAATGTAATCAAAGAGGGCTTCTATGGAATTGCGGGTAATTGAGTTATTCAATATTCCACCATTTAATTAAAGTGCATTTATATATCACTATTCCTTACGGAGCTCATTATTATTATGCAGAGTTTCCAAATGTCATTGGCGCAGTGGACTGCACGCACATCAAACTCAAAGCACCCTCTGGCCCAAACGAGGGTGATTTTGTGAATCGAAAAGGCTTTCACAGCATTAATGTGCAGGTAGGCCTACTCATGACAATTCCCCTCAAATTACATTGCTATAAAAACAATCATATTTGTTTTAACATAGGGGTCATCATGGACCTTGCAATTGCCTGCTGTATGGTACTGTACAATATATGACTTGACCGCAATTCATCTTAGATGATCTGTGACTCCACCTGCCTCATCACCAATGTTGAGGCCAAGTGGCCGGGCTCCGTCCACGACTCCAGAGTATTCAGAGAGTCTGCACTGTGCAGCAGCTTCGAGCAAGGTATAGCAAATATCATGTAATTTAGAAAATGCTTATTTCATGTAGAGGTGATCTAACATTGTATATTATATACTATAGGTCATTACGATGGACTCCTAATTGGAGACGGGGGTTATGCATGCAAGCCCTACTTCATGACCCCCTATCCAGAGCCAGCACCAGGGCCTGAAGCCCGTTTCAACGGGACTCATGCTCGGACGAGAGCCCGGATAGAAATAACCTTCGGCCAACTGAAGGCCAGATTCACGTGTCTGCGCGGGCTGCGGGTGGCACCAGACAGGGCATGTGACATCACTGTGGCCTGTGCAGTGCTCCACAATGTGGCAACACTGAGGAAGGAGAGGGTCCCTGTCATCCTGGACCATCCTGAGGATGACCTACAGCCAGTCCACTTGGACGAGCAGACCGGACAGGCTGCAAGGAACAGAATTGCCCACCATCATTTTGGTTAGGCGTCGAGTTAATTTAGGTTAATGTTGGACTCATTTTACGTTTTCCTCTTTTTATGTTTGCATGTTTAATTTATATGGTTATAGGCTTTGCCACCCTCTTTGCTTTCAAGTTATACCCATTCATAGAGGAACATGTACAAGAAGAAGAAGAGATCCATGTTGTACAATAAAGCATTTATTGATTTTGACTATTGCTGTCCGCCTGTAAATGAAAGTGCACACAAAGAAGAATTTCAGTTAAGTTGCATTTCATGCCAAAGCTCACAAATACTTTAGGCAAAGCTTCACAACTTACATCCACCTGCCGATCGAGCAATACCATTTGCTGGAGTCTGCGGATCTTGAGCCTGCGGAGCTCAAGGCCAGACTCCAAATAGAGGATCTCCAGCCTCAATTTCCTTTTATACAGTGACTGGACACTCTAAATTAAAAGAAAAGGAAATTAATGTGTGGTGGTCAGATGGCAACTAAACTCAGACCTCCCCTCACAATGTGAGGGTATTAAATGATAACTCACCTCCCCATCCCCAGCTGAGTGAGAGGGGCCAGGCTCCGGCCGTGGTTCAGTACCTGCCTAAAGGAATGCATTGATTTAGTCCAAATACCACTCACAGCGAGTGAGTTGGATAGGGGTATTAGTTTCCACAACTTGTTTTTACCACATCGCCGGAACACGCAGTCAAAGTGTCCTCGTCATCGTCTGCACTGTCCGCCTGTTAGTGAATTAGGAATTATTAGAATTGTCTTTGGACACACACAATGAACATGTATTGATGGTTTTATTTCGGTATTTTACAAAGCAAAGTAGTAGAACCTTTTATGAAAGAGTGAAAATGACCGACAACGTGTAGGCTGAAGCAGAGGCTTATAATTGCTATATATACCCTTTTTACAATACATTATTTACCAAAAACACCGACATAATTCAGTAGATAATATTGCAATGGTTTGGGATATTTTTCAATGATCTTCTGATTATTGATTTTTTGATTGCTAAAATAGAACCATTACACAATGATGCAGCAATATCAACTTACATCAGTGGTCTCCTCTCCAACCGGGACTCCAGCAGCAGGTCCAGACACTGCAAAATGTGACGATGGTTAACTAAATGAATAATCATGAAAGAAACTCATAGAATGAAGTGCACCTATACCTTTGGGATGAGGGCTCCTAGGATTACTCCCAACCTCTCCGGAGGAGCTGCCCCCAGCTATGCCCTCCATAATGGGTCTTCCCCTGTTGTGCTGGAGGGCCAGCTCCTCCGCAGGAGTAAAGTCTGGAGTCTTCGGTCCCCCCCCCCCGTCTTGGCCATGTCGGCCCTCTTTTTGTTTGCTGAAATATGAAGGATCATACGACATTGACAAGCTGTTCAATACAATACCATGGCACAAATTGTATTAATTCACTCACTCACCATTCTGAATGATGTTCTTGCGTTTAGTTTTCACTTGCTCCCATGTCCTTTTGGACTCTGGGTTGTTTCTATACATGGGGGTTGAAAGCACTCATAATTATATGACAGTGTTGGTAGTACACCATAGCATATCATTATTGTAGGAAATGATTAAGGTGGACTCATGAATAATGTAAGAATAGAGAGGATCACATGCAATTTCATTTCACTGCTTCAATGTATTGAATGTCTGACCTAATACATATCCTCATATACGTATCTATTAATCCATATCAATTATATGAATACGCTTTGGGCTTTTGTATCTACTTATTCTGAAAGTTGTGATAATGAATAATATACATTTGCCCAACACTTACGCATTTAACTTATCGGCAATGTGTTGCCACGCACTCTGCCTTGCCCTCGCAGCGGTGGCAGTGTTGGACTTCAACATTATTATGTGCTTGTAGTCCTCAAACGTTCGCATTAGCATTTCCTGCTCCGCTGGGTGGAAGAAATTCACTCGTACCTTTGCCATTTTCTCTCTGACATCTGCATTTCTGCACTCGACCTCTGATGCCTTTTAAGGTGACGCAGCCGCCTTAAGTTGAAACAAATACAAGCCGGGGTTACTATTAGAGGAATTACGGTACTTGGGTCTAAAAATAGCTACACTACAAAGAACGCTACTTGGTTAAAAGGAGCAACGTTGCGGTTAGGTGGTCGAGCGGAGATTGCGTTCGTCACCAGCCCCGGAGCTGTGAGCTTGGTTCGCCTGTTCGAATCCAGCTCACAGCTCCGGGGTTGTCACCAGCTTGGCTGGCCGTCTGCACTGATACAATTGGCTGTATCAGAGGGTGGGAGAAGCTGGCGGGGTGGGTCCGGGTCGTTGTAAACAGCGACTCCTACAGTTCGGTCGGGGCGCCTGCTAAGCGCGGATTGGACGTGAGGGGGATAGTGTGGTCCTCCCACACGCTACGCCCTCTCAATGAGAATCCGCGCTGCCAGGTGAAAAAAAGCGGTGATTGGCTGGACGTGTGTCAGAGGAAGCACGTGGTAGCCTCCACTCTCCCAAAATGATCTGACTGTGGGGGGTAAAGCGCAGCGACCAGGAAGGGACTGGGAATTGGCATACGACTAACATTGGGATGGGAGAAAATCGGAGGAAAATGGAGGGGGAAAAAGACCAAAAAAAAAAAAAAAAATGAGCAACGTTGGGCGCCCCAGTGGCGAACCACATAGCGCACTCAGCCGCGACACGGCCGACCCGGGTTCGATTCCCGAACCCGTCGTTATTTGCCGAATGTCTTCCCCCCACTCTGTCTCCCATTCCTCCTCTCTCTCTCTCTCTACTGGACTGCCCAGTAGCAATAAAGCGATAAAACGCCAAAGAAAGAAATCTTAATAAAAAAAAAAAAAAGGAGCAACGCTATTGAGAAATGTAGTTAAGCTATGTAGCGTTGCTACTGCCCCACGGAGCTCCCGTGATGTACTCTGTAGTAACGCCAGCGGCCCCCCACACGGAGAGTGACTGACAAGAGGTACTTGTTCCGCCTCATTAAAACAAACGCGCAAATAGCAATTAATCGCGCCCGTCAAAATCATTGCATTCATTTTAATTATCGTGCCGATTAATTGATTTATTGATTATCGCGGCAGGCCTATCCAAGAGTAAAAAACGTTTACAAATTGGGTAGTACATTAGGCAAGTACGTGTTCCTGGCTACAAAAAAAAAAAACAGTAATAATAACACAGTATACCCTGGTATGTATGTTTATTAGGGTGCATCAAATTGCAATGCAAAAATTTTATCTCAACATATCAATCTGTCTGGGATTGCATTTTGTTCAGACACACATACCGGTACATTATTTGTGCAAAGTTTGGGAAAGATTTGTTGAGATTTAGAGGTAGCACACAGCATGTGAAATATATGAAAAGGGGGCTGCTGAATTAGGACCGCCGCTGCTATGAACTAGACCAGCGTTTCGCAAACTTTTTTTATTGGGTCGCCAATAAATAAATAAATAAATAAATAAAATTAAAATAAAAACATTATATATTTTTTTTATTATTATATATATATTTTTAAATAAAAAAGCTGAAGATGTGTTGATTCAGTTTGGCACCACATACTTATGTGAATCTGGGTTTTCTACTCTAGCATACCTGAAAAACAAATACAGAAACAGACTAAATGCTCAGCATGACCTCAGAATAGCACTTTCAAAAACCAAGCCCAGAATAGATCTGCTGGTTGAAAAATTCAACCAGCCACATACCTCTCATTAGATTTCATTGTGCCATAGATGAAATATTATACCCCTTCTAGCATGATGTCAGGTCAGTACTTGTGATGTACTTTTATAATTAAATAAATACATTTCATATACATTTGAAATTCATGGTTTGTTGTGTTCTTTACCAGTAGTTTATAAATGTATGTTATGGCAATTCATGATGTATTTCTGTAAGTTTGGGTCCCGGGGAAATACAAAAATGTATCTTTTGGGTCTCGAGCTGAAAAAGTTTGGGAACCCCTGAACTAGACTATTAAATTTTTTTTTTTTTTTAATTATAATACTTTTTTTTTTTATTATTATCATCATTTCATCATACTGTGGGGGGTGCTTAATGTAAAAGACTGACCTGAGGAAAAGGCTGTAGGGAGACCATCTTGCCGCTTGTATGCGTCTCAGCACCATTCCTCCTCCTCCTCCTCCTCCTCTCTGTTGCACCTGGGCGTCCTCGTTAGTATAGTGGTGAGGACCCCCGCCTGTCACGCGGAATGTACGAGTTAACAAGTCTCATCTGGTCTGATTTTGTCCCAGAGATCTCATCTGGTCTGAATTTTATGAATGATTTTATTTCGGTCTTTTATTTTTTTTACATTTATTTACATTACAATTACATTACATACCACACCAAGCTTTTAAGAACACCGCCCAAGTAAAAAATGCACCACCAATCCACGCAAAAATCTTCCAGGCCTTGTTCAAGAAGGACTGCTTCGGTGAAGTATAGACTAGTAGAGGAGAGAGGAGACATTCAGCCAGGTTCTGTTTCCTGCCTCATTCACTAACCATGTGGTGCCGACAGCAAGCTAACCGGGACTTCCTATCGATCCAAACAAAAAGCCCTTGCACTGTTTGTTTGTTGTTGTTGTTTTTAATGAAAGAATGGTTTTATTTCTCAATTAATATAAAAAAATAATGAAAAAAGTATAGGGTGAAGAAAAAGTTCTCTGTATCTCATCAGTTCTAAAAGACTATTCATACCTTCTTGTAGGCCATCCCAAACATCAGTTCTAAAATACTTATTGTACTCGTACCTTCTTGTAGAGCAGTGGTTCTCAAACCTCTCCTCGAGGCACCCCAGCCGTTCCATGTATTTGTTAAATTCCACCACCAGCACACCTGATTCAACTAATAAAAGGGCTTGTTAAGTTGAATCAGGTGTGCTGGTGGTGGAATTTAACAAATACATGGAACGGCTGGGGTGCTTCGAGGAGAGGATTGGGAAGCCCTGTTGTAGAGGGTCCCAAACATCTTGAGGGACGCCGGCTGCAGGTTGGTGACAGCCCGTTTCAATTTGTCACACTGTGACGAGAGAAGAGAGGAGACAAGGAGAGGAGAAGAGAGGAGGGAGAGGATGAGAAGAGAGGAAAGGAGAAAGAGGGAGAGGAGGAGAAGAGGGAGAGGACGAGACAGGACAGGAGGAAAGAGAAGAGTATATCTATAACAGCAAGGAGTAACGCCGGTGTCACGTGTCATGGAACCCATGGACCGCGGAAACGGTAGGCCCTACCTACTTTGGGGTGTGTCAAACATCAAACATTATGTAAACATTTAATATTTTAACATTTAATAATATAATATCACCAAATACATTTACGTTCTTAATGTATTGCACTTCTGCACGCTTCCCGGGTTAATTTCCACTATCTGTAAGCCTATGAAAAAAAACGGAAAAAAACGGGAACTAGCCTATCACAAACGACAAATTCTGTTTCCTAATGATTGATTGGCTATTGTGTCATGTCACTCACACTAACGCGCATCCATTTCAAATAGCGCTCTGCTACCGTTATGAGCCTCGCTGCAGACGTCCACTGTTCCTCTCACAGTCCAATCAACCAGGGGCGTCCATTTGGTATGGCAAGGTATGGCACTCGCCATACCTTGGCAAATAAAAATGTGTTGATTTAGAATTCGAATGTCAACATTATGAACGAAGCTTCGAACTATTCGGTACAGCCCTAGCATGTTTTGATATTGTCAATTATCTCACTTTTACTAGGTGACTTTTGCTGTGACTAACTGAAATATGCCAAAAAAAAATAAGGAAAATGGACATAGGGAAGTTTTTTTGTATCAAAGGGCAGCAGAAACAAGTGATACAGGGACACAGGTAAGGTCTGGCTTAGTGATTATAATAGTGCAGTTCAGCATTCAGTAACCCATACTTTTTGTGAATGTGTTTTTGATACTACATTCTGTTGAACACACACCTCAAAACCGTACCTAAGGAAAATTGGCTCAATTGCAAGAAAAGTAATAGACAGTTATGATATTACATTCTGCATAATTCGTATTCAAAATATTGTGGTTCCCTGATTTAGTCTGTTGACACATTTCTATACTAAAAATGCTTGTGTAGTCATGTGTCATACCTAAATGTCATATAACTGAATTGTATAGAAACAACTCACCAAAAGTGACTATTGCACAACTGATTTGACAAAAAATCCACCAAGGGGGGAAACACGCCCTTCACCCTCCCCCCCCCCCCCCCCCACCCCTCCTTAACATTTTATTAACAGATTGCAGAATGGGTACAATACAGTACAGCTCAATACACACAATTGTTAAGGGATGCAGACCAGAGAAAGACTTTCGTCTTGTTTACATCAGAGTCCCCCATTTTCAATGCATCATAACATATATGACATATATACATGACATACAGATAGACAGTACTGCTACATCTTGTTTAAAAGCACAGTGAAGTTACCGGTTGTTATTTGATTGATTGAAAATTGTATTAACAGATTGCAGAATGGGTACAATACAGTACTGCTCAATACACACAATTGTTAAGGGGATGCAGACCAGAGAAAGACTTTCGTCTTGTTTACATCATGGTCCCCCATTTTCAATGCATCATAACATATTACAGTGTTGTGCTAGTTACTGAAAAATAGTAACTCAGTTACTTTACTAGTTACTCATTTCAAAAGTAACTCCGTTACGTTACTAACACCCAAAAGTAATGCGTTACTGTGAAAAGTAACTATTTAGTTACTTGAAGAAAAAAATTGCTCCCATGCAGCCAGATACAGATACTCAAAATCGGTTGATCAACATGACAGTTTCACATCACTGAACTCTGCTAAGCAATGTGATACAAACACAAATCTGACAAACACAAATGTCCCGACGTAATAAGAAATGCACCGTGCCTAATTGCTCGGGGAGGTTGAGCGCAGGCACGTTTAGGTTGCGCGCATGCACGTTTAGGTTTGCGCGCATGCACGTTTAGGTTTGCGCGCATGCACGTTTAGGTTCTAGGTTGAAAATAAGTGCTTGAGAACAGCCTTGATATCTGTCGCCGGAGCGTTTCATTATAACAGTCTTGCAACGAGGCGGTTAGGTGGTCGAGCGGAGATTGCGTTCGTCACCAGCCCCGGAGCTGTGAGCTTGGTTCGCCTGTTCGAATCCAGCTCACAGCTCCGGGGTTGTCACCAGCTTGGCTGGCCGTCTGCACTGATACAATTGGCTGTATCAGAGGGTGGGAGAAGCTGGCGGGGTGGGTCCGGGTCGTTGTAAACAGCGACTCCTACAGTTCGGTCGGGGCGCCTGCTAAGCGCGGATTGGACGTGAGGGGGATAGTGTGGTCCTCCCACACGCTACGCCCTCTCAATGAGAATCCGCGCTGCCAGGTGAAAAGAAGCGGTGATTGGCTGGACGTGTGTCGGAGGAAGCACGTGGTAGCCTCCACTCTCCCAAATGATCTGACTGTGGGGGGTAAAGCGCAGCGACCAGGAAGGGACTGGGAATTGGCATACGACTAACATTGGGATGGGAGAAAAATCGGAGGAAAATGGAGGGGGAAAAAGACCAAAAAAAAAAAAAAAAAAAAACAGTCTTGCAACGTTGTTTAAGATATCAATCGTGCATTGCAACGTTAGAATAGTTAGGATATCAATTGTGCATGAAAGGACTATATTTATATTGTTTGATTAGTATTGATGAGATTCCCTGGCAGATTTGTAGTCAAAATGCGTTGATCAACTTGAGTTTCCATTCACATCACTGCACTCACCAGTGTCTGTCGAGGAGATGTAAAGTTAGTCCAGCAGCCCCTTAAACATTTTCTCATTTCCATGTTGTACTGTATATTCTCTCTCCAAGTAGTTGAAAAAAGTTTTCCGTCCCATTTGCTGTGTGTCGCCTCGTATCATTCTACGCGGGTGGCGAGTGGATTTGGATGAGTCCTGGTAGTTAACGTTAGACTCCAGTATCTTTGAGCCAAAACACAAATGACATAACTAAAACGTTATTTTCTTTTCGCTCGACAAAAGAGAAATTATACGCGAGTAGCTGCCTGGGCGCTGCCATTATCAGTCAGGATCAGGAATAGTAAACAAAACACGCCCCCAGCATATCGTTTCCCCGCAGCCAGGCAGACAGGATATGAGGATAATAATAATAATAATAATCACTACCGCTCGCTATCAATCTACGCCGTATATAACGCAAATAACGCAGTGACGAACCATTCAGTAACGTAAGTAGCGTTACTGAATTTCAAAAGTAATGCGTTAGAGTACTAGTTATCGCCAAAAGTAACTTCGTTACTGTAACGCGTTACTTTGTAACGCGTTAGTCCCAACACTTATATATGACATACATGCAGGGGAGGAAATTAGGCTACTTTACTCGCCAAATGCGAGTATTTTTTACGTTTGGCGAGTGATTCATGAAGACCACTCGCCAGTCTGGCGAGTATACAAAAAAATAAAACATTCTGCAATCACTGCACTGGCAAATGGTGCGCGTCTTCTGAGTGTTCGCTTTAGTTGACAGACAGTGCCACGAGAGCACTGCACAAGACCACCCGCGGACATAATAATGTTTAATAAACGTTTGCGCAGTACTGGCCAACCCGCGGACATATAATAATAAAAGTCCCGCGGTACTACTAGGCTAGCCATCAGGAGCACTCGCAAACAGATAACGTTAGATAGCGTCGTCACTGAACCACCTCGCGTACACAATTAATGACATGTTGCGGACAGCCATATCGGTGACAATGTTTAGCTTTTAGTGCCAAATGATAAGAGTCTGAGGCGGAGTCTCAAAAGAGAATGTTGAATATTTATTGTGCAAAAATCACAACATCCTCTCCAACGGAGCCTTGTAGCCGAGTAGGGTATATCTGCAGAGCCACTTGGTAACGAGTGCAACACCGTGTAATGTCCGTGTGGATCGTTGGAGTAGGGTATATCTGCAGTGCTGCAGCCCCGTATAGATTTGTATTAGTATCATAATCAATCACCTGTTGTTGAATAAATACCATTACTTTCTAGTTATTACTTAAAACAGTATATATAAAACAGTAGCTGTATAAAAATATAAATAAAAAAAAAGTATAATTTATATAATTTAATTAAAAAAAGTAAGAAAAATAAATGTATGCACTGGTATTTTTGGGACGGTTACATTCACTTTGGGACGGTTAAAATTGTATTTCGGGACGGTTCTGGGACGGTGGTGAAAAAAGTTAGTCTGGAGCCCTGCCATCGAGTATAAGTTACTAAGGACACATTTAAATCAGAGGTGTAATGTTGTCTACTAGAACTGTATACAGTGGTTAGCTTCTAGTTAGCGTTATATAGCTGCTTGCTAGCTAACGTTAGCCCCGTGTGCTCAAAGCAGCCAGCTAGGTGTATCTGTTATGACTATAATGTTTCCGAAAAAGCACCGGACTACGACGTAAGGTTAGACATTTTATTTCATGCTCAAAAGCCCCTGGCTTGCACATCGCAGTCACGAAAGGGGCTAGCTCAACCAGTGCACTGTGTGCACAACCATAGATATCTATGTGCACAACGTCAACAGCACACCAACCCAACTGACGTTACCACAACACTTGACGGTACTTCACAGCACTGTCGTAAGACCACCGTGCTGTCTTAAAAGGCACAGTGTGCCTACCCAGATGCATACACAACATTGACGCGGCTTGACATACAAAGAAGTAATTATCACAATTAGCGATTTTTTTTGTCTGGTAAAAAATCTGTTTGGCTGGTAAAAAAAATCAGATACTCGCCAGTTGGCTGGTAAGCCAAAAAGTTAGTTTCCTCCCCTGCATACATGACATACAGATACAGTACTGCTACATCTATACATTTATGACATACCAGATTTACAAATACAGTACTGTTTGTGATACAAGAAGAGTCTAAAAAAGAGAATATATACATTTGACGAAGAAACTGTACATTGGAGGAGGTTGGTAGGTAGGAGATTGGTAGGTGGGGTGGAGGGGGTATTTCGTATAACATGTGTCATGTATGTCTGTAAACTTGTGCATAACGGATTGTGGCTCTATAGCAGAGTCATTTTATATGAAGTTTGTAGTTAGATGGCATGCTTTGTAGCAACCTCCCTCTGCAAAAGGACACTGGGCACAAAAGGACACACGAAGCGATTTCACTGGATGTCCGGACACAATAGGGAGGTGTAGTGATTACGTCATTGCCGTTTTTCGTGTTCCACCCTCTGTCCAACGCAATGTATTTCCCCATTGCCCATTTCTAAATCGCCTCGTTTAAAACAAATAAAGCATTAACATTGGCATGGTGTACCTTTATATACAGTTGTTTACACAATGTTGGATTATGTAATTGGTTTGTCATGACCCATTGTCAAAACAATAATACATTGCAGGATTTATATGAAGTTTGTTGTTAGATGGCATGCTTTGAAGCACAGCACCTCCCTCTGCTTCTAGACACGGGGGCAACTTTTATTTCTTTTTTGGATGTAACAGTACTGTTTATCTGTATGCCGTGTATGTCATAAATGTCACTATGAATTGAAAATGGGTGACCCTGACAACAAGACAAATGTCTTTCTCTGGTCTGCATCCCCTTAACAATTGTGTGTATTGAGCCGTACTGTATTGTACCCATTCTGCAATCTGTTAATAAAGTTTTCAATCAATCAATCAATCAATCAATACAGCATTATTGTACATACAGAGAACATACATCAAAGCTAGAGACAGGACTGTTACATCACTGTTACATCACTGTTACATCAAAGCTACGGACAGGAAACAGGAAACAGGAAAGGACCACTCACAAATTCCAACTCTGGCCCTGTGAAGAGGTAGGACATCATGGTCCTGCGCATTATGAGGAGGCAGATGAGGATGAAGGGCAGAGCCACGTCGATGGAGTAGACCTTAAGGATCGACAGCAACACAAGACACACCACCTGGCTGGCTGTGAACAGGTGCATTCTGCCTGTCCTGACCTGTGTGTCCCAACACAGAGACACGTTACTCTGTCCGTCTGTCTGTCTGTCTGTCATTCTGTCTCTCTCTGTCTCTCTCCGTCTCACCTGGGTGTACTGGGTGGGGTGGTCCTTCTTGCACAGGAGCCAGAAGCGGTCCCACAGCTGGATGCCGTTGAGGGAAGTGATCCCCATGTAGTAGAAGTAGATTTTGATGCCTAACAGAGCGGCCATGGGGATGGTCTTGAGGACGGGTTCCATCGGGATGGACAGACCTGGAGGCGGAAGGAAGGTCAACACAAGAGGCTTGGATCTCAAAGGGATCTATCAATAGTAGATCTATCAATAGTTAGTACCTTTATGAAAAAGGTGTCATGGTATTTATTAAATATCATGGTATTGTCATAATATTTATTTATTTATTTTTTGTATTTTTAGGAGTAGGAGTAGGAGTCGCAGTTTACAACGACCAGGACACACACATACCCCGCCGGCTTCCCACCCGCTAACACTGCCAATTGTGTTAGTAGGGACGACTGAACAAGCCTGAGCTACCGCTGACAGCTGGATTCGATCCCAGAGTCTCTGCGGTGGTAGGCGAGTGCTTAGTCCACTGCGCTACCCAGCCGCACTTATTGTCATAATTTCTTGATGGTGTTAGTGACCATGATGTTACCATTGATATCATGGTTTAATTTATACCACAGTATTATATAAGAACAAAGTTGGCACTTTTGGCGATACACGACTTTGTACCGTGGCAGTACCTTGGTACATTATTTATACTCTGGCTGGTTTTGATGGTAAAACTCAAATGACTATCAAACTACCAGGATAATCTTTTTTTGTACATTCTTGCGAAACCTTTAAGATAAGATCAGATCTTACTCTCACCCGCATTCCTCATACTCTAGAATAGATTATTTCCTGATCTCTAGCGCACTGGTAGAACAAGTAGCAGATACTGGGATAGGGAACATTGTAATATCTGACCATGCTCCGGTTGATTTAGTGATCACATCCATGGAGGAGGGGCAACGATCTCGGAGATGGCGATTCAATAACCTGATGTTAAATGATGAAGGATTGTGTGCATACATTAGGACTATATTTAAGGAATTCTGGGAACTTAATGAAGGGTCAATAGATGATAGTGGCATACTGTGGGACACATGTAAAGCTTACATGAGAGGGCGACTCATACAATCCGGTGCAATACTAAAAAGGGCAGAGAAACAAAAAATGACATCGTTAGATGAGGAAATTAAAATATTCTCAAAGAGACCAGACCCAGAAACGTGGAGAAACCTAAACAAATCCAAATACGAATTGAACAACATATATCAAAAGAAGGCTGAATATGCGTTATTTAGGACCAACCAAAGATATTATGAACAAGGGGAGAGAGCGGTAGCGAATCGGGTTAAACAAATGCAAAATCAAAATATTATATCCTCAATTCGTAATAAATGACAAGATTATTACAGACAAAAAGGAAATTAATAATGTTTTCAGGTGCTTCTACCAGGATTTATATACCCCACAGAAGGCGGTGGATCAGGTAAAACTGGACGCGTTCTTCGACAAAATCAAATTACCGTCGTTATCGAAACAACAAGTAAAATCAATGGAGGGGGGGGTCTCGATAGAGGAAATACACGCGGCAATCAACAGCCTTAAATTGGGTAAAGCACCAGGAGACGACGGATTTACTCCCGATTTCTACAAACAATTCAGTGATATAATCGCTCCGAGACTATTAAAAGTATATCAAGATTGCATCACAGTCATGAAAGGGGCTAGCCGGCACGTAGCTTTAGTGCGATCCACCTGTCTTTGTCCATTACTGTTAACTTGGAATCCGAAATTATCCCAGTTGCACTCGCCATACTAAGGCTGATATGCTATGCTGAATTACAGCTATCGTTCAGCGTGGCTGCGTGCTGAGTGGGATGAACAAACAACATCCGGTTAGTTGTGCACGTTATATTTGGGACGGGGGGATTTAAGTTACGCAAAAAAAGGTTCCGTACCGTTGCAATCGTTCGGTGCACAGCGCGTACTGTACCGGAGGACCACATTGAGGCGGTACAGTACGGATACGCGTACAGTTACACCCCTAAATCTAATGTAATGTAATCTAATGTGATGTAATGTAATCTAATGTAATGTAATCTAATGTAATGCAATCTAATGTAATGCAATCTAATGTAATGCAATCTAATCTAATGTAATGTAAATATGTAATCTAATGTAATGTAATGTAATCTAAGATACAGTACCAGGCCCCGGGGGCCAGCGTGCAGTTCCACCCACCGACCAGCAGGGCCACCAGGACACCGCTGACCCTCTGCTCAATCACCCTCTCGATGACCGGCGTGTAATCCTTGTCCATGACGGTGAGGGCTTTGGCGTGGGTGACGGAGCAGGGGATCACGCTGAGCCACGGCAGGCCAAAGAAGGTGCCCAACCCTCCCATCACCACCAGGACCAGCAGGTCGAAGTGGAACCCGAAGCCCTTCACCATCTTCTTGCTGACGATGAGCCTGGGGTCACATGGTGGGTCACATAGTCACATGGTAGGTCACATGGTAAGTCACATGGTGGGTCACATGGTAGGTCAGATGGTGGGTCACATGGTAGGACACATGGTAGGTCACATGGTAGGCTGGACACAGTCGGTCCAACCGGTACAGCACGTTCAGCCACAGACTGATCCCCCCCTGACACACCACAAACCCCCTCATCTAGTCCTTCCTGCCAGTAGCCATCAGGGTCAGTGGCGGGTTTATCACAACAGGTGCCAACGTCCTCTCTGCATAATATGTGGCGACAAGCTAGCAAACGAGGCAATGAAGCCTTCAAAACTGCTCAACAAACTCAATCTGTCACTTCAGGGGGAAATGACAACTGTTCAAGTTGGCAGATAAAGTAGCTGCATTCAACGCCAATATGGAATTGTGGGGTTGACAGTTTCAAACATTAGCAGGGATTTGAGGACACCGAAACAAGCCCAGGGCTCCCATTGATTCTGCGTTATGGTGAGTTAGTCTCTCTCTCTCTCTACGTATCACAGTTGATTGTGGGCGGGCGGTGGCAGATCAGCGCCTTAACACGTCAGTGAGCGAGTCAATTCAGAATGGCTTGGTTCAGTGGGGGAGGTTCTTGTCTCAGCTGAACTGGAGGAATGGGACTGGGTAGAAATGTCACATCTAGTCAGTGTTGGTACAACCCCACATTGCTAGAAAACAATGCAAACCACTGGAAAAGGCCATTTATAAGATAGGGGACCTTTAAGACTATTTGATTCGATGGACTTCCGGTATGAGAGCAGACGGGTAACACACGTGCGATAGAGCTCCTGGTCAAATGAGCGAAAAAACGGATAAAAAAATACCCGAAAAGTAATTAAAAAGGAAAATGCACACGAGAAGTAAGGAAGAGACAACGATTGTGAAGGAAATAGAAATGGAGAACATACGAGAAGGAGAGAATCTGAAGAAACAGAATCCCCGAAGCGAAGCCGAGAAAAGCCAGGCGGAAGAAGGGGGAGGTACCGCTGAGGCAGACACGGGAATGCCAGGATGGGCCGTGATCATGCAGGCCGGGATACTGGAGAACATAACAGCGGCGATAAAACTGAACACGGACACGATAAGGAATGATATTGGGAAGCTACGGGAGGAATTGAGGAAGGAACAGGAGGACTTCAGAGGTGAAATTAATACAGAAATCAAAAGGGTGGAGGAGAAGATGGCGGAACAGGACAGAAACGTGACCGAGTTACAGACTAGGACGGCACACGCGGAGGAATGGAACACGGAGATACACGAGGTATTAACATGTGTAATTCAGAAACAAGAACAGATGGAGACAAAGATGTCGGACATGGAGGGGAGGTCACGGAGAAATAACATCAGAATATGGGGACTGAAAGAAGGAGTCGAAGGGGAATCGGTGACCCTATATGTGGAAAAGCTTATCAAAGAACAACTGAAGGAAACGGGACTGGAAAAAATGGAGATACAGAGGGCCCACAGGGCGTTGGCTCCGAGACCACAACCGGACAGACCTCCGAGGGCGGTGATTATTAACTTTCTGAGATTCGAGGTTAAGGAATTGGTACTCAGAACCGCGTGGACCAAGAAGATTGAAATCGAAGGGAAAATACTATCATTTGATCACGACTACTCGACAGCGGTAGCGATAACACGCAGGTCCTACGCGGGACTGAAGAAAACCCTGAAAGAAAACGGAATGAGATTCCAGTCACCCATGACCTCGCTAAGGATTCACTGGGAGGAAGGGGCGGCGACGTACGCGACGGCACGAGAAGCGGAGCGAGAGATGAGACGGCGAGGGATGCGGATGACGGAGGACGGAGAAGGAAGGAGGCGGGAGGACCAGACGCGGAGCTTGCAGCAGAGATTGGAGGGAGCCCGCAGGTGGATCAGAGTGGGAGACCGAAACCGGAGAGAGGAGAAGGCCGAGGTGAAACGTGACGGAGCGAGGACGGAGACGGATGAGGAGGCCAGACGGAGAGGAGGCGAACGGATGAGTACACGCACAAGAGATTGAAAAAACTATTCAAATAGAGACAAAGTATAGAAACTGAAATAACATATGCATAAGCACACATTCACAGGTAGAGGCAGGATATAGAAATGAACTAACGTATACATGGACACATAATACACAAGCTGATGGAGGAAATAAATGGAAATATAACTAGGTTTGATAGGCGAGACACAGAACATACTGAAACAGATACATAGACACACGCTGTGAGTAACACAGTTGGGAGGGATTAAGGGGATAAATGGACATCACATAGAAAATAGAGAGGAAAAGAAAGTAATAAGGGGTACACGGGAGACACCGCACACGGATATGGGAGGAAGGAGGGACAATGAAACATATGAGTCACATTGAGAGGGACCAAGAAAAGAGAGTCTTTGATCAAAAGGAAGGACCGAGCGCTTTTGACCAGGAGCTCGAAAGCAAAAAAAACAGTAAGAAAGCTGGACAAATATGACGAGCGATTGGGGGCAAGGGTTTCAAACCCCCAAGCCGTCAGGAGGGGGCCCCTCGCTAGGAGGGCAATTACCCCTCACCCACCAGCAGGGGACAGGGGGGGACACAGGGACCCCCCGAACGCCTTGGGAGCACTTTATGTAAAGTTTATGTTTTTTATTTATGTTAATCATTATATGTATTCGGTGAAGAGAGCGGAGGCTCCAACCGGAGGGGGGAATGAGTGTGACATGGGGGGGACTGACAGACGAAAGAAGAAAGATGACAAGGGTTAAAGGTATAAAAATGATGTCGTTAAACGTTAATGGAATGAATAATGCGATAAAAAGGGGCAAAGTGATGTTGAAATGTAAAAAAAGTGAGATGGAAGTGATTTTTCTGCAGGAGACACATTTGGTAGCACAGGGTCATGAGAAACTGAAGAGATTTGGATATGAAAATGCATACTATAGTTCCTTTGAACAAAACCCGAGGAGAGGAGTAATCACGTTAATCAAAAACAGTCAAATTTGAATTGATCAAGGAAGTAAGAGACAAGGAGGGAAGGTTTGTTCTGGTGAAGGGGAAAATGGAGGGCCAAATGGTTACGTTAGTAAATGTTTATGCACCCCCAGAGAGTGAGAGGGATTTATATGAGACTATTTTTGATATGATAGTGATGGAACTAGAAGGGATATTGATATGTACGGGATATTTTAACGTAGTACTGAATCACGACCTAGACACCACGAGTACTAGAAAAGGACGGGCACCCATCAGTAGATATATGAATATTCAGATGACGGAAATGGGAATTACAGACGTTTGGAGGGGGATGCACGCCATGGACAGGGAATACACACATTACTCACACCCACACGTGACATATGCGAGAATAGACTACTTTTTGATGACGACGGGGGACAGTTACAGCCGGGCACGGGAGAGCAGTATAGGAGTGGCGGACATATCGGATCACAGTGCCATATATCTGACAGTAGATCTAGAAGGGAGACGGAGGAACACGATTTGGAGACTAAATGTAGGAATATTAAATAACAAAGGGGTGGTGAGTCAGATCAAGGAGGAGATAGCCAGATATAAGGAAGAAAATGACAACGGGGCGGTAGACCCGAACATTCTATGGGACACACTGAAGGTAGTGATAAGGGGGAAATTGATGGAAAAAAACAGCAATGCTGAAGAAGGCCAGAACGGAGACATATCACAATCTGATAGGGAAGCTGAAGAAGCTAGAGGGGAGACACCAGATATCAAAAGAACAGGAAACGCTCGGAGAAATCAAAGAAGTAAAGGCCAGGATAAATAGGGAATTATTGACGGAAATAGAAAAGAAAGCGAGGTTCATGAAACAAATGTACTATGAAGGGGGACCAAAAGCGACCAGACTGTTGGCTAGGAGAATTAGAACGCAACAGAAGTTGAACACGATACACACAATAAGGGATACAAAGACTAATGAAATATTGAGGGACCCAGCTGAAATAGAGAGGACATTTAGAGAATACTATGATAAATTATACACACAGCCAAAAGCAGCGGGAGAAGAGGAAATAGAAACATATCTGGAGAAGCTAGAGTTACCATCGATAGGGAAAGAACAGAATGAAGAATTAAATAAAATAATTACGGAACAAGAACTGGAAGAGGCAATTAGTAGAGCTAAAAACAACAAGTCTCCGGGGAGCGACGGATTCCCATCGGAATTCTACAAGACATTTAGAACTGAATTAGCACCCATGTTAGGGGCGGTGTTCAGACACACGATGGAAGAGGGGAAAATGCCCCCCTCGTGGAAGGAAGCCATAATCACCACGATACCGAAGGAAGGGAAGGATAGGGAATTATGTAGTAGTTTCAGACCTGTGTCCATACTTAACGTAGATTACAAGATGTATACATCGATATCAAAAAGATTTGAGACGTTTATGCCAGACATTATAGATGAAGATCAAACTGGATTTATTAAAGGGAGACAGACACAGGACAACGTGAGAAAGACATTACATTACACATAGTAGAGGAGATACAAAAACAAGGGGGTAGCGCGGTACTGATTAGCCTAGATGCAGAAAAAGCGTTCGACAGTGTGAGCTGGACATTTTTATATAAAACATTGATGAGGTTCGGACTGAATGGGAGGGCGATGAAGATGATCAAGGCGCTATATCAAGAACCGACAGCGAGGGTTAAGGTGAATGGCAGCTTGACGGATAGAATCAGATTAGAGAGGGCTACCAGACAGGGATGTTGTCTCTCACCGACGCTCTTCGCCGTTTTCATAGAACCACTGGCACAACTGATCAGACAGACCGAGGACATCAAGGGAGTAAGGATAAAGGGAACGGAATATAAACTAGGCCTATTTGCAGACAACGTGATAGTATACATGAGGCAACCAGAAAAGAGCTTCCCGGCACTGATGGATCTACTGAAGGAATATGGCCACTACTCAGGATACAAACTAAACGTGACAAAGACACAGACCTTAGCATGGAACTATTCTCCAACGACGGAAATTAGAGAACAGTACGGGATAAGATGGGACATGGACAAGATTAAATACTTAGGGGTGAACATCACGAGAGGGGTGGAGAAACTGTTTGAGGCGAATTATACACAGATAAATCAGAACATCAAGAGAGACTTAGAGAGATGGACAGTAATGCCCTTGGACTTCAATTCAAGAATAGAGGTCATTAAAATGAACATACTATCAAGGTTACTGTACCTATTCCAGTCACTACCGATACAAATACCACAGAATCAATTCAGGGAGTGGGACAGACTGATATCGAGGTTCATATGGGCGGGGAGAAGACCACGGGTCAGATATAAAACACTACAACTACCAAAGGAAGGGGGAGGGATGGCAGTACCCAGCCTACAAGATTATTACTATGCAGCACAACTGAGAGCAGTGACGTGCTGGTGTAACGACAGATATGAGGCAAGATGGAAAGACATTGAAAAAGAAGGGGAGGGATACAAGGTACAAGCTCTGGTGGGAGATAGGGAACTATTTAAAGAAAAAGAGGGACTATTAGATCCAATCACCAAATGCACCTTGACCATATGGAACAGAGTAGTAAAAACACACAAATTGGAGAAGCAGTCAGGGGTCCTGAGATGGGTAGCACATGACAAGAGATTCAAACCAGGGAGGTTAGACCATGGATTCAGAAGGTGGGAGAGGGGGGGGGGCAACAGCGATATGCAAAATGATAGAGAAGAGAGAAATGCAGACACTACAAAAATTAAAGGAGAAATTTGGACTAGAAAACAGGGACCACTTCAGATATCTACAGGTTAGAGACTACTACAACAAAGAAATAAGGGGGGCCAAAGACGAGGAACAGAATGGAATAATAAAGATGATAGTATGGGCATACGAAGGGGGGCAAGGAAGAGTAATATCAGCAATATACCGGGCTATAATGACCAGCAAGGGACACACGACCGATTATATAAGGGAGAAATGGGAGAGAGAACTAGAGATAGGAATAACAGGGAAGGAATGGGGGAACATATGCGAGGTACAACATTCAACAACAGGATCGAGAATATGGAAAGAATTTGGATGGAAAAACATAATCAGATTCTTTATAACCCCAGAGCTGAAGGGAAAATATGCACCAACACAAAAAGCATGCTGGAGGATGTGTGGGAAGGAGGGGGCAAATCACACGCACATATTCTGGGGATGTCAGAAGCTGAAGGGGTATTGGGAGGAGATACTGTAGGGGAAGCAATGATCAGAATATTAGGATACGGGCTACCACAAACAGGACTGGTGCTTTACTTAGGAGACCTGACACACGAGGGAATACAAGGGGGGGACAAATATTTAATAAAGATAATGTTGATAGCGGCCAGAAAAGCAATAACGAGACTGTGGTACAAGGAAGACCCACCGACAATAGCAAAATGGGTAGGAATAATGGAAGAAATACAGGATATGGAAAGGATAACACACATGCTGAGATTACAGGAAGAGAAATTTGGGGAAAGATGGGGAAAGTGGGAGGATTATAAAAGGAACGAGAACGACATCACAGAGGAAGAACCAAATGCAACACAAGAGGGCGAAGGGTAAAGGAGGAAAGATGTTCAAGGAGGGTCTATGAACCCATGTCACACACCTGTGCTTTAGTTAGTATTTTCTATTTTGTTTTTGGGATATTACAATTGCTGAATGCTTTTATACCTTATTATTTATGTCTGTTTAACGGTGTGATATTAAATATTCAGGGATGATGTGGTTTGTGTATGGGTGAACCAAAAGGCAAAGTGAAAGTTAATAAAGAGAAAAAAAAAAAGGACGAAGGATAAGGGAAGAAAGAAGCTCAAGGAGGGTCTCTGGACCCAGATCACACATACAAGCCTTAGTCAGCATTTATCATCTTTGAGTAGGAATTACCTGTTTATGCCTGTTTAAGGGAGATACACAATCAGCCTTTGTAGCAAATACCTAGAAAACAACAGTAGGGGAACCAGACAACTAACCATGTGATACCCATGTAAATATTTATGTGCACTGTTTTTTCTTTTTGTTTTTATTGTGATGCTAGTCTCTTTATTTTTTATTATTTATTTTTTGTAAGTGCTGTCTGTCTAAAAACTGTTAATAAAAAATTTAAGTTTAAAAAAAAAAAAAGACTATTTGATTCTTAACTCATTTACTGCCACCTTGTTTTCCCATCTTTACTCCCTGGTGCCAGCGTTATTGACCATTTTCACGATATTTGCGGACCCATCGCATATTCTATATTATAGCTATGGAGACAATAGTATGGCTCATTTGACAGGCACTATTTATAGTCCAACAGGGACAAACCAGTGCATTTCTACATACTTTAATTTGTGCGCTATTCCACGCTAAACATCGCCCTGTTTCAAAATAATCCAGTCTCGTTTTCTAGATCGTGAGATATGACGTGTTCTATGCATATGCACAAATCGTTCGGGTTGCTCGCCTGAAACCTATATTATTTCCAAATTAAAAGGTATATACCATATAGATGTTTCTCCACAAAGTCATCAAGGGGGGGGTCGTGAAGCTGCGATCATTACCAAAAGCATGTTTTAGGTTCAGTAAAATAGACCTAAAGGGACCTTAATTGTCAGAAGGTACTCCAAAATGAATAATCCCAGTAATTCCATCGCGATCGCCATTACCGGTGTGCATTGGGCCTGGCCAGAATACGGAAAACAATAGGTTTCAGGCGAGCAAATCGGTGACAGGTGGCTGTGTGCTGCTCACTTTGAGGGGGAGGGGATTCCTGCAGCCCGAGGCACTGATAGACAACTGAGAGACCCAGTTCAAAAGGTAGGCGATACTGCCACCTGTCTTAACAGGTTCAGCGCCAGAGGCTGCTGTGGGCATATGGCCGTGTGTGCCAGCGCTTTGTTCAATGGGGATAAATGCCGGTGTTTGCAGTGCTAAAACTATATTAAACATTATAGCTATGGATCTAATAACATAGTCGATTGTCAGTGAGTTTCTTCCGGTCAAGATGCAAAAAACTGAGAATTTTTGTATCCATATATTTCCGTTTTATACCGTGGTGAATATGAGTATAGTTTTAGGGTAATTCTGTGTAATCCCAGGAAACGCCACCAAACATTGATCACCTGGATCAATAATCAATCTGAAATCAACGCTACATTATCGGTATTATGTTTCATCATGCATGCATGAAAGGGTGGGGGGGGGGGGGGCGGGGGGTTTCTAAGCTTCGATCGCCACCAACGGAATACATTACACAGTAGATTACAGACACACGCTCCAATCGCGGGGAAAGAATTATCGGATCAATGCAAGATTGATAACATATAGCCCTTACCTCGTCTATGATGTACTGCAAAAAGAAGAGTCCAATTATCTGATCGCCATTCCAAGTACTGATCGCGATCGTGTTTCCAACGTAATCCAGCATTGAACATGAACGGGGGGGGGGGGGGGGGGGGTGACCCTCGTCGATGCATCCTTTATAACCACTTTCCTTGCCCGAGTAGTTAGACCCCGCCTGCACGCCGCAGCTCGGCCCAGACACCAAGCCACATCGTTCCAAATGGAGTGCAATAGCGGCCACAAGGCGTTAGGCGGCGGTATTAGACGTTTGCGATCTCAGGCCCATTCCCAATGATAACATCAGGCTGGATGCATGAATTATTAATGGAAATAGCGAATAAAAGAAATAACGACCAAAACCACTTTTCTCGGGTTTGGCGCTCAAGCGATGGCGAGTTAACCCGACTTATGTCGGGTCTGGCGTCCATTGTCTTAATAATAAACACTGTTAGGACAATCTGACTCTTAATAATAAACACTGAACTCTGGTGCAGTGTGTTACTACGGTTTGGACCATGTTTACAATCATCACTATTACTACCGTCTGATTGAATCCTGCGACTCACTCACTACTACTACTGTTATCACTATCATCATTATTACTTACACTTTGTTCTATTATTCTATTATCTACAGTATGTACCGTACCTGTCCTACCTGTACCCCCACATGCTGCTATGACACGTGCATTATGAATGAAGGGGGTCAGCGAAGGAACACTGCAGAGGAGACTGTTCTGTTCCCTCACGTGGTGATCTGAGACTCGAGGAAGATGAAGACGAGGACAGCCGGGACGCAGCAGGCGATCATCAGCCAGAAGGGGAAGGGCTTGTGCTCTCCGAAGGGGTTGATGATCCAGCCTCTCTGCCCTGGGTTGGACACCGTCAGGCCCTTGGGAACCACCAGTTTCTGTCCAAAGAGAAACGGTAAATAAATGGCAAATGGATGCATGTAGTAAATGGTAAATGGTGCATTTATATAGCAGCTTTTAACATTTATATAGCAGCTTTTAATATTTATATATCAGATTTGAACATTTATATAGCAGCTTTTAACATTTATATAGCAGCTTTTAACATTTATATAGCAGCCTCAATCAAGCAATCAAATGTTGAAATGTATAAAAACAGCTATATATATCCATGGGATATCACTGTGCCCTTGGTCTACGATTCTATGTGCGCGAGCGCGTGTGTGTGTTGGTCGCTGTTCATTTCCTAATGCTGAAATGTGTGCGTTTGACTCCATCCAAATCCGTATAGCAACAAGTGATGTGGCTATGGCTATTGCGTAAGGTTTATCTTAGGCGTGGGGCATTCAACTGCTTTGAGCACCCACCGGCAGAAATATCGGCGCCTATGCTCACAGCTACAGTATTTTGTAAATCTACAGTTACTTTCTGTGGTGATTTGGATTGTGGTTGTTTGTTCCTGCTTGTTGACGTAAACTTTTTGTATGCATTTGATTTGTTCATTCTAATTTAACGGAATGAATTGTGCTTGCATTGATGTATAACGCTAAACATTTAGTATCGTGCATTTTCAATTATGTAGCAGCCTATTAGCCCAGAATCATTGAAATGTTTATTAGCAACGCCGAGCTTTCAAACCATCCCGTATCTCTGTCTGAAACCCTCGTGCAACTTGAGTACCTTTGAAACGTCTCCGATTCTTTTATAACGAACGGTTCGGTTAGAACCAGTCCTTCATGGTCAACATACGTTGGTTTGCTATTGAGGAGCAAGTGACTGGATTCACTCGGTGCATCAGTCACGAAAAGGGCTATGCAACATCATGGTTGACATGGTCACAATATTACGCTTTCTAATCATACTGGTTAAGTAATACATATGAGACTATTTGATTGTGACTAAATGTAGGCTATAATCAATAAACAAATGCGTTACGACTACGAGCACGTGGCTTGGTTTGGGCGGAGGCCCTACCTATTCCAAATGCGTTGCGCGGTCCATGATGGAACCATTTTCTGGCTGCACGATGCAATAGTTAGCTAGCTTGCAGTGCAGTGCAGTGAGTTGACATTTTTCTGCTATGGATAATAAGTTAGCTAGCTAACCGTTGAACTTGGAACAGATACAACAAGTTTGGTATGCTACCGGAGGAATGATTGACCAACAGACTTTGCAAACAGGCCTCACGGTTTCTCCAATTAAAACATGACTAGTTGTACTTTACATGTTAGCCGGCACAAATACCACTTGTATGTATAAAACAATTAACATTGTGCCAGCCACCAAAAATGTATATTACTTACAGGTATTTGTGAATGATAACTCTAGATGCACCTGCAGAGCACACGACGACCACGACGTCCGCCATCTGGGGCCTGGCTGGCGGGGCGCGTGACTGACGAAGCTGGCAGGCAGGTGCGGGTCACGTGGAGAGGCGGGGCACTTCCGCAGTACGGCGTCAATAGAGGGACAATCTACTGAGTTTTACGCAAAAATTTTGCATCCGCTCAACGTACAGCCATTGAGTCAACTTGCCAAGACCCATTTAATTGTTTCGTAAAAATAACACAACTGACTCAATTTGTTGACCGTCACGTGGGGAGCAAAATAACTGGTCATGACAACGATTTCCTCTTTAGCCTTAACTGGCGTGGTTTATTTCATATGTCCATTTTCACCACGAGACCTGCTCTTCGTGAGAGCCAGAGCCATTTGTGTTCTATATATTCAAAAATTTTAGAACATTTAGAATGTTCTATTATGACATAATACTGTGACATCACAACAGAACAATATATTCCGTTATATTTGAATAATATAAATAATAATAATAGATTCTATTTGTAATGCGCTTTACAGTTGCAGGGCAAATCTCAAAGCGCTACAGTTAAAAGAACTTAAAACTAGCGAGAATAAAGGAAAGAAAGAATATAAAAATAGGCAAGACTAAAATATAACATAGAGAAACATAGAATAAATAAAACTGATAAAAGAAATTGGTAAAAGAACATAAAATGTGTGGAGCTAAAAAATTATAAAAAGTCAACAGAAGGCTCTACTAAAAAGGTGAGTTTTGAGGCCTTTCTTGAAAGCATCCACAGTCTGTGGTGCTCTCAGGTGGTCAGGGAGAGCATTCCACAGACTGGGAGCGGAAGAGCAAAAAGCCTGATCTCCCATAGTGCAGAGATTTGTCCTTCTTGGGCGCTGGAGGAGGTTTGCCTGACCAGAGCGGAGATGTCGAGAGGAGGAGTGAGGGGTGATGAGTTCTTTGAGGTATAGGGGGGCGTTTCCGTAGAGGCATTTGTGGGTGAGCAGGGAGACTTTGAACTCAATCCTGAGTGAGACAGGGAGCCAGTGAAGGGACTTGAGGATGGGAGTGATGTGGTGGTATTTCCGCACTCTCATCAGGATCCTAGCAGCGCTGTTTTGGATACATTGTAGCCTTTGGATGTTCTTGCTAGGGTTCCCGATGAGGAGTGCGTTGCAGTAATCCAGCCTGGCGGAAACAAAGGCGTGGATGAGCTTTTCGGCATCTGACAGAGTGAGTGAGGGGTGATGTTTGGCGATGTTCCTAAGGTGGTAGAAAGAGTTTTTGTATAGTTGATTTATGTGCGCCTCAAAGGTCAGGTGAGGGAAAATTTTTACCCCTAGGTTGGTGATTGTTGGTGACAGGGTGATGTTTTGGCCGGAAAAGGTGATGGTGGATGAGCGAACCTGGTGTGGGGTGCCAATAATAATGGCTTCAGTTTTAGAACTGTTTAACTGTAAGAAGTTGTGCTTCATCCACGCCTTGGTCTCCTCAAGGCATGTGGTCAGAGTGGAAGATGGCAGAACTGTGGATGGGGTAGGGTTTATTTTTAGGTAGAGTTGGGTGTCATCAGCGTAGCAGTGGAATGATATTCCATGTCGACTGATGGCAGAGCCAAGGGGGAGCATGTAGAGTAAATAATATTACGGTAAGGCTGTCCCCGAAGCCTGTTTTTGGGGATTCGAACTTCGTCAGGGTTCATCGAACGGACGTTCAAACCTTCGTTTTTAATTTAAAAAAAAAATTATAATTTTATTTTTTATATCTGATGATCTGACCAGTGTGAGACGCACAGAGCAGCAGCTCCCTGACAACCCAGAGAAGAACATGATGTATCCCATTGTTCTGGGTTCTGAGAGCTTCAGCTCAGGAGAACACAGCTGGGAGGTGGAGGTGGGAGACCGTCCTGACTGGTCTATATAGGTGTAGTTAAATAGTCATTTGACAACAACAGAGAGGGGCTACAGGCATCACTACAACATGGTATCTGGGCTCTATGGTTATCAGAGTGGTGAGTACACTAATGTTCTGGGTCAGACCCTCACAGTGAAGAGGAGCCTCCAGAGGATCAGAGTACAGCTGGACTATGACGGGGGGAAGAGTCATGACAGTGAGGTGTGTTCATGTGTCTATGTTTGTGTGTTTGTACAGTATGTGTGTGTCTATGTGTGTGTATGGCTCTACCGCCTGGCAGGTATTACCTTAAAGAGATTAAGTAAGGTATTACTTACCTTAAAGATATATTTCACTTTAGTTTCACTAGTTTCATCGGTCTTACCTCTACAAATCCAAATCGCTCAATAACGTCAAAAAGATAGGCCCATTCAACCCTATCGAAGGCCTTCTCCGCATCGAGCGAGAGAGAAGACCCGTATCCCCTTCTCCTTTTTGGTTGTGGAGGATATTGAAGACCCGTCTGACGTTGTGAAACCCCTCCCAGTGAGCAAAACACGTCTTTTCAACCGAGTGTCTTTGCATAGCTCTCGTATAACCCAGCAAAATCGTGTTTTTTTTGTAGACGTAATTTAAACTATGCAGTATATTATTTCAATGCATTAACATCTGCAAATATGAAAAATATGCACCAGAGAAGTCCTGCAAGCGCGCCTACAAATATCTGAGCACGATATTTCCAAAGATTTAATGTGACGTCTATCCATAGCTCACATTTAGCCCAGGATAATCTTGTCATATACAGTGCATCCGGAAAGTATTCATACCCCTTCACTTTTTCCACATTTTGTTATGTTACAGCTGTATTCCAAAATGGATTCAATATGTTTTCCGCTTAAAAACAACAAGAGAATTGTGCAAAACATTTAAATAAAAATCTCTTCTCTCTCGCTCTCGCTCTCGCTCTCGCTCTCGCTCTCGAACAGGTCGAAAAGTACCTAGCGGAAAAAAATCTAATCTACGAATTCCAATCTGGCTTCAGAACATCCCACTCCACTGACACATGCCTTCTCTATTTGAATGACCACATCAAACAAGAGGTGGACGCAGGCAAATACTGCGGCATGGTCATGCTGGACCTACAAAAGGCCTTTGACACGGTCAATCACTCCATTCTGATTGACAAGCTAAAAGCAATTGGTTTTGATAGTCTATCAGTGAGCTGGATGCAATCCTACCTTGAGGGGAGGGAACAGATGGTGGAGGTAAACGGTACCCTATCCCCCCCCCTCACAGTGAGCTGTGGTGTTCCACAAGGAAGCATACTAGGACCGCTACTGTTCCTAATTTATGCAAATGACATGTCGTCAGCTTGTGACTGCAACTTGTTCCTGTTTGCGGACGACTCAGCCCTGCTGGTCTCTGACAAGAACAAGTTACAGGTTGAAAAAACCCTCAGCTCGGAACTAGGCAGAATCTGCATATGGCTCGCTGATAACAAACTATCATTACACATGGGCAAAACAGAGTCCATTCTCTTCGGTTCAAATAACAAACTCAGCAAGACCGACGGCTTCTCAGTTACAGTGGGTGACAATATTGTCACAAGGAAAGATGAAATTACCTACCTGGGGTCCATCCTAGAGGCTAATCTCTCCTGTGACAAAATGGCATCCAATGTAATAAAAAAAGTCAACCAACGAACTCGATTCTTGTACCGGATCTCCTCTCTGGTAAACAGGAACACCCTGAAGACTCTGGCAGGAGCACTCATTCAGGGGTACTACGACTATGCTTGCACCTCATGGTACCAAAGCACCTCAAAGGCGCTAAAAACAAAATTACAAACATCTCAAAACAAACTGGTCAGACTACTGCTTGACCTTACTCCTAGAACCCACCTCACCCCTGCCCACTTCGACAACCTAGGATGGCTTAGAGTAGACGACAGAGTACAACAACTTGCAATGGGCCTGGTCTACAAGATACACTACACGACCAAGGTACCCATGTACATGTCAAAATACTTCCCAAAGGTCAGTGAATACCACGATCACAACACCAGAGGGAGCTCCACAAATCATGTCAAACCCAGATTCGGCTCAAATAAGGGACTAAACACGTTTCGCAATTATGCCACATCAATGTGGAACGCCCTACCCAAAGCTGTAAAGGAATGTGGATCACTACCCACTTTCAAAACCTCTCTCAAGGGACACCTACGGGAGACTGCAATTCAACACTGGCCCCTGTAAATATCCTAACCCAATCATTCCAACCCCCTCCAATGTACAGTCATTTACCTAGTATGGTTTTGTCAATAGTTCAATGTACAATTGTGTTTGTTTGTACAGTGTCTCCTCCCCCCCCCCCTCAATGTACAGTGTTACTTGTTTATACAGTGTGCCCCCCGCCCCCCCCCCCCCCCCAACCACCTCCAATGTAAATTACCCAGTATGGTTGTCAATATCCCAATGTACCCAACCCCCCCCACCCAACCTCCAATGTACAGTTTCTACGTCAAATGTATATACTCCCTTTTCTTGACTCCTTCTGTATCACAAACAGTACTGTATTTGCAAATCTGGTATGTCATAAATGTATAGATGTAGCAGTACTGACTATCTGTATGTCATGTATGTCATATATGTCTATATGAATTGAAAATGGGGGACCCTGATGGAAACAAGACAAACGTCTTTCTCAGGTCTGCATCCCCTTAACAATTGTATGTATTGAGCCGTACTGTATTGTACCCATTCTGCAATCTGTTAAATAAAGTTTTCATTCATTCATTCACTCGCTCTCTCTCTCTCTCTCAGTTCGACCCGAAACTAAGGAGACTGTGGCCTGGACCGTTGCCGCCTGCCTACTCCATGTATCCCATGACCTTGCCTCTGTTTCTACCCCAGACGCCCCCCTCCGCCCCTGCGCACTACGCCCGCCGCGGCCCATCACCGTCCAGAGCTCCAAATACACGCTGACCCGAGGAGGGCCTTCGGGGCGCCTCGAGTGACTCACCCTGTGATTCGTGTGATTTAGACAAAGGAAACAGAACTGCAGAGGACAAAGGAATGACTGTAGTAGATAATAGTATACATACTGTGTGTAGGCCACCTGATGTAGGGCGAGGGGGCCAGATTTGGCCCCCCAAAAGGTCTCCAGAGCGTTGGAGGATAATATTTTATATTCTATAAAAATCGGAGTGGGGGGAAGTGAACTCTCCCCTCCCTCAATACCCACCGTTGAAGTGCTTTTGAGCAAGGCACTTAACCCGCCGCCAAGTGTTGCAGGACTGCGGCTGCCCACTGCTCCGAGTTAAGGTGGGGTTAAAAAGGGGGATTACGCCCAATTTCTGAATTCACACATGTTATTCCTCTGGTCTGAGACGGTACACAAATATCGGTTGGAATTAAGCAACTCTACCAAATTCCCCAAAACTCAAACTTGTGATGTCGTCAAGTATAAAGTCTTAAGCTGCTCCAGAGACAATGCATTGGGAACGATTTTATAGATGACACAGAGAGACACCCAGGTGAATGTTCCGTTCCATTTTCTGTTTCAGAACTGAGAACACTACAACTGAATACCGTTTACTTGGGTATAAAAAAAAGAAAACATTCCGTGGGGCCATAAAATCATTCATTGTCAACAGAGCAGCTCCAGGCTTTGTACCTGATGAAATTACTAGTGTGATTCTTACTTCTCTGGTTTCTGGCTTTGGGAGAGAGAATAGCTCTCTCGCATGTTCACAATATTCATTGAACTGCCTTAGGCCATGGAAATAACATATTAGAATTTTCAATTTATTGCCAACATTTACTTGGCAATAAAATACATCCTATTTTGTATTCTATTACATTAGGCGAGTGCTTTTGAGATAACTTATCATAAGGAATATAATAAAAAATGCCTTGACATGTGATCTAAGGCTACGTTCACACTGCAGGCCTTAGTGCTCAATTCTGATTTATTGCTCAGATCAGATTTGTTCATTAATTATTTTTGGAATGTGAACCAGTCAGGCTCCTGAGCTGAGCCGCATGCGTCAAGTCAAGTCAAGAGTTTTATTCGTCACGGCATACAAGTATACAATGAAATGCGGGGGGTCTTGCCCGCAACGATTGTGCATAGTACAATAATAATAATATAATAAGAATCCAATAGAACGGCATTGTGCAATAAGAACGACATTGTGCAATAATACAAGTAATCAAAGTAGGGCATATCGGTATCTGTACATGAGTTATTTACAGAGCATGGTAGGACATGCTAGGTCCTGTGATAGTGCAATACACTGTTAGCTACGGATGAGGCACTGGGTCTTTATGTACAATGCTATATTATACAATCTCAAGTTATACTGCGCAAAGGAACAATAAAGAAGATGGACATAAAACAATTGGGACAAATGTCAACCTAGAGTGACGTAAAAGTTCAGTGAGTTCAGACTGAGGTCACGTTGCGAAAGATCAGGCCTGTGTGTATCTGATGTACAGTACGACCACATATTATGAAAGTGGCCCGGATCAGAATCTAAAAGATCACATTCCAGTTTTAGCTTCACTGCATTGGCTCCCGGTTGTTTTTAGGAATGATTTAAAAATTCTCGTGCTTGTTTTCAAAGCTCTTAATGGTCTGGCACCGTCCTACCTCTGCGACTGCCTACATAGATCCAAACCGCCCCCTCAGGTCCTCTAGTGCGGACCTGCTCGAAGTGCCTACAATGAAATGTAAAAAATACGGCGAAGCAGCTTTTTGTTTCTATGGGCCGACGGCTTGGAATAATCTCCCACTACATATAAAACAGGCAGCCTCTGTGGATATAGCTTTAAAGCACAGCTCAAGACCTATTTTTATACTCTTGCTTTTAGCTGATTTAAAAAAGCCTGTTGTCATTTATGCTTTTTAGCTATTTTCTTAATCATGTTTTGCTATATTTTTTCTTGTGTGGTTTTAAACTCCTGTTTTTCTTTTCTTTACTTTTTTCTTTTTGCTTTATTGTAAAATTTTGTGTTTTTATTTGTTTGCTCCGTTAAGCACTTTGAGCTGCATTCTATGTATGAAAGGTGCTATATAAATAAAGATTATTATTATTATTCCATGTAATTTGTGCTGTTCACACTGTCGTGAAAAAAACAGATCCGAGTCACACATGAGCAAAAAAAACAAATCTTTACTCATATATGTGATTATCATATTGCTCATACTTTTGCCTGCAGTGTGAACACAGCCTTTGATACTGCGATTGAATCTGTACATTTCTAAATTATTCATGTTCAGCCCAAGCCTGTAGCTCCATGTCAGAATGTATGAAGTAAAAGCATCTTTACTACATACCATATAAAATTACAGTATGTGGAAAAATACAATTATTAACATAAATTATGTCATTGTTGTACATACTCTATGTGATTTCTACTCAAAATAAAGTTGCACGTCAACTAAAAACAATGAAGCGATATTCTATAACATGTTTTACTTTAATACATCTTTTCTATGAACATCAAAATTACAATGCTGTACAGAAACCAGCTGGTAGAATAAGCATGAAAGCCCCAAAGTGTTTCTCTATATTATAATATACCTTTTGTTACGATACAATATTTACAAGCTTGAGGGAAAATAACTCTCCAAACGAGTAGCCAGTATTGTTTTATCTTTCGTCAGCAGATAGAAGAGACATGTACGGGTAATAGACATGAGAAATGCTGCATGAGACAAGGTGTTGCATGGCGCTGTATGCAAATCCTTGGCCTCTGAACCGCCTTAAGGCAAAAGGAAGCATGAATTGGAAGCCGCCAATAAATGTTGCTGTTGTACTTAGACATTAAACGTTAACAAAACCACAAACTCTCTCCGTCTGACGACAGCCCGACCTCGCTTAGAAAACGTCAATAAAGTACTCATCGACCACAGGAAAAAGGTAGGTAATTATGTAGGTAACGTTATGTTATAGCAATAAGTAATATCGACGTATTTACGAAAATGTATAATGTGTAGATATTACAAATAAGTAATATATTAATGTATTTACATATTTGCAAATAAGTACATATATTACATATTCAAAATGTTTTAAGTTCCCCTGCTAGGGAATGAACCCAGGACGCTCACATGGGAGGCAAATGCCTTTATCTCAAGAGTACTGAGACACACTTTTCTCACCCAAACCTTAACCCTAATGTTAACCACACGGTTACCTTAAACTAACCATAACCCTTTTCGTAAATATGCCTAACCCTAACCTCAACCACACTGTTACCTTAAACTAACCATAACCCTAACCCTAACTTTCTATCTTAACCAAAACAAAAGATCATAATAGTATTGCTGTGTTTGTATCAGGGTGGGTGGGTGTTTTACTGTCTTAGTGATGAGAGCACTCGTCCGCGACCACAATCATAGTTTGACTCCTGGTCGCGCTATTTGTTTTGGACTTTCGCCGATACGAAATATAAATATATTACTTATTGTATAAGTAAATATATTACTTATGACTATAACGTAACATACATTATGTACCTTTTTCCTGTGGTCGATTAGTACTTCACTTACATCTTCTGATGAGACCGCATTGCTGACGAGGGGTTGAACGGTATAGGTTCCACAATGACTTCTATGACAAACAACCTTGCGGTCAAAGCACATCATCAACCTTTATAAAAATTTGCATATTGTAGGATAGTGATTAGTTGCGTACATACTTTTAATAAAAGTATTTCACAAGGGACTGTCCGGTAGTCGTTTCTTTGTGTGATAGTTGTTGCTCACAAATGCAGCTCCAATAATGCCCACCGTTGACCGTAGTCACACGGCGGCCATTTTGCTCTTATGTCATGGCTCAGGTCGGGCGGGAACCGTGTGGAAAGGAGCCCAACCTGGGCATGACATAAGAGCAAAATGGCCGTCTTGTGAATATGTATGAGTAGTCAGAAATACAAAGGAAAATTATAAATAATAAATAGAAAGCAGTAGATACTGTAGAGAGGGTAATCGAAACCAAAAATAGACACGACATGCACGGAAACATCAACTCAGGGGAATTCAACAAAGAAGAATATCTCATTGTTCTCGGCATGGTGTGTGTGTGTGTAGGTGTGTGTGTAGGTGTGTGTGTAGGTGTGTAAGCATAATGTGCATTTGTGTTCCGATCATATTGCTGTTGTTCATTTTCCAAACAAAAAAGATAACATACAGTACATGAAACTAGCACATTTTGAAATATCTATACAATCGTACTGTACGCTCAAATGGTCAAATATACAGAATCGAATATAAATATTAAATGTTTTAATGTTTTCTTTGGGACAATTTGTCCGTCGCAACTATACCGACCCGACGTACAGTAAACCTTGTATCACATGAAGGTGGGGGGGGAGAAAAATGTCCCGACAATGTCCCGGTAGTACAGTGATCGATGACACCCCAGAACCTTCCACGAAGCCCTGCATCGGCCAAACATATATACGCCTATTTCCACACCGATGACAAATGATGCTCACACGCCCTTACCGCTCACACGCTATATTGCACTATATCACCTCATCATGATTAACTCTAAAGCAGTCGGAACGAATATCAATAAAATGTAAAACTCTCATTTATACGAGAAAAAATTAAATAAGAGTTGACATCGTGAGCAGGAGAGGACCTCTGAACGTGTTGGGGGGCCATGAACTCGGTCCTCCACATTGATTCAGAACGATCTGGTCTCCCGCCACGACGCCTATCCACCAGTGACCACCGTTTGCTCTAACCTCATCTAAAAGCGGTCGCCCCCCCCCCCCCTATCTAGCTGCAACTTGATCTTTGACCTCCCCCCTTAGCCGCCCGGTGACCTTCTCGCGACCTTCAGAACACCCAGCTGACGGGGACCCACTGCTGGTCGGTGGACAGCTTCTCTAGCGCCACCCGCAGGCTCTTCCAGGCCACCTCCAGGCCGTCGTTGACGATGCAGATGTCAAAGTAGTGTCCGTAGGCCCTCTGGATACGCTCGCTCTCGTCCACCGTCCTCTTCAGCTCCGAGTCCTGGTGGGGGAGGGGGGGAGGGGTTGGGGGGGGGGGCGTGGTTAAACGCATCACACACGAGTCTTGCCTTGTTCTGTCTCAGCATTTTTCATTCCTGTATTCTGTGTATTGTATTCTCACATCCTATTCTGTATTGTCCCCCACCTTGACAATAGCTAATTATGTATTTAATAGCCTTAACCACTTTTAACTATGCGGTTATATTCAAATACTGTTATAATTATGCTCTTAAAATGTCTAAATGTCTCTATATATTCAGTTTCTACCTGGCATTTAACATCTTGCCCAGGGACTGCAGTTGAAAACTAGCTACCCAGCTAACCACAGTGGTGGTACTCTGTCTCATTACTGTTGAATAATGTGCACTGTGCCACTGTCCCTATTCAAATAAACTTAATAATAATAATAATAATAATAATAATAATAATAATAATAATAATAATAATAATAATAATAATAATAATAATAATAATAATAATAATAATAATAATAATAATAATAATAATAATAATAATAATAATAATAATAATAATAATAATGAAGAAGGAGCCCGTTCAGTGTTAGACCCAAGATGCAACACTGAATGTCACAGGAAGTCCTTCATTCCAACGGCCATCAGACTATATAATGCATCAATATCATATCTTCCTGGACATTTTACATATAGATTTGACTGTATATTACTGTATATTTTAGAATGTATATACAGATTTTAGAATGTATATCCTTGACTGTATTTTTATTCTTATTTTAGATTTTTGACTACCTAAATGTTTATTGTGCGCGATCTGTAGTGCTGAATTTCCCTCCAATAAAGTACTTATTTTCTATTCTATTCTATTCTATAATGCAGTCAGCGGGCAATTACCAGGACGGCGAAAAGGCAGCGAGGGAGGAAGTAAACAGTGAGATGTGGCACACGCACGACAGGAATTGAATCAGCCCCTGCGTGAGTCTGATTACTAAGAGCCGTTTCCTGGTTTGGCATTCGTCCAGGCGTCCCAAGTTCAATTTAAGACTTTTTAAAGATCAAATTGTATTGCCTATATTTTTGTCTCTCTGCTATTACCCTGCCCATACCTGTACCTCCCCTCCCCCCTGCTGCTATGACGCCCAAATTTCCCCCAAGGGGATCGATAAAGGAATATCTTATCTAAACGTCCGTATATATTTGGAAGTATTCGAAAGAACCGCAGAAGAATACGAAGGCGAGATCAGTCACCACCAGCGCACACAGCTGGATGCTCCGGAGCCGGAGATTAGATCAGACTCCCTCCCCAGCTATAGCTCCTCGTGTGTGGGGGGGAGGAGGAGGAGGTTCCACCCTGAGCGGATCAGTCTGGAGCTCCGTCACCGTCTGGAGGAGCAGCCTGATTATCATGGAGCTCACATTAGATGTGATCTACAATTAAGGGTGTAATATATTCCAGCACTTTACAATTTCAAGTGCAATAAAAAAAACGAGCACTTTGGCACGAGTCACTTTAACACTCTGTACCTAAAGCACTTTAGACTAAATAGTCTTCCTGTTTCCCGGTTTGTCTCGCCACATAGCAAGTATTATATATTGTCATTGTCTGTTTCATCTATTGTCCGTTTTTTTTTATGGTTATGAGGTTTGTGTATAGTTTAGTAACTAGTACGTACTGTTGTCTGTTCTTGTGGTTATGAGGTTTGTGTAGTTTAGTAACTAGTACGTACTGTTGTCTGTTCTTGTGGTTATTGATTGATTGATTGATTGAAAACTTTATTAACAGATTGCAGAATGGGTACAATACAGTACAGCTCAATACACACAATTGTTAAGGGGATGCAGACCAGAGAAAGACTTTCGTCTTGTTTACATCAGGGTCCCCCATTTTCAATTCATCAGGACATATATGACATACAGATAGTCAGTACTGCTACATCTATGCATTTATGACATACCAGATTTGCAAATACAGTACTGTTTGTGATACAGAAGGAGTCAAGAAAAGGGAGTATATACATTTGACGTAGAAACTGTACATTGGAGGAGGTTGAGTGGGGGGGGGTTGGGTGCATTGGGATATTGACAACCATACTGGGTAATTTACATTGGAGGTGGTTGGGGGGGGGGGGGGGGAGACACACTGTATAAACAAGCAAAACTGTACATTGAGGGGGGGGGGAGGAGACACTGTACAAACAAACAAAATTGTACATTGGACTATTGACAAAACCATACTAGGTAAATGACTGTACATTGGAGGGGGTTGGGTTAGGATATTTACAGGGGCCAGTTTTGAATTGCAGTCTCCCGTAGGTGTCCCTTGAGAGAGGTTTTGAAAGTGGGTAGTGATCCACATTCCTTTACAGCTTTGGGTAGGGCGTTCCACATTGATGTGGCATAATTGCGAAACGTGTTTAGTCCCTTATTTGAGCCGAATCTGGGTTTAACATGATTTGTGGAGCTCCCTCTGGTGTTGTGATCGTGGTATTCACTGACCTTTGGGAAGTATTTTGACATGTACATGGGTACCTTGGTCGTGTAGTGTATCTTGTAGACCAGGCCCATTGCAAGTTGCTGTACTCTGTCGTCTACTCTAAGCCATCCTAGGTTGTCAAAGTGGGCAGGGGTGAGGTGGGTTCTAGGAGTAAGGTCAAGCAGTAGTCTGACCAGTTTGTTTTGAGATGTTTGTAATTTTGTTTTTAGCGCCTTTGAGGTGCTTTGGTACCATGAGGTGCAAGCATAGTCGTAGTACCCCTGAATGAGTGCTCCTGCCAGAGTCTTCAGGGTATTCTTGTTTACCAGAGAGGAGATCCGGTACAAGAATCTAGTTCGTTGGTTGACTTTTTTTATTACATTGGATGCCATTTTGTCACAGGAGAGATTAGCCTCTAGGATGGAACCCAGGTAGGTCATTTCATCTTTCCTTGTGACAATATTGTCACCCACTGTAACTGAGAAGCCGTCGGTCTTGCTGAGTTTGTTATTTGAACCGAAGAGAATGGACTCTGTTTTGCCCATGTGTAATGATAGTTTGTTGTCAGCGAGCCATATGCAGATTTTGCCTAGTTCCGAGCTGAGGGTTTTTTCAACCTGTAACTTGTTCTTGTCAGAGACCAGCAGGGCTGAGTCGTCCGCAAACAGGAACAAGTTGCAGTCACAAGCTGACGACATGTCATTTGCATAAATTAGGAACAGTAGCGGTCCTAGTATGCTTCCTTGTGGAACACCACAGCTCACTGAGAGGGGGGGGGGGTAGAGTACCGTTTACCTCCACCATCTGTTCCCTCCCCTCAAGGTAGGATTGCATCCAGCTCACCGATAGACTATCAAAACCAATTGCTTTTAGCTTGTCAATCAGAATGGAGTGATTGACCGTGTCAAAGGCCTTTTGTAGATCCAGCATGACCATGCCGCAGTATTTGTTATGTGGTTTGTGTGTGGTTATGTGGTTGTTATGTGGTTTGTGTAGTTTAGTAACTACAGTAGTACGTACTGTTGTCTGTTCTTGTGGTTATGAGGTTTGTGTAGTTTAGTAACTAGTACGTACTGTTGTCTGTTCTTGTGGTTATGAGGTTTGTGTAGTTTAGTAACTAGTACGTACTGTTGTCTGTTCTCATGGTTAGGAGGTTTGTGTAGTTTAGTAACTAGTACTGTTGTCTGTTCTCATGGTTAGGAGGTTTGTGTAGTTTAGTAACTAGTACGTACTGTTGTCTGTTCTTTTTTTTTATTCACTTTTTCTCCTTATTTTTCTCCCATACCAATTTCGTAGTATCCAATTCTCCCCTCCCCTGTCTTGAACGTTGCTAGACTATGCCTCCCACTGGTCGGCTGTAGTGAGGATAGAAGCCTTGCATCACGTGTCCCCTCCGGTACGCGAGGAGGCAGCCTGTCGCATCTTTTCACCTGCCAGCGCAGACTCTCAGTGGCGAGGAGTAACGCGTGGGAGGCTCACGCTGCCCCCGATACTTCCTGTTTCTGCCGTACAGGCGTCACCCAACCGACCTGTAGGAGTCGCTGTCCACAACGTCCAATCCCCCACCCATCGACTTTCCACCCGCTACCTCTGTCAATTGAGATAGTATGACGACTGGCCCAAGCCGCAGGCAATGCTGACTCGGGGAGTCGAGACCGGAGTCTCTTGCATTGGTGACGAGTGCAATCTCCGCTACGCCACCCAGTCGCCTTACTGTTGTCTGTTCTTGTGATTATGAAGCTGGTGTACATTTGTAATTTGTCTGATCTGTTAACATCAACCTGCTTAGGGACTACAGATGGAAATGAGCCTCTGGCTACAATCTGACACATTTGCATGAAAGTGTTCATCAATATGTTCAATTTTTTTATAAATAAAGAAGAGGCGGAGCCATGAGGGGAGGCTGCGGGACGATGAGGGCGGCTGGGACAAAGGTCTCAGGGGTCAGGGGTCAGGGGGTCACAGGGGTCTACAGGTAGTTTAACATAATTATGTATGGTTTATTTGGTTGTGAACATGTATTTACAATGTACTTCCGGGTAGGGCTAGGAGGTATAACGAATATGAAGGTATACAGAATATGAAGGTATACCGTCATGGATCCATGCAGTATACATACAAAATTATAATTATATATATATATATATATATTAGGTTAATCAAAAAATGGTTCCTTGCAGTAGTATTAAAAAAGAAAAAGAATATAGACTATTTTTAATTAATCGTCAGCATTACAATTGTATTTTGTACTGTACTTGTATAATGACAATACATTCAAATCGAATCTAATCTATTACAAGATAAAGACATAAAAGGAAGTGATACGGGAAAACGAAATACCCTCAAATAACGTTATTTATTAAAAAAATATATATTGTGATATTTTGGCCACATGGCCAAATGTGGCTATTGGCTATTGGCACATGGCTATTCCCACGCGTCACTGACAAACAGCGGAAAAAATAGACTTGAAGCGTGAAAAAAAGAAGCAGAAGCCACTGGCGTCTCACGTCCGTCTCCCCTGGTGGAGATTGCGGCGTTGAATAAGACTGTTGTCACGTCGGACACCTTTTTTTTTTTTTTTACACGAAGGGCCGATTTTTTAAAGCAACGATCTTGCGAAGTGACGATTTTTCGAAGCGTTTTTTTTTTTTTTTTTTTACAAACTTTTTAAAGCAAGGATTTTTCGGGGCGCTCTTGATTGAAAACTGAGGTATAAAATAAAGGTTTGAAAACTAAATTGAATTACTTTGAACCCCCCCCCCCCCCCCCCCCGTCACACTCACCGTCATCTGCTTAGTGATGACTCCGGACTCGATGGCTGACCTGTTCATGGCTTTGAGGACCTCGAAGTCCGGTGCCTCGATGAAGACCACGTAAGGCAGGAAGTCAGACGTCCTCAGGACCTTGAGAGCCTGCGGAGAAGACAAGATAAGAATATTAGATTTCATTTCATTTCAAACCCATTATTTAAAGTGGAAAGGCAACTCTTACTAGTTACGCTGCTGGTCAGTAGTAGTCATACGGTCTCTATTTATTTGTACATACATCCGATTAGCACTATTACTCAGTAGTATAGGGATGCTTGATATTGGCTTTTTTTACCGATACCGATATACCGATATTGTCCAACTCTTAATATCAAACGATATCAACCGATACCGATATATGCAGGATTCCCCCCCCCCCCCCCAAAAAACGGAATAATTTCAGGTAATTAACATTACATATCTCTTGTCGTGTGATTAACACAACATTATGCATACTTTGACAATAAATAAAGGGAGGGAGGGAAGGAAGGAAGGAAGGAAGGAAGGAAGGAAGGAAGGAAGGAAGGAAGGAAGGAAGGAAGGAAGGAAGGAAGGAAGGAAGGAAGGACAGATAAACAAATGAGCCAACAGAAGTGAGGACAGGAGGTAGACCGGCATGACGTGAAGGCAGACACTACGCTCTATGCAGACGACCTCTGACCTGGGGGTTGACGTCCAGGATGCAGATCTTGCCCGTGTCCACCACCTCGTGGATGGAGTTGATCTTGGTGCCGTACAGGTTCCCGTCGTACTCGCCGTGCTCCAGGAAGCGGGCGTTCTTGATGTCGCCCTCCATCTGGCTGCGGGTCATGAAGGAGTACATCTGTCCGTCTCTCTCGTCCACCTTGGGCTTCCTGGTGGTGACTGTGTGGAACGACGGCAGTTTGGTTTGGTGAGCATCTACGTACTTATATTAGACATACATACTTGTTATACATACATACTTATACATACATAATTATACATACATACGTATACATTAGGGCTGACCCTGATTAGTCGAATAGTCGACTTATCGATCGAAAGCCGACTGCCAACCTCTTAGTCGAATGCAAAAAAATTATATAATTTTTTTTTTAATCATTCTTTCCAAAGGTAAAGAGGCCTAGAAGCGTGGCTAACGCTAATGGCGCGCATACCAGAGAGGCTAACTGCCTAAGAAAACAGGCACAGAGGCACTGAAGGAGGATTTCACCCATCTAATGAACACACTAGACTAGACAAATTATATGTATCCATCAGTGGACCAATTGCATGCTTTTGCAGAGGACAAGAAGCCTTCAGTCGACTCTTTCAGACATTAAGCACCCCCCACAGCCCAAATGGAATGATACAAAAAAAAAGTATATATATTTATACCTTTTATTTCTGCCAATATACTTTTTTTTCCCGGCCAATCAAAGTCGACTATCCAATTCCTTAGTCGGGTATACATACTTATACATACGTACTTATACATACATACATTTACATTTAGTCATTTAGCTGACACTTTTATCCAAAGCGACTTACAAGTTCTGTACGACAAGTCAGCGGGAAGGGTACAACTCTGACAGCTGAGTAACAATGTTCAAACAGTGTTGAAACTTGGGTGCTGCAGTGTTGAGTGCATAGTAGTAAAGACTATTAGTATAGTAGGTAGTAATATAGACAAGGAGCATTATTTAGTGGAAGAGTGCATTATAGTAGAAGCCAATAAGTTCTTGAAAGTTTTCTCTCCTTCACTTCAGATATTGATTGAAGAAGTGTGTTTTTAGTCGACGGCCCATTCTTTAAGTCTGCGCGTTTACATTGCACTACTCTTATTGTCTTTTATACCTATTCTTATGTCTGCAATTTATGCATTGTCTTTTTATTCTGTCAATTGTGTGCTGATTTTTTTTTCTTTTTTATCATTTTATGCTATTTGCTGTGGGGCACTCTGGACTGCGGTCCATGTGTGAAAAGGACTATGTAGATAGTTATTCATAGTTATTATTATATTATGAAAAAATGTATGCATTGAAATGTCTGTAAAGTCTCGACGACATTGAAAATGAGGGTGACCTCAATTGTCTTTGAGAATAAATAAAGGTTTCAATGAATGAATGTCCCTTACCTCTGTGATGTATGTATCTGTCTCTTTTCTATTTTATTTATTTATTCATATCTTTTTCGTCTCCTTTCCCTGTTACCCTTTGAGAGAGGCCCTTCTGTCCTCTCACCAGGCCGTCACTGGAAATAAGAATTAGTTCTTAATTGACCTGCCTGGTTAGATAAAGGTGAAAAAGTGACAGTTGCAGGTGTGTGTGTTGACCAAAGGAAGTGTTAACACAGGGAACCTCTAGCAGCGGGGTTCCCAAACTTTTCAGGCCAGGGCCCAGAAAAGAAGGCGTCAGAGAGCCGCGGCCCAATGCACATCGTCAGGCTTTTTTTTTTCTTTTTTTTTTGCCAGGCGACCTATTTTTTAAGCCAAATATCACTTCAATCCTATTAAGTTAGTTCAAGTTAGTTATTCATTTATATGTGCTATTTATGAGAGGGCTAACTTGTTGCAAAATAATAATGATAATAATAATAGCCTCATTAAAATACTATTGTTGCTTCGGTTGTTTTCAGCGTTTTATGTGCATAATCTGTTATTTAGTTTGAAATGTTCGTTGAAATAAGTAGATTTTTCGTTTTTGTTTATTTATTAAGTTAATATAAAACCATATAGTCACATTTTAGAATACAATAGAATAGAATTTTAGAATACAACTAGAAACACTGTCCTGGCCTGCTTCTAAGTTCAGTGGCCTGACAAAAAAAAAATTAAAAGAAAAAAAAATAAAGATTATATATTTTTTTTGTAATCATCTCGCGGCCCAGCCGTGGCTGTTCGCGGCCCACCTTTGGGTCGCGACCCCGACTTTGGGAACCACTGCGAGTCTAGCTAATAGATAATATGGTGAGCAGCTCTGGTGATGTATCTTGATACTGCTGACAACACAACCATCGTAACCCTCAATCATCAGCCAAAAGACTGCCCCTTTGGAGCCCCATGAGCCTACATGACCACTAAATGTGGTACATGACATGAGTGACCAATGTAATAACAAACGGCGGTGGTGATTGAATGGGAATGTGGTGGTGTGAGCTACAGATGTCACGCCGTAAAACAAGGACGCCTATTTGGATGTTGGATCCTAGTGTGAAGAACTGCATGATTTGATGTTCTGTGCCTCGACTTTGTCTGTTTTGCTATTGTCTATTATTTGATGCTTATTTTATGTCTGCACTTTTTTGTAAATTTTGTGCTCATTTTATGCCAATTTTGTATGCCCGTCTTTTCTGCTGCTGCAAAGCACTTTGAGCTGCAATTCTTGCATGAAAGGTGCTATACAAATAAAGTGTATTATTATTATTATTATTATTAATGATCAATACGCATGAGTAATGACTGGGGCGGTGGGCTACTCACAGGGCATGGTGGTCGCGTAGCGGTGGGCGTCCGACACCAGCAACTTGTTCTTCAGGCTGCGCCGGCCCACCCCCTGGGCACCAATCAGGACCAGCGTCTTCCTCCTGAAGGGCGGGACCCTGGCCACCTCCTCGTAGATACGCAGCTCGTGGCGGTCGAATTCTAACGAGGCGACCAATCAAAGCAGAGGAGGCTGAGCGACTCGAAGAGAGGAGACTATAGGATAGAACATCTTCAGGGTATCTGCGGGGGTCTTTAACCCTTTCACTGCCACACACGACAGCTGGTTAACCCTTTCACTGTGACAATACAGAAGGTTAGCCCTTTACTATCACACAACCGACGGCGATGCTCCATCATTAGCATCATTAGTTAATGATGGAGCTAATGATAGAGCATCGCCGTCAGTTGTGTGATAGTAAAGGGTTAACCTTCTGTCGTGTGGCAGTGAAAGGGTTAAACCGTCTTACATTTCATTTGCACAGCCCGGCTCTCGGGGGAGAGGAAATAATATTAAATATATGAAATGTTTTTGTATTCATGACTGATGATGGTATTCATTCATGTGTTTTTTTGCGGGGGCTTACTGGGAGTTTGGTGCGTCTGGCGAGAACTTGTATGGAATGTGCGGGAATTTAAATTGGCACACAAGTTCAGTGTCACTATGTGTTTTTTTGGCATGTATGGTTGTGAAATTTGTATAAGATTTTGCGGTAAGTGGTATTCAAAAGGTCTTAAAAAGTCTTAAATGTGACTTGTTGAATGAACCTGCAGATACCCTTAGTGGAAACATGGTGTGTCTTCAAATCACACAAAAACACATATTTTGTGACCGAGCCCAGCAGTTTGTGGCACAGGTCTCCCTCTGTAATTTTTCAGATTTTTACAGATATATATTTGAAGAAGATTTGCTTATTTGAATCTAGTTAAGGCTACAGAGTAGAGAAAATCCTATCTAAAGTTTGGCTGCATTTTGAACACCTTGGCAGTCAGGGACTAGGTGTCACAAACTGCCTTTTTTAAACAAAGGTTTTTACTATTTAGAAATACTATAACTGTTAGCTGTTACAGTAAATAATATGTTCTTAAACATTCAAGCTGTGATAATATGAAAAAAATAAGTCATATTTTCTTGCGATCTGACTTCCAGTCTCTTACCGCTGGGCCTGTCATATGGATATTTAGCAGTGGTGGAAGAAGTACACAATTCCTTTACTTAAAGGAACACTCCAACATTTAGGGAAATTAGCTTATTTGCCATCTACCCTGGAGTTAGACAAGAAGATACATACCTTTTTATTCTCTGTGCATGCAGTAGGAGTAGGAAGACGCGCACCGTTAGCCTAGCTTAGCGTCAGTCACTGGAAGTAGGTTCCTCCATTAGCCTAGTTCCCAACGTCTTCCTACTCCTACTGCACGCACAGAGAAGAAAAAGCTATGCATCTTCTTGTCTAACTCCAGGGTAGATGGCAAATAAGCTGATTTCCCAAAATGTTGGAGTGTTCCTTTAAGTAAAAGTAGAAATACCCAGATAAATACTACTAATGAGCTTTTCAACAATACCTGCGTTCTTGGTCGTCAGATACATCATCTTCTTCTTCTTCTTGCCTCCCATCCCGGTGCACAGAGGACCTGCGGGTGGCGGCAGAAGCACACGGAGCCACAATATAATAAAACCCCCACACGCTGCCACCTATCTGCACCAGGCCACTTACACACAGAGCCCCCCGTTAAAGGTGATATACCGGCGAGTCAAGGACTGTTGCCTTTTAGAGCTCAACCGGGCTGTAAATCAGAGGCTCCTTCTGGTTCAGTGGAGGGGCTCTGCCACCGGGGGGCGACGTGCACCGACCACGGGTCGCGCTACTGCCAACAGAACACCTGGGGAATGGCGGGTGACATCGCCTGCCTGCCTGCCTGTCTGTGGAAACACGACGGGGGTGGGTGTTCGACGTGGGGGGTGGGAGGGCTCGGGGAGGTGGGTGCTCTGATGGAGCGCGCCCGATGAGAAGAGGAACAATAGGATAGGAGCTGTCAGAGGAATGAAGACGGGCGTCTTTGTTCGTCTTGACAATGACTTAAGACACAGGACGTCAATCTGTTGAAGCCAAGGGCGTAGGTTTGGTTTCAACATGGGGGTGGGGGGTGGGGGGGCACATTGAGCAGGGGGGTCTGTGGGTCCTCCACCAAGGAAGCATAATTTCCTGCATTCTGTTTTTATGCACCGATTTGTGCCTTTTTATGCATCATTTCATGGTGGAAATGTCTTTGTCTATGAAAAGGAACAGACAACATGAAACATTCAGGTCCCCACTGACGCAATACAATGGAATATAATGCAGTGAGGGGCTCTCAGGCGTTCTGTGTTGCTTTCAGATATTTATTCTATAGTTACAGTATAGTTAAGAATAGAATAGAATAGAATAGAACGCTTTATTGTCATTGTACTAATACAATGGAATTGGGAGGGCTACTCCTCATCAGTGCAGTAAAGACAAGGTAAACAGGACAACTACGATATATATTCATCCCTCCATACTACACACATATCATTCACTACCTACTACACATCACTCCATGCTACACATATCACTCACTCCATAACTACACACATCACTCACTACATACTACACATATCACTCACTCCATAACTACACACATCACTCACTCCATACTACACATATCACTCACTCCATACTACACATATCACTCACTCCATACTACACATATCATTCACTCCATACTACACATATCACTCACTCCATACTACACATATCACTCACTACATACTACACATATCACTCACTCCATACTACACATATCATTCACTCCATACTACACATATCATTCACTACATACTACACATATCACTCACTACATACTACACATATCATTCACTACATACTACACATATCACTCACTACATACTACACATATCATTCACTACATACTACACATATCACTCACTACATACTACACATATCATTCACTCCATACTACACATATCACTCACTTCATACTACACATATCATTCACTACATACTACACATATCACTCACTACATACTACACATATCATTCACTCCATACTACACATATCACTCACTCCATACTACACGTATCACACACTCCATACTACACATATCACACACTCCATACTACACGTATCACACACTCCATACTACACGTATCACACACTCCATACTACACGTATCACACACTCCATACTACACGTATCACACACTCCATACTACACGTATCACACACTCCATACTACACACATGACTCACATAGTGCCCATAGTTCCTCACAATACACATGTCATTGCTAAAAGTATGAATATGTACTGTTGGACTGTGGTAATTCCATGTACGAATAAATAAATTATGAAATGATGATGAAAAGTAAGAAGGATATATACTGTACATGTTTTGAAGGGGTTGTCTTTCATATTAGCTATATTTTATTGAGGGGGACAAATGTCCTCTTCTCAATATTGAGGGGGACATGCCCCCCTGCAACCCCCCCTAAAGCTACGCCTATGGTTGAACCATTATGTAATGTGACTGCGTTCCTCCTGAAGCCAGTGCACAACGCTCTGTGAAAAACAACCGTCCACAGGTTCACACACGGCCTCTCGGTCAATGAATTTAAAAACATCCCTCTGCATCAAACACCCCCCCCCTTTAAAAGGGGACATCATTTTCAGTCCTTTTCAACAAGTGAATATAGGTCTTTGAAGTCCCCTAAACATGTCATACTCAGTTAACAGTTCTAACTGAGGGCTCCACATGTTTGATGAGTGGTATGTACTTGGGTAGAAGGTCGTCTGATTGTCCCAGGTGGGGGGGGGGGCAGCTTTGTATGCATCCGTTATAGTTGGAGTAAACATGCATTTCGTCTCCTCTTGTGGGGCAAGAGACATGTTGGTGGAATTTGGGGAGCACAGTCTTTAGCTTGGAGTGATTGAAATCTCCTGCAACAATGAAGGCTCAGATTATGCATTCTAGCAGCCTCTATACCTCTGTTTCAGTCCTGTTCTCATTCTAGCAGCTTCTACACCTCTCTGTTTCAGTCCTGTTCTCATTCTAGCAGCCTCTAGACCTCTCTGTTTCAGTCCTGTTCTCATTCTAGCAGCCTCTACACCTCTCTGTTTCAGTCCTGTTCTCATTCTAGCAGACTCTATACCTCTCTGTTTCAGTCCTGTTCTCATTCTAGCAGCCTCTACCCCTCTGTTTCAGTCCTGTTCTCATTCTAGCAGCCTCTACACCTCTCTGTTTCAGTCCTGTTCTCATTCTAGCAGCCTCTACACCTCTCTGTTTCAGTCCTGTTCTCATTCTAGCAGCCTCTACACCTCTCTGTTTCAGTCCTGTTCTCATTCTAGCAGCCTCTACACCTCTCTGTTTCAGTCCTGTTCTCATTCTAGCAGCTTCTACACCTCTCTGTTTCAGTCCTGTTCTCATTCTAGCAGCCTCTATACCTCTCTGTTTCAGTCCTGTTCTCATTCTAGCAGCCTCTACACCTCTCTGTTTCAGTCCTGTTCTCATTCTAGCAGCCTCTATACCTCTCTGTTTCAGTCCTGTTCTCATTCTAGAAGCCTCTCTACACCTCTCTCTGTTTCAGTCCTGTTCTCATTCTAGTAGCCTCTATACACCTCTCTGTTTCAGTCCTGTTCTCATTCTAGCAGCCTCTACACTTCTCTGTTTCAGTCCTGTTCTCATTCTAGCAGCCTCTATACCTCTCTGTTTCAGTCCTGTTCTCATTCTAGCAGCCTCTATACCTCTCTGTTTCAGTCCTGTTCTTATTCTAGCAGCCTCTACACCTCTCTGTTTCAGTCCTGTTCTCATTCTAGCAGCCTCTACACCTCTCTGTTTCAGTCCTGTTCTCATTCTAGTAGCCTCTATACCTCTCTGTTTCAGTCCTGTTCTCATTCTAGCAGCCTCTACACCTCTCTGTTTCAGTCCTGTTCTCATTCTAGCAGCCTCTATACCTCTCTGTTTCAGTCCTGTTCTCATTCTAGCAGCCTCTACACCTCTCTGTTTCAGTCCTGTTCTCATTCTAGCAGCCTCTAGACCTCTCTGTTTCAGTCCTGTTCTCATTCTAGCAGCCTCTACACCTCTCTGTTTCAGTCCTGTTCTCATTCTAGCAGCCTCTACACCTCTCTGTTTCAGTCCTGTTCTCAACCTAGAAGCCTCTAGACCTCTGTTTCAGTCCTGTTCTCATTCTAGCAGCCTCTACACCTCTCTGTTTTAGTCCTGTTCTCATTCGAGCAGCCTCTACACCTCTCTGTTTCTGTCCTGTTCTCATTCTAGCAGCCTCTAGACCACTCTGTTTCAGTCCTGTTCTCAATCTAGCAGCCTCTACACCCCTCTGTTTCAGTCCTGTTCTCATCCTAGCAGCTTCTACACCTCTCTGTTTCAGTCCTGTTCTCATTCTAGCAGCCTCTACACCTCTCTGTTTCAGTCCTGTTCTCATCCTAGCAGCTTCTACACCTCTCTGTTTCAGTCCTGTTCTCATTCTAGCAGCCTCTAGACCCCTCTCTTTCAGTCCTGTTCTCATTCTAGCAGCCTCTACACCTCTCTGTTTCAGTCCTGTTCTCATTCTAGCAGCCTCTACACCTCTCTGTTTCAGTCCTGTTCTCATTCGAGCAGCCTCTACACCTCTCTGTTTCAGTCCTGTTCTCATTCTAGCAGCCTCTACACCTCTCTGTTTCAGTCCTGTTCTCATTCTAGCAGCCTCTATACCTCTCTGTTTCAGTCCTGTTCTCATTCTAGCAGCCTCTATACCTCTCTGTTTCAGTCCTGTTCTCATTCTAGCAGCCTCTATACCTCTCTGTTTCAGTCCTGTTCTCATTCTAGCAGCCTCTACACCCCTCTGTTTCAGTCCTGTTCTCAACGGGCTGGTTCTGGTTCTGTAACCAGTGAGCTGCCAGTGCACCGTCTAGCAGAGATCCAGATCGAACTGTCAAGACTAGATGTTGCGGATCAAACAGGACTCGAGATCCAGCGGATAGCGTGGCAATCTCACCGTTAGAAATGTTGTCAGAAACATATTTTCGGTTCAACTTTAGGCAGAAAAGAGAAGATTTACGAGGGAGCCGCCATCTTGTACATGCGTACACGTCTTGTATACATATCTTGTACGCATTTGATCAAGATCTCTTCACACGCAACTTACAGGGTCTCATTGTGGCTGCATGTCTGAAATGCCCCGTTTCAAGAGGGAGGGTTCCCGTCACGGCTGAACTGCAGAAAAGGCGCAACGCACACATTTAACATATTCTGTAAAACCACAGGAAAAGGCCATTTTCACAATAGGCCTCCTTTAAGACATCTCATTCACACCCCGCGGGCACAGTCGAGACGTTATGAGTTTACCAGCGGACAGATGTGTCCTTTAAAAGCCCCCAAGGGCAGAGTTGTTGGGGCCTGCCATCTCTCTCTCCCCCACCGTCCCACCCCCTCCCCCGACAGGAGTGAAGGGCGCGCAGCTTGGCAATGACTCACCACCTGCTCCGCTGCCACGGAGGACAATGCGTCCGGGGGGAACGCATCTTAGGACACCCGGGCTTGTATTTACATGGCTGCGGCACGTGAGAGCCGATACGTGATCAGTTTTCTTTCCTTTGTGGCTCTCGTCATCACAGACCCTTCAGTCCGCGGCTCCTTCCCTCTCTCTCTCTCTCTCTACGGGCAGTGTGTGAATGTCAGAGGCCTGCAGCTTAACAACCAGCAGATTGGATCTGTCCTGAGTGAGTCACGCCGAGGCTCATTAGACGACCTCCGGGCGCGCGCTGAGCGGGGGTGAGAGGAGGACACTCTGCCCGTTATATACTTATATACTGCCTATGTTATACTTATATACTGCCTGCGTTATATACTTATATACTGCCTGTTATATACTTATATACTGCCTGCGTTATATACTTATATACTGCCTGTTATATATTTATATACTGCCTGTTATATACTTATATACTGCCTGTTATATATTTATATACTGCCTGTTATGTACTTATATACTGCCTGTGTTATATACTTATATACTGCCTGTGTTATATACTTATATACTGCCTGTTATATACTTATATACTACCTGTTATATACTTATATACTGCCTGTTATATACTTATATACTGCCTGTTATATACTTATATACTGCCTGTTATGTACTTATATACTGCCTATATTATATACTTATATACTGCCTGTTATATACTTATATACTGCCGGTTATATACTTATATACTGCCTGCGTTATACTTATATACTGCCTGTTATGTACTTATATACTGCCTGCGTTATACTTATATACTGCCTGCGTTATACTTATATACTACCTGTTATATACTTATATACTGCCTGCGTTATACTTATATACTGCCTGCGTTATACTTATATACTGCCTGCGTTATACTTATATACTACCTGTTATATACTTATATACTGCCTGCGTTATACTTATATACTGCCTGCGTTATACTTATATACTACCTGTTATATACTTATATACTGCCTGCGTTATACTTATATACTACCTGTTATATACTTATATACTGCCTGCGTTATACTTATATACTGCCTGCGTTATACTTATATACTACCTGTTATATACTTATATAGTGTCTGTATTATATACTTATATACTGCCTGTTATGTACTTATATACTGCCTGTTATATACTTATATACTGCCTGTGTTATATACTTATATACTGCCTGTGTTATATACTTATATACCGCCTGTGTTATATACTTATATACTGCCTGTGTTATATACTTATATACTGCCTGTGTTCAATTCTTATATACTGCCTGTGTTATATACTTATATACCGCCTGTGTTATATACTTATATACTGCCTGTTATGTACTTATATACTACCTGTGTTATATACTTATATACTGCCTGTTATATACTTATATACTGCCTGTGTTATATACTTATATACTGCCTGTGTTATATACTTATATACTGCCTGTTATATACTTATATACTGCCTGTTATATACTTATATACTGCCTGTTATATACTTATATACTACCTGTTATATACTTATATACTGCCTGCGTTATACTTATATACTGCCTGTGTTATATACTTATATACTGCCTGTGTTATATACTTATATACTGCCTGTTATGTACTTATATACTGCCTGTTATATACTTATATACTGCCTGTGTTATATACTTATATACTGCCTGTTATATACTTATATACTGCCTGTGTTATATACTTATATACTGCCTGTGTTATATACTTATATACTGCCTGTGTTATATACTTATATACTGCCTGTTATATACTTATATACTACCTGTGTTATATACTTATATACTGCCTGTGTTATATACTTATATACTATCTGTTATATACTTATATATTGCCTGTGTTATATACTTATATACTATCTGTTATATACTTATATACTGCCTGTGTTATATACTTATATACTGCCTGTGTTATATACTTATATACTGCCTGTGTTATATACTTATATACTATCTGTTATATACTTATATACTGCCTGTGTTATATACTTATATACTGCCTGTGTTATATACTTATATACTGCCTGTGTTATACTTATATACTGCCTGTGTTATATACTTATATACTGCCTGTGTTATATACTTATATAGTGCCTGTTATATACTTATATACTGCCTGTGTTATATACTTATATACTGCCTGTGTTATATACTTATATACTGCCTGTGTTATATACTTATATACTACCTGTGTTATATACTTATATACTGCCTGTTATATACTTATATACCGCCTGTGTTATATACTTATATACTGCCTGTGTTATATACTTATATACTGCCTGTGTTATATACTTATATACTGCCTGTGTTATATACTTATATACTGCCTGTGTTATATACTTATATACCGCCTGTGTTATATACTTATATACTGCCTGTTATATATACTTATATACTGCCTGTGTTATATACTTATATACTGCCTGTGTTATATACTTATATACTGCCTGTGTTATATACTTATATACTGCCTGTTATATACTTATATACTACCTGTGTTATATACTTATATACTACCTGTGTTATATACTTATATACTGCCTGTTATATACTTATATACCGCCTGTGTTATATACTTATATACTGCCTGTGTTATATACTTATATACTGCCTGTGTTATATACTTATATACCGCCTGTGTTATATACTTATATACTGCCTGTTATATATACTTATATACTGCCTGTGTTATATACTTATATACTGCCTGTGTTATATACTTATATACTGCCTGTGTTATATACTTATATACTACCTGTGTTATATACTTATATACTGCCTGTTATATACTTATATACTGCCTGTTATATACTTATATACCGCCTGTGTTATATACTTATATACTGCCTGTTATATACTTATATACTACCTGTGTTATATACTTATATACTGCCTGTTATATACTTATATACTACCTGTGTTATATACTTATATACTGCCTGTTATATACTTATATACTGCCTGTGTTATATACTTATATACTGCCTGTTATATACTTATATACTGCCTGTGTTATATACTTATATACTGCCTGTTATATACTTATATAGTGCCTGTGTTATATACTTATATACTGCCTGTTATATACTTATATACTGCCTGTGTTATATACTTATATACTGCCTGTTATATACTTATATACTGCCTGTTATATACTTATATACTGCCTGCGTTATATACTTATATACTGCCTGTTATATACTTATATAGTGCCTGTGTTATATACTTATATACTGCCTGTTATATACTTATATACTGCCTGTGTTATATACTTATATACTGCCTGTTATATACTTATATACTGCCTGTTATATACTTATATACTGCCTGTTATATACTTATATACTGCCTGTGTTATATACTTATATACTGCCTGTTATATACTTATATACTACCTGTTATATACTTATATACTACCTGTTATATACTTATATACTGCCTGTGTTATATACTTATATACTGCCTGTTATATACTTATATACTGCCTGTGTTATATACTTATATACTACCTGTTATATACTTATATACTGCCTGTGTTATATACTTATATACTGCCTGTGTTATATACTTATATACTGCCTGTTATATACTTATATACTACCTGTTATATACTTATATACTGCCTGTGTTATATACTTATATACTGCCTGTGTTATATACTTATATACTGCCTGTTATATACTTATATACTGCCTGTTATATACTTATATACTACCTGTTATATACTTATATACTGCCTGTTATATACTTATATACTGCCTGTTATATACTTATATACTGCCTGTTATATACTTATATACTGCCTGTTATATACTTATATACTGCCTGTTATGTACTTATATACTGCCTGTTATGTACTTATATACTGCCTGTTATATACTTATATACTGCCTATGTTATATACTTATATACTGCCTGTTATATACTTATATACTGCCTGTGTTATATACTTATATACTACCTGTGTTATATACTTATATACTGCCTGTGTTATATACTTATATACTGCCTGTTATATACTTATATACTGCCTGTTATATACTTATATAGTGCCTGTGTTATATACTTATATACTGCCTGTGTTATATACTTATATACTGCCTGCGTTATATACTTATATACTGCCTGCGTTATATACTTATATACTACTTGTGTTATATACTTATATACTACTTGTGTTATATACTTATATACTACCTGTGTTATATACTTATATACTACCTGTGTTATATACTTATATACTACTTGTGTTATACTTATATACTGCCTGTTATATACTTATATACTGCCTGTGTTATATACTTATATACTGCCTGCGTTATACTTATATACTGCCTGTTATATACTTATATACTGCCTGTGTTATATACTTATATACTGCCTGTTATATATACTTATATACTGCCTGTGTTATGTAAGGGATAATGTATGGCTAGGAGGTCATTGTCGCAAAATAATTGACCGACACGGAGTTTAAAATACCGAGGCGCGCGCCGAGGTGTTTTAAACGGAGTGAAGGTCAATTATTTTGCGACAATGACCGAGTAAAGCTATACATTATCCCGCTTATTACATGGCTAACTTACTAACAATATACCTAATTCATTTGACAAATCGCAGTTGTTCTGTGGCTCTGTCAGCCCAAATAAAGTGATTATTATTATCGCGAGCAGCAGCCTCTGTTCTGGCTCCGCTGTGTTCAGGCTCCGCTCGTTGCTCCGCCCCCTGTCATCGCCGGCAGCACTGAAACAGTGTGTGTCAGTGGGCTTGATTGCGAACAGCTGCGCTCTGCGGTCATTATTGAAAAATCTGCGGTCATTATCGAAAAATAATGACCGCAGTCGGGGGGCTGTTGACCAATCACAAGCAAGCATTTCGGCGAATGTGAAAACGCCATGTAATAAATACTTATATACTACCCTTGTTGTTATTAATGAGGTTGCAGCGTGGGAAGAGAGCTCCCGACACGGGAAAGTTAAATTCGCCCAAAGTATTTAATTGAAACAGCTAAAAGTTATTGTTATAGAAGGGTCTGTGGGTGTCTTTGTTGTTGTTGAAGGGTCTGGGTGTCTTTGTTGTTGTTGTTATGGTAACGTCCTACCTGTCGTAACGAGCTCCAGGTCTCTCTTAACGAAGGCCTTCCTCTTCTCCTCCAGCAGCTGGCTGGGAATGAGACCCGCACTGCCTCCCCGTAGGTGACAGGCCTGTGTACACACACACACACACACAGACACACACACACAAATGTACATACACTTAGAATAGAATAGAAATACTTTAATTTTGACACTACAAATCGCTCACATTAAACATTTAGACAGAACAAAGTCACGAATAAGAACAAAACAAATTGCCTAAGAATAGGAATAGAATAAAATAAAATTGCTATCCAATGCAGATAATCCACACGGCTGGAGTTGAGGACGCTTAGGTGGAGGACGCATAATAACAAATAACAGGGTGATTCTACACAACTTCTATCGCTGTGTGATCGAGAGCGTCCTTACTTCCTCCTGTACTATTATGGTTCGGTAACATCACAGACCAGGAGAAGAAATCTCTGAACAGAAATGTGCGTCTCGCACGCAAGACAATCGGGGGGTTAGCCTGCCAGCTCTAGAAGAGATCTATGGTGCCAGGCTGCTTTCCCCGTGGCTCTGGCATTATCAACGACCCCTCTGGTCACCCAGCCGCAGGCCTCTTTGCCCCCATCCCCTCGGGCAGACGCTACCGCTCTATCACATGCTCTACCTCTCGGTTTATTAAGAGTTTCTTCCCCAGTGCTGTGCGCAGCCTGAATAACTCCAAAGGCTAGATTTGTATATTATTATCCTATTTTGTTTTGGTGTGTTATTACTAGTCAGGTTGTGGAAGTGCTGTTTTCGTGTGTCTGTGCATCACGCACTTTGATTATATTTTTACTTTTACTGTAAATTGTGCCTCTATGCATTATGCACTTTACTATGATATGCACTTTTAGGGGATGTTGATATCAACTTTAGCATTTGTCCTTTTATACCGTCTGTGTTTTTTTTAGAGCTGGGCCGTTAACAGCGTTAACGTGCTGCGTTAACGCTATACTAATATCGCGCGATAATATAATTAACGCATTAATCTAAAAAAAAATAAAAATAAAAAATGTTTTTTTTTCTTTTTCTTTTTTACATTTTTTTTTTTTTACCTTTATTTACCCAGGGTAGGTTCGCTGAGCACAGATGCTCTTTTTCAGGAACGCCCTGCTTCACATTCACGCAGTTCCATTCACACCTGGGAGCTGCCCAGTACAACCACAGTTGACACCATTGGCCACTGAGCAACTCCACTGGAGCAGTTGATTCAAGCCATGTCACATAGTTCAAGTTTGAAATGCTTCTTTCTGTTTTGCTCCTGAGAGTGTGCTAGATACTGTACTGTACTGGTAATATTATTTATTTGTGTTAACTTCTGAATAAAACAACTTATTAAACACAAGTACATCTTATTGAACATTATTTTGATATTTCATTACCAATTATCATAGCAAAACAGCTTTTTCAAACAGTTTATAATGCATTTTGGAAACGGGAGATGCATAAGGAGGAAAGAAAAAGTAAGGACTTACTTCTGGTCATTATTTGGGCATATTTTGAATGCCTTTTGCAGTTTTTTTTTTAAATTTTTTTAGCCGTTTTAATCTAGATTAATCTAGATTAAATCCAGGATTGCAGATAGATTAATCTAGATTAAAAAAAATTATCTATGCCCACCTCTAGTTTTTTTACATATTTTTTTCTGTACCGTTTCTACTCTGCTCCTGTTTTGGATTAGTTGTAGACACACAGTGTTTGCTCTGTACCTGTATTCCAATGTGTATTCGTCCAATACATGGCAAACAAAATCTCTGACTCTGACTCGGCTGTTTAAAAAATAGTGTATTCGGTCTACTGCGATCCTCGTGCGACAGAGGAGTATACACAGGGGTTGCAGATTAGCCGTGGCTAGAAATCCGACAGGCGATGCCTCTGTATCTTGTTATTGTAATCAGCTACAATAATTGTCCCTGACAAATATACATTTATAAATAAAAAAAGTAAAAACATAATCATGGATGTCTTTCCAAAATGGGAAAAGCCCCCCCCCCTCCCCCCGAGGCATAATGATGCATCGACGATAGGGATGTTTGATATTGGCTTTTTTACCGATATACCGATATTGTCCAACTCTTAATTTCCGATACCGATATATGCAGGGTTCCCCCCTCCCCCCCCCCAAACAATTGAATAATTTCAGGTAATTAACATTACATATCTCTTGTCGTGGAATTAACACAACATTATGCATACTTTTGACAATAAATAAAATAAGAATTTGTTCTTACTTGCTTGCCTGGGTAAATAAAGGTTAAATAAATGTAAAAATTTTTAATATAATATATATTTTTTTTTATTTTTTTTGAAAATCGATACCGATCATTTTCGATATTACATTTTAATGCCAATATCGGCCGATAATGGTCGTCACCGTGTCCCCGCTGGCCGCTGCGGACGGACGGACTGACCTGCCACCAGTTGAGGTCCTCCTGGTTGAAGATCTGCAGGACGTCTCCGCTGCTGAAGCCGAGCCCCGCCTCCCTGCAGGGGATCAGGTTGTCGTGCGACGGGTCGTAGTCGAAGTGACACTTCACAAAGGCCTGCAGGGGGAGACAAAGTGACACTTCACAAAGGCCTGCAGGGGGAGACAAAGTGACACTTCACAAAGGCCTGCAGGGGGAGACAAAGTGACACTTCACACAGGCCTGCAGGGGGAGACAAAGTGACACTTCACACAGGCCTGCAGGAGACACGGCCTCTTGTGTAAATAAACAAGATGGTATAACAAGAGGACAAACATTCATTTACATGTTATACCAGAGGATAAACATTCATTTTAATGTTATACCAGAGGATGAACGTTCATGTTAAAGCAGAGGATCACCATTCATTTAAATGTTATAACGGAAGATGAACATTCATTTAAATGTTATAACAGAGGATAAACATTCATTTACATGTTATACCAGAAGATAAACATTCATTTACATGTTATAACGGAGGATGAACATTCATTTACATGTTATACCAGAGGAGGAACATTCATTTACATGTTATAACAGATGATAAACATTTAACATTTAATGTTATAACAGAAGATTAACATTCATGTAAATGTTATAACAGAGGATGCACATTCATTTAAATGTTATAACAGAGGATAAACATTCATTTAAATGTTATAACAGAAGATTAACATTCATTTAAATGTTATAACAGAGGATGAACATTCATTTAAATGTTATAACAGATGATAAACATTTAACATTTAATGTTATAACAGAAGATTAATATTCATGTAAATGTTATAACAGAGGATGAACATTCATTTAAATGTTATAACAGAAGATGAACATTCATTTAAATGTTATAACAGAGGATGAACATTCATTTAAATGTAAAAACAGAGGATGAACATTAATTTAAATGTTATAACAGAAGATGAACATTAATTTAAATGTTATAACAGACGATGAACATTAATTTAAATGTTATAACAGACGATGAACATTAATTTAAATGTTATAACAGACGATGAACATTAATTTAAATGGTATACCAGAGGATGAACATTCATTTAAATGTTATAACAGACGATGAACATTAATTTAAATGTTATAACAGACGATGAACATTAATTTAAATGTTATAACAGACGATGAACATTCATTTAAATGTTATAACGGACGATGAACATTAATTTAAATGTTATAACAGACGACGAACATTCATTTAAATGGTATACCAGAGGATGAACATTCATTTAAATGTTATAACAGACGATGAACATTCATTTAAATGTTATAACAGACGATGAACATTCATTTAAATGTTATAACGGAGGATAAACATTCATCTAAATGTTATAACAGAGGATGAACATTCATTTAAATGGTATACCAGAGGATGAACATTCATTTAAATGTTATAACAGACGATGAACATTAATTTAAATGTTATAACAAGAGGACAAACATTCATTTACATGTTATACCAGAGGATAAACATTCATTTTAATGTTATACCAGAGGATGAACGTTCATGTTAAAGCAGAGGATCACCATTAATTTAAATGTTATAACGGACGATGAACATTCATTTAAATGTTATAACAGAGGATAAACATTCATTTACATGTTATACCAGAAGATGAACATTCATTTACATGTTATAACGGAGGATGAACATTCATTTACATGTTATACCAGAAGAGGAACATTCATTTACATGTTATAACAGATGATAAACATTTAACATGTAATGTTATAACAGAAGATTAACATTCATGTAAATGTTATAACAGAGGATGCACATTCATTTAAATGTTATAACAGAGGATAAACATTCATTTAAATGTTATAACAGAAGATTAACATTCATTTAAATGTTATAACAGAGGATGAACATTCATTTAAATGTTATAACAGATGATAAACATTTAACATTTAATGTTATAACAGAAGATTAACATTCATGTAAATGTTATAACAGAGGATGAACATTCATTTAAATGTTATAACAGAAGATGAACATTCATTTAAATGTTATAACAGAGGATGAACATTCATTTAAATGTAAAAACAGAGGATGAACATTAATTTTAATGTTATAACAGAAGATGAACATTAATTTAAATGTTATAACAGACGATGAACATTCATTTAAATGTTATAACAGACAATGAACATTAATTTAAATGTTATAACAGACAATGAACATTCATTTAAATGGTATACCAGAGGATGAACATTCATTTAAATGTTATAACAGACGATGAACATTCATTTAAATGTTATAACAGACGATGAACATTCATTTAAATGTTATAACAGACGATGAACATTCATTTAAATGTTATAACGGAGGATAAACATTCATCTCAATGTTATAACAGAGGATGAACATTCATTTAAATGGTATAACAGAGGATGAACATTCATTTAAATGTTATAACAGACGATGAACATTAATTTAAATGTTATAACAGAGGATAAACATTCATTTAAATGTTATAACAGAGGAGGAACATTCATTTAAATGGTATAACAGAAGATGAACATGCATTTAAATGTTATAAGAGGATAAACATTCATTTTAATGTTATAACAGAATATCAACATTAATTTAAATGTTATAACAGAGGATGGACAGTCATTTAAATCTTATAACAGAAGATGGACATTAAATTAAATGTTATAAAGGAGGATACGCATTCATTTAAATGTTATAACGGAAGATGAACATTCATTTAAATGTTATAACAGAAGATAAACATTCATTTAAATGTTATAACAGACGATGAACATTCATTTAAATGTTATAACGGAAGATGAACATTAATTTAAATGTTATAAGAGGACAAACATCCATTTACATGTTATAACAGAGGATCAACATTAATTTAAATGTTATAACGGAAGATGAACATTAATTTAAATGTTATAACGGAGGATAAACATTAATTTAAATGTTATAACAGAATATCAACATTAATTTAAATGTTATAACGGAGGATAAACATTCATTTAAATGTTATAACAGAGGATACACATTCATTTAAATGTTATAACAGAGGATGAACATTCATTTAAATGTTATAACAGAGGATACACATTCATTTAAATGTTATAACAGAATATCAACATTAATTTAAATGTTATAACAGAGGATGGACAGTCATTTAAATCTTATAACAGAAGATGGACATTAAATTAAATGTTATAAAGGAGGATACGCATTCATTTAAATGTTATAACGGAAGATGAACATTCATTTAAATGTTATAACAGAGGATAAACATTAATTTAAATGTTATAACAGAGGATGCACATTCATTTAAATGTTATAACAGATGATGAACATGCATTTAAATGTTATAACAGAGGATGAACATTCATTTAAATATTATAAGAGGATAAACATTAATTTTAATGTTATAACAGAATATCAACATTCATTTAAATCTTATAACAGAAGATGGACATTAAATTAAATGTTATAAAGGAGGATACGCATTCATTTAAATGTTATAACAGAGGATGAACATTCATTTAAATGTTATAACGGAAGATGAACATTCATTTAAATGTTATAACAGAGGATGAACATTCATTTAAATGTTATAAGAGGATACACATTCATTTTAATGTTATAACAGAATATTAACATTAATTTAAATGTTATAACAGAGGATGGACAGTCATTTAAATCTTATAACAGAAGATGGACATTAAATTAAATGTTATAAAGGAGGATACGCATTCATTTTAATGTTATAACAGAAGATCAACATTAATTTTAATGTTGTAACAGAGGACAATCATTTCACAATAGTGTGCAGCTAATAGGTTAATACACGTGACATGGCTACTTTGAAAAACGTCCAAAAATTATTATTATTTTCCAACTGACGAGTAAAGGATGAACAACATATTAACACGACATCTCAACATGAAAGAACCCAATATTTATATTGCAAAGGCTGCAATATGGGCCTTTCTTTTATTCATTCTAGATATACACACAATAAATTGATTGAAATGAAAAGTAACAAGATTTAATTTCAAACCTTTATTTCAACTCGTGAGACACTTGAGGTTACTCTCATTTACAGCCACGACGAGCTCGCAAAACAAGTTCATCAGCAATTTCATACATATAGGCACAATAAATAAAGAATAAACTATAGAAATAAAAGTCGACAGACCGAGGTCGGAGATCATACTTTAATAAAATGCAGCAAGGGAAGGAATAACCTTCAGCTTCAGAGCGGGAGACGAGAAGCGCCTGGGAGACGCGCCTCAGACGAGCCCAGAAATACTGCCGTCCTGCGGGAGACATTCTCACAAGCTCCAGTCGGACGGCTACAGCACTGAAAGTCAAACACCTCTGAAAGGTCGAACACAGACTTAAAACCTTATACTGCACCTCGTATATCACAACAGCAATAATATCCGTCGGGGGAAATTGTATTGCGATTATTCAAGCCGTTATTGACGAGTATATGTAACGTTGAAGTGTGTTTTGAACGGGCTCCTTGACACGTGACGTTTACTCAATCAATGCAACGCGGTCAGTTTCCACTTCTGGTTAAGTGGATGAAAAGTGGTTTTCCCCCATGACAACACAAGATTTATAAATTGAATATATATATAATGCGCCGGCTTCGTAGCTCTGTACCGACGCGGTCCACGGCTTACGACCTGTAACATGATCCGGTGGGGCGGAGGGATTTACGAGCACGACCCCCGGCGTGATGAGGCGGCCGCCTCGCTCACTCTAAGCTCACTCCATCGAGCGGCTCTCTTTCTCAGGCGTCTCAAGGATATATATACGCTGCTGCTGCTGCTACTGTATCCTGGCTCCCGGGGGAGGGGGGGGGGGGGGAGAGAGGGAGAGAGGGGGGGGGGGAGAGAGAGGGGGGAGAGGGGGGGGGAGAGAGAGAGGGGGGAGAGAGAGACTAGAGAGAGAGAGAGAGACAGAGAGAGAGACTAGAGAGAGAGAGAGAGAGAGAGAGAGAGAGGGAGGGAGGGAGAGAGAGAGGAGGAGGAGAGAGAGGAGGGAGAGAGAGACGAGGAGAGAGAGAGGAGAGAGAGAGAGAGAGAGGAGAGAGGAGAGAAGAGAGAGAGAGAGGAAGAGAGAGAGAGAGGAGGACAGAGAGAGAGAGGAGAGAGAGAGTGAGAGAGAGAGAGAGAAAGAGAGAGAGAGAGAGGAGAGAGAGAGAGAGAGAGAGAGAGGAGAGAGAGAGAGAGTGAGAGAGAGAGAGACAGAGACGAGGGAGAGAGAGACGAAGGTGAGAGAGAGAGAGAGAGACGGGAGCCAAAATGTGTAGCCATGGCAACCCTCCCCTCCTGCACTTGACGGCATTTTTCTCTGCTGAACTGATACATGGACAAAAAACACCCGCTGTGTGTGTGTGTGTGTGTGTGTGTGTGTGTGTGTGTGTGTGTGTGTGTGTGGTCTCCTAGAGCCTTAACAGAAATACACTCATGTACAACAGCACACGCACACACACACACACACACACACACACACACACACACACACACACACACACACACACACACTTGGGCACAGTGCACAAAAACACACACACACAAGGTTGATAGTCTCCAACTGGCCAAAGGGTTGTTCAGTTCAGTCACCTGCTCTGATACGAAGAGACACTTCTGAGAGGAACTATCCACCCCTGAAGCCAAGAGGAACCTATCCTCAAGTCCCTTCACTGGCTCCCTGTCTCACTCAGGATTGAGTTCAAAGTCTCCCTGCTCACTCACCAATGCCTCCACGGAAAAGCCCCCCCTATAGCTCAAAGAACTCATCACCCCCTCACTCCTCCTCTCGACATCGACATCTCCGCTCCGGCCAGGCAAACCTCCTCCAGCGCCCAAGGACCAATCTCTGCACTATGGGAGATCGGGGCTTTTTGTTCTTTCCGCTCCCAGTCTGTGGAGGAATGCTCTCCCTGACCACCTGTCAGAGCACCACAGACTGTGGATGCTTTCAAGAAAGGCCTCAAAACTCACCCTTTTTAGTAGAGCCTTCTGTTGACCTTTTATCACATCTTTTGCTCCACACATTTTATGTTCTTTTACCAATTTCTTTTACCAGTTTTATTTATTCTATGTTT
>NC_140174.1:10586351-10588851 GCF_963971535.1 Notolepis coatsorum
GACTCAGCCACCCGAACAACTGCCTCTTTGAACTGCTGCGGTCAGGCAAGCGATACCGGAGTCTCAAGGCGAGCACAGAAAAGACTCAGAAGAAGCTTCTATCCCCAGGCCATCAGGCTGCTCAACGAACAATAAACACTATGCAACAAACCATCACTATGCAACAACCATCAAATGCACACGCACACACTCACTTTAAACAAACAACACACTGCAGCACCCACTCTCCACACTTTAGATCACCTAAACACACTTTATATTTATGATGAAGGATTGCACTACAACTCGTACACCTTACTGTAAATTGTACCTAAATTGTACCTCATCCCATTTCTGCTTTGCACTATATAGTATTGTATATTAGTATATTGCATAGTATATTGTATATTGTATGGTAACTCAGTTACTTCTAGTCTGCATCGAACATTGTACATATGTCTATACTTGAACACTGTGACCTCTATTTTTACTTCTATTACATGCTACTTTATTTTATTTCATACTTATCTTGTCTAGCACAGTCTCTGGAGCGTAACAGTAAGAAGCATTTTGTATAAAAGTATTCTGTACTTCTGTATGACAACTATTAAAGAAACTTGAAAACTTGAAACTTGAAGCTGGAGATTACCGTATAGCGGGGATGGAACCAGGGTCTCCGGGCCGGTAGACGAGCGCCTTCACCTCCACGTGGTAACACTGACAACATCATCATGAGAGGAGTCTCTTCAGTTCTGCTCTGAACAGGCCCACGGGGGGGTTTATTATTCACTCTACCAGTTAAATCCGGATGGATTTGTGGATTTGTGCTGGAAGCACATCGAGAGCCGAGCAAATAAATACTGCCAAATAAATACTGCATAATCATTTCTTCCAATAAAACGGTTTAATCTCTCTGTAGAAAAAGTGTCGAGTCGGGGCTGAAACGTCTTCCTCTGCGTCTCACTGACTCAACGGTAGAAATCTGCAACCTCTAGGCGTTGGTATTTGGAACTTTGTTTACATTTCTTGTTTTGCTTCCGATGTGTGGGGTCGGAGTTGAGTGGGGATAGGGGGGGGGGGGGGGTGGGGGGTGGTTGCTATTGCTGGCCACATCTCAGGTTCTGCCAAAAGGGAAATCCACACCATAATAAGTTATTATAATAAATAGGGCTGTCAGTTTATCGCGTTAATTAGATTAATTAATTACACAGCAAATTATCGCGTTATGAAAATTAACTCAAAATTAAAAAAAAAAAAAAATGACAAATAGAAACATTTAAATAAATTATCTCATTCATTCCATAAGAACGTAGAATAAACATTTACAGACTTTTTTTTAAATGGGACATTTGCATTTTCTTGGTATCTGATTCTAGGGACATCTATGGATCTCAGGTAATGTATTCCCAGTGTCAGACATACTGTGTCTGTTACTAGGCTTGAGTAAATTGTAATGAACCAAATGAGAATATCAATTCAATTCTTTTATTTATTTTTTTGACTGAATAACAACATGCTAAAATTGACCAGACCTGAAAAAGTAAATGAATAAAGGGAAGATGATTAAACACAAGGTTTTGTAGATACGGTACTGAATTCTGCCATCCGGGCACATGCAATTTGAAATATGATTATAGAATATAGAATATCAGGCCTAAAATGGTTATGCGATAAAAAAAAAAGCGATTAATTCGATTAATTCATTACAAATCCTGTAATTAATTAGATTAAAAAAAAGTATCGCCTGACAGCACTAATAATAACTGCATATAAGTTACTATAGTTATATATAAGTTACTATTACTAATACGTTACTATAGTAGGCTATACTATATATATATATATTAATATACTGTAATACTACAACCAGTGATGCCGGTAACGCGTTACTAAGTAACGCGTTACTAAGTAACGCGTTATTGTAATCTGATTACTTTCCCCCGAAAATAGTAATCTAACGCGTTAAATCTTTAAAAGCCAGTAATCTGATTGCAGTTACTTGTCCAAGTGGCTGTGCATTACTATTTCGTTACTATCTCATCATAAATTCATAATGCAGGCGGAATGCAGTATTTTATTTCGTTTTCGACAGTCAAAAATACATTTTGAGCTGTTTTTCTTTTGGGAGTGACGTAGTGTGGCAGTGAAAGGGTTACACAAGAATGTGTCCCGCGGGCCGCGGCGTGACTGGACACTCTGTCTGTGAGTGACTCTGCCTTGGTCCAATCACATTCCCCATCCACAGTCTGCGAATCAGAGGCAGAGTAGGGCGGGTCTTCACAGCACGTCATGTGACATATGCGCCAATTGTGTGACAGCAGGGCTCCGTCGTCGGAGAATTCCAGTGTGAGTTTCTGTTCAGACTTCCATCCCAAAACGCTCGTCAGTCACTACTTCACGTTCATATGCGGAGGAAACAAAATACTGTCTACCGCTAAAAACAGCACATCCAATTGCATTGAAAGCATCTGGAATCACAACACTAGCCGACGCTTCGACTAGGTACAGGAGGAATCGGAGG
>NC_140174.1:10593851-10632410 GCF_963971535.1 Notolepis coatsorum
TTAGATCACCTAAACACACTTTATATTTATTGATGAAGGATTGCACTACAACTCGTACACCTTACTGTAAATTGTACCTAAATTGTACCTCATCCCATTTCTGCTTTGCACTATATAGTATTGTATATTAGTATATTGCATAGTATATTGTATATTGTATGGTAACTCAGTTACTTCTAGTCTGCATCGAACATTGTACATATGTCTATACTGAACACTGTGACCTCTATTTTTACTTCTATTACATGCTACTTTATTTTATTTCATACTTATCTTGTCTAGCACAGTCTCTGGAGCGTAACAGTAAGAAGCATTTTGTATAAAAGTATTCTGTACTTCTGTATGACAACTATTAAAGAAACTTGAAACTTGAAACTTGAAGCTGGAGATACCGTTAGCGGGGATGGAACCAGGGTCTCCGGGCCGGTAGACGAGCGCCTTCACCTCCACGTGGTAACACTGACAACATCATCATGAGAGGAGTCTCTTCAGTTCTGCTCTGAACAGGCCCACGGGGGGTTTATTATTCACTCTACCAGTTAAATCCGGATGGATTTGTGGATTTGTGCTGGAAGCACATCGAGAGCCGAGCAAATAAATACTGCCAAATAAATACTGCATAATCATTTCTTCCAATAAAACGGTTTAATCTCTCTGTAGAAAAAGTGTCGAGTCGGGGCTGAAACGTCTTCCTCTGCGTCTCACTGACTCAACGGTAGAAATCTGCAACCTCTAGGCGTTGGTATTTGGAACTTTGTTTACATTTTCTTGTTTTGCTTCCGATGTGTGGGTTGGAGTTGAGTGGGGATAGGGGGGGGGGGGGGGTGGGGGGGTGGTTGCTATTGCTGGCCACATCTCAGGTTCTGCCAAAAGGGAAATCCACACCATAATAAGTTATTATAATAAATAGGGCTGTCAGTTTATCGCGTTAATTAGATTAATTAATTACACAGCAAATTATCGCGTTATGAAAATTAACTCAAAATTAAAAAAAAAAAAAATGACAAATAGAAACATTTAAATAAATTATCTCATTCATTCCATAAGAACGTAGAATAAACATTTACAGACTTTTTTTTAAATGGGACATTTGCATTTTCTTGGTATCTGATTCTAGGGACATCTATGGATCTCAGGTAATGTATTCCCAGTGTCAGACATACTGTGTCTGTTACTAGGCTTGAGTAAATTGTAATGAACCAAATGAGAATATCAATTCAATTCTTTTATTTATTTTTTTGACTGAATAACAACATGCTAAAATTGACCAGACCTGAAAAAGTAAATGAATAAAGGGAAGATGATTAAACACAAGGTTTTGTAGATACGGTACTGAATTCTGCCATCCGGGCACATGCAATTTGAAATATGATTATAGAATATAGAATATCAGGCCTAAAATGGTTATGCGATAAAAAAAAAAGCGATTAATTCGATTAATTCATTACAAATCCTGTAATTAATTAGATTAAAAAAAAGTATCGCCTGACAGCACTAATAATAAACTGCATATAAGTTACTATAGTTATATATAAGTTACTATTACTAATACGTTACTATAGTAGCTATACTATATATATATATATTAATATACTGTAATACTACAACCAGTGATGCCGGTAACGCGTTACTAAGTAACGCGTTACTAAGTAACGCGTTATTGTAATCTGATTACTTTCCCCCGAAAATAGTAATCTAACGCGTTAATCTTTAAAAGCCAGTAATCTGATTGCAGTTACTTGTCCAAGTGGCTGTGCATTACTATTTCGTTACTATCTCATCATAAATTCATAATGCAGGCGGAATGCAGTATTTTATTTCGTTTTCGACAGTCAAAAATACATTTTGAGCTGTTTTTCTTTTGGGAGTGACGTAGTGTGGCAGTGAAAGGGTTACACAAGAATGTGTCCCGCGGGCCGCGGCGTGACTGGACACTCTGTCTGTGAGTGACTCTGCCTTGGTCCAATCACATTCCCCATCCACAGTCTGCGAATCAGAGGCAGAGTAGGGCGGGTCTTCACAGCACGTCATGTGACATATGCGCCAATTGTGTGACAGCAGGGCTCCGTCGTCGGAGAATTCCAGTGTGAGTTTCTGTTCAGACTTCCATCCCAAAACGCTCGTCAGTCACTACTTCACGTTCATATGCGGAGGAAACAAAATACTGTCTACCGCTAAAAACAGCACATCCAATTGCATTGAAAGCATCTGGAATCACAACACTAGCCGACGCTTCGACTAGGTACAGGAGGAATCGGAGGCCAGCCAAACAGCAAAAGAGAGAGATAGTTTCTTTCCCTTTTGATTAATGTATATTTGATGGTGGCAGAGCAAAAGCTCTTATTTGCCAGATTTACAGTTAATTTACATGTTAAAGAGAGACGAATTGAAAATGGGGGACCCTGATGTAAACAAGACGAAAGTCTTTCTCTGGTCTGCATTCCCTTAACAATTGTATGTATTGAGCCGTACTGTACTGTACCCATTCTGCAATCTGTTAATAAAGTTTTCATTCATTCATTCATTCAGACTGATTGTATGTTTATAGAGAGACATTTATAAAAACAATTTAATAGTTACAGTTGATATAATTGAATAGTTCAGCCTGCATTTGTTAGATGTGAATGGATACACTGGTTTTGTAAAACCACTGGCTGGCTGCTCTAATGCTGTGAGCATCATAGACTGTTGCTTTACCATACTTGATGGTACAGAAGCTGAAGCACTAGTTTAACAATTTACGTTATGTGCAGAGAAACAAGTTAAAAACAATTTATGCACTTTCAATAAAGCGTTTAAAAAAAACGGTTGGGGGAACGACGACGACTTCGTAACCTAGTTACTTTCAAAGTAACTAAGTTACTCTGATAATCAAGTAATCAGTAAAGTAACTTGGATTACTTTTTAAAGGAGTAATCAATAATCAGTAATCGGATTACTTTTACAAGTAATCTGTGGCATCACTGACTACAACTCAGAGCGGTGTGAGTGGTACCCGGTCCTGAGCGCTGACGGAGCTGTCAACAGGGATGACGTGGTATTTAAGTGTTATAATAACGGCTGTTTGTTCTCCTGCGTCAGGAGAAAAGTGGTCTCAGGGTGTCATTATGTTCCAAATGACAATAATCATCACTCGCTAGATGGTAACCTGCTAGGTATCCTCACATTCGCCCACTGACATTAACCTGGATTGATTAGTGTAATCTTTCCTTTAGGAAGAGAGTTGCCTAAGCAGTTTCTCTTATCGGTCTTGGACTATGATGGTGAAGTATGGTGGCTGCAGCCTCAACCCTTAAATCTCTGGACTCTGTCCGTCACTCTGCCCTCAGATTCACCACTAATGAGGGCGGCTAGGTTGCGCAGTGGGCAAGGCTCTCGCCACCAACGCAGGAGGTGCTGGGTTCGAGCCCAGCTCTCGCCGTTGCTATACCAGCTTGGCTGGTCGTTCATACTAATACAATTGGCAGTATTAGGGGGTGGGAAGCTGGTGGGTGGGGATCGGACGTTGTGGACAGCGACTCCTACAGGTCGGTTGGTGCGCCTGCGCAGCAGAATCAGGAAGCGACGAGGGCGGCGTGTCCCTCCCACGTCTATACTTTCCGTAGCCGCATTTCTGGCAAGACGCTCTCTGATTGGCCGACGCCTGTTTCTACACTGGTTAAGCTTAGGCACTCTTTCGAAGTTGGTTATGGTTAGAGTTTGTCGGGGGAGCTCCCGTAGCTCACCGCATATCTCGGCGCTATTTCTGCGTCGGGGAAAACCGTGCTCGTCACGGATCTGGGGGACACGAGTTCGATTCCCGGACCCGCCGTCATTTCTCAGAATGTCTTCCCCTGCTCTACATCCCATTTCCAACCTGTTTCTGTCGGTCATGCTTGACCAGAAAAGCGATAAATGCTAAAAAATAAAGTAAAAAAAAAAAAAAAAAAGGTTAGAGTTTGTCTTAGAGCATGGCGATAGAACGCCAGGTAGTTTGCACGCTGTTCGACGCGGAAATGGGCAAAGACACAGCTCGTCACGCGATTGGGCAACAGTGGCCAATCAGAGAGCGTCTGCCAGAAATGCGGCTACGGAAAGTATAGACGCGTCCCTCCAAACGCAGACCCTCGCCGCTGAGAGATCGCGCTGTGCAGGTGAAAAGATGCGACAGCTGCTTCCTCGTGTACCGGAGGGGACACGTGATGCAAGGCCACATTGCAGCCGGCCTGTGGGAGGCATGGCCTAACAACGTTCGAGACAGGGGAGGGTAGAATTGGACGATACGAAATTGTGGACGGGAGAAAAATAGAAAAATGGGGAGAAAAAGTACATAAAAAAAAAAGATTCACCACTAATGATAGATACTCCAACGGTCCTTAAAGCTCGAGATTCTCCCCTCTGTTGCAGAGTTTAAAACCTTGATCTACAACCATTGTCAATCAAGTTGTACGTGTTTTAGTTGATTTGTTATTCTTGCTTTTTGCCTCGTCTTGTTGTCTCTTTGTTATGATTTCATATGGCGTGTGGTTATTTTTTTGTTTTGTTTTCTGCTCGTCTCTGTATCTCTGCACACTGACTGACTGTAAACGAGGGAAATCTCAGTTGCCTTTCGAGTTTGAAGTGAAATGAAATTAAACCTAACAGCATAATAGTTTATTATTTACTCTACCAGCTAAATCCGGATGGATTTGTGGACTGAGAGCAGAGTAAATACTGCCAAATAAATAATAATCATATGTTGCAATAAACAGTTTAATCTCCTTCAGTGTTTTGTGGCTGAAACGTCTCCCTATGCGTCTTACTCGAAGGTAGAAATCTGCAATTCTGGGCGGCTGGGTAGCGTAAAGGTCTAAGCACTCGCCTACCACCGCAGAGACTCTGGGATAGAATCCAGCCGCCAGTGGTACCTCCGGCTTGGTCAGTCGTCCCTACGAATACAATCGTCAGTGTTCGCGGTTGGGGTACGAGTACTGGTCGTTGCAAACAGCGATCCTACTGGTTTGTCGGGGCGCCTGTTCAGCAGGGAGGGGATCTGGGGGAGATAGCGTGAACCTCTGCACGTGTTACAGTACGTTCTCCCAGTGAAACACAAATAAAAACAGACTATTAACCGAATGGAAACTAGATTATGCAGGACCGCTTTGAACATAAAAATTTGCATACATTTCAAACACCTTCGAAAACATCAAAACAAGTCTAACAACTAAAATGCTCTTTTAAAAAGAAAATAATATTCAAGCAGATCAAACAGAAACCATGGGATGGAAATTAGAGCGTGTCAATGCGAAAAGTGGCATCTCCGCTCAAATGAGTTTTCGAAGGTTTTGGCTGATCTGATGTTGTGGCGAAGGCACTGGTGGAGGTGTTCGTTCGCAATTCTGTTTCTTTGTTGACTTTCTGTGTAGCGCTTTCAGCACCTCTGAAGTGGACAGCTTCACCATCTCCAGTTGGAGAGCATTTGATTAATAGAACTTTGCCGGGCCAAATTAAAATGCCTCGTGGGCCTGATATGGTCGCCTATTGGGAACCCCTGCTCTACACCCTCCCCAGACCGACAGTAGGGCAGCATGTGGTAGTCTACACCCTCCCCAGACTGACAGTAGGGCAGCATGTGGTAGTCTACACCCTCCCCAGACCGACAGTAGGGCAGCATGTGGTAGTCTACCCCCTCCCCAGACCGACAGTAGGGCAGCATGTGGTAGTCTACACCCTCCCCAGACCCACAGTGGGGCAGCATGTGGTAGTCTACACCCTCCCCAGACCCACAGTGGGGCAGCATGTGGTAGTCTACACCCTCCCCAGACCGACAGTAGGGCAGCATGTGGTAGTCTACACCCTCCCCAGACCGACAGTAGGGCAGCATGTGGTAGTCTACACCCTCCCCAGACTGACAGTAGGGCAGCATGTGGTAGTCTACACCCTCCCCAGACTGACAGTAGGGCAGCATGTGGTAGTCTACACCCTCCCCAGACTGACAGTAGGGCAGCATGTGGTAGTCTACACCCTCCCCAGACAGACAGTAGGGCAGCATGTGGTAGTCTACACCCTCCCCAGACCGACAGTAGGGCAGCATGTGGTAGTCTACACCCTCCCCAGACCGACAGTAGGGCAGCATGTGGTAGTCTACACCCTCCCCAGACCGACAGTAGGGCAGCATGTGGTAGTCTACACCCTCCCCAGACCGACAGTAGGGCAGCATGTGGTAGTCTACACCCTCCCCAGACCGACAGTAGGGCAGCATGAGGTAGTCTACACCCTCCCCAGACCCACAGTAGGGCAGCATGTGGTAGTCTACACCCTCCCCAGACCCACAGTAGGGCAGCATGTGGTGGGGATAGGGGGAGGGGGGAGGGGGGGTATTGCTGGCCACATCTCAGGTTCTGCCAAGAGGAGGTCTGGAGAAATCCACACCATTCCAGTGACTGGGCTGGTTGCCTTTTCCAGTTTAAATAAAGGTTTGAAATGAGATTAAATGAAACCCAATAGCAACAACAACTCTCTGACCAGCGGACAAACTCACAAGGCAACAACCTGGACTGTTACTGGCGCCGGCACCACCATTCACTCCTCTACCTCACCACCACCTCATCCTCCTCCACCTCCTCCTCTACCTCACCTCCTCCTCCTCACCTCCTCCTCCTCCTCCTTTACCTCACCACCACCACCACCTCCTCCTCCTCCACCTCCTCCTCTACCTCCTCATCTACCTCCACCTCACCTCCTCCTCCTCCTCTACCTCACCTCCTCCTCCTCCTCTACCACTACCTCACCTCCTCCTCACCACCTCCTCCTCTACCTCACCTCCTCCTCACCACCTCCTCCTCTACCTCACCTCCTCCTCCACCTCACCTCCTCCTCCTGCTCCTCCTCTACCTCACCTCCTCCTCCTGCTCCTCCTCCTCCTCTACCTCACCTCCTCCTCACCACCTCCTCCTCTACCTCACCTCCTCCTCCACCTCCTCCTCCTGCTCCTCCTCTACCTCACCTCCTCCTCCTGCTCCTCCTCCTCCTCCTCTACCTCACCTCCTCCTCTACCTCACCACCTCCTCCTCCTGCTCCTCCTCCACCTCCTCCAAGGAGGAGTTCCAGTTAAAGCCTGTGTCAGGGAGCCAGTGAAACAAAGGCTCTTGTTATTGTTTGTGGTTATAGAGCAGCGGAGGAACACGACCCTCTCAACCGCAGCGGAGGACGCTCCGTTACCATGGAGCTGAGTCTCGGGAGGAGAGGAGAGAGAGAGAGGGAGGGAGGGATAGAGGAGGGGGAGAAGGGAGGAGAGAGAGAGGGAGGGAGGGAAGGATAGAGGAGGGGGAGAAGAGAGGAGAGGAGAGAGAGAGGGAGGGAGGGATAGAGGAGGGGGAGAAGGGAGGAGAGAGAGAGGGAGGGAGGGAAGGATAGAGGAGGGGGAGAAGAGAGGAGAGGAGAGAGAGAGGGAGGGAAGGATAGAGCAGGGGGAGAAGAGAGGAGAGAGAGAAGGAGGGAAGGATAGAGGAGGGGGAGAAGGGAGGAGAGGAGAGAGGGAGGGAGGGAAGGATAGAGGAGGGGGAGAAGGGAGGAGAGGAGAGAGAGAGGGAGGGAGGGAAGGATAGAGGAGGGGGAGAAGAGAGGAGAGAGAGAGAGAGAGAGAGAGAGAGAGGGAGGGAGGGAAGGATAGAGGAGGGGGAGAAGGGAGGAGAGGAGAGAGGGAGGGAGGGAAGGATAGAGGAGGGGGAGAAGAGAGGAGAGAGAGAGAGGGAGGGAGGGAAGGATAGAGGAGGGGGAGAAGAGAGGAGAGAGAGAGAGGGAGGGAGGGAAGGATAGAGGAGGGGGAGAAGAGAGGAGAGAGAGAGAGGGAGGGAAGGATAGAGCAGGGGGAGAAGAGAGGAGAGAGAGAAGGAGGGAAGGATAGAGGAGGGGGAGAAGAGAGGAGAGAGGGAGGGAGGGATAGAGGAGGGGGAGAAGAGAGGAGAGAGAGATGGAGGAAAGGATAGAGGAGGGGGAGAAGGGAGGAGAGGAGAGAGATAGGGAGGGAAGGATAGAGGAGGGGGAGAAGAGAGGAGAGAGAGATGGAGGAAAGAATAGAGGAGGGGGAGAAGAGAGGAGAGGAGAGAGAGAGGGAGGGAAGGATAGAGGAGGGGGAGAAGGGAGGGGGGGGGGGTATTTGGTGTGTGGAGGAGAGAAAGCGTGGGGAGACGAGACATGGGAATTTGCTTGCCGTTGTTGTGGAATCTTGGAGTGTAATCTCCTTTCTAATAGTGCTGTGACAAACTGTCAAAAGGGGCTTTAGTTTTTGAGATACCCCTACCAGAGGTAGAACAAAACACAAGCATGTTTTTCCTCATCTCTAAGGTCTCCCATATAAGAAATGGATTCTTGTATAAAATATTTTACTGCAAAAATTGTTAAATTGATAAGATATTGTTATACACCCCCAAAGGAAAAAAGAACCAAAATATAGCCTGGCCGTATGGGAGTTGAGACATATAAACTACAAGCTCCAAGAGCTTTCAAACGTGACATGCTAGCAGTCAGGCAGTTGCTTAACCTAATAGAAAAACCTGGATGTGAATATCTTTATGCATGTAGGAAATATATACCTATGTACACATACTTAAAATAAGCGGAAATGTAAAAAATGAATATCTATGCAGAATGTTCTCATTTACTTTGTAGTAGCTCTGCCATGGATTGTCATAGAAACACAGATGAGGGCATTTTTCGGAAAGGTGTGGTTGTGCTGAATCCAGCAATACCACATGTGTAAATATAGCATGCATGGTCAGGGAGTTACATCAGTAAATGTATGAGGTGTCCTAAATGAAAGAAAATTAAACATTGACATAATGAAGTCTTCAGTCCAAAGCCTATTATCAGTGGTGAGAAGCATGTTGACAAATTCAATGTTACTGCAAAGTAGGGAGGTAACTTGAGGTAATGTTCTGGTCTATAATGTTAATATATTTATGATACATTTAATAAATTATACATTTCATATGATACATTTTAAGATACTTCATATGGAAACAAAGATCCAATTGAATCAGGTTGAAATTGAAGTAGAACACCTTTATTTCAATCTACTGTGTTCTGAGCCCCCTGCTGTATTCACTGTACACACATGACTGTGGGGCCAGGTTCAGCTCCAACTCCATAGTGAAGTTTGCGGACGACACGTGGTGGTAGGGCTGATCTCGAACAATGACGAGAAGGCCTATCGGGAGGAGGTTGATGAACTGGCACGCTGGTGCCGGGATAACAGCCTACTCCTGAACATTGGTAAAACCACTGTTGTGACACACATGCCACTGCGGATAAATGGGGCTATCGTGGACAGGGTGAGCAGTTTCAAGTACCTGGGACTCGGAGTCCACATCACAGAAAACCTGACATGGTCAACACATATAGATTCTGTGGTGAAAAAGGCGAAACAGCACCTCTATCACCTGAGACAGTTTTAAGGAAGTTCAGAGTATCGGGGAAGATACTCCACTCCTTCTACTCCGGGGCTGTAGAGAGCATTCTGACTGGGAACATCACTGCCTGGTTTGGAAACAGCACGGCACAGGACAGGAAGGCCCTCCAGAGAGTGGTGCGCTCAGCAGAGTGTACCACGGGTATTGCACTACCAACCCTGCAGGACTTATATAACAGGAGGTGCAAATCCAGAGCCTGCAGAATAATGAAAGACCCCCACCACCCCAAAAACAGCCTGTTCAAGCTGCTGCGGTCAGGCTGTTGGTAGCCGCTCAGTACGGAGGAGACGTTGCTATTGGTATTCATGAGGTGTTTTCTTTTGGTCTGTTACCTTTTCACCTGCTACTGTTATGTTCATCATGCAAGTTATTATTCTGTTTGTGTTGCAACAATGTAGCCAAGCAGACTCTTTTGTAATGAACTGTCTCTCAAAATCTGATCACATTATCAGTGTTTATGTCCCAGACATACTCATATTAATGTGGCCTTAATAAATCATGTAAATGTGCACGTGTGTGTGCGTGTGTGTGTGTGTGCACACGCGCGTGTGTGTGTGTGTGTGTGTGTGTGTATACGCACGTGCATGTCAGTGTCCTTCAAGTGTCTGTGATGTGTGTTGCATAGGAACAAGACTACGTTCACACTGACAGCCTTAGTGCTCCATTCTGATGTATTGCTCAGATCAGTTTTCTTTTGGTTTGGCTGTTCACATAAAAAGGTTTTTAATGTGGCCAATATCAACAATAAAGAAGATGGACGTAAAAGATTGTGACAAATGTCAATTTAGAGTGACGTAAAAGTCGCATGAAAGTCGCATGACTGTTCAGACTGAGATCACATTGCAAAAAAAAATTATCGGACTGTATCTGATTTAGGACCACATCATATGAAAGTGAGTCAGATCTGAGTCAGATTCACAGTTTTATTTGCCACATGGAAGCAATATAATCACACAGTTTTCATACAAAATCATAAATACAGTTCTACCATGGTCAAAAGGAGCAGGAAGAAGAATACATCTTATGGTTTACCTGCCCCCTATTCCTAAATTAAACAAGTAGCACTTGATGGTCGGTGTACAACCTACTTTACACAAAATAATAATTCATACCATATATACAAAGAAACAAACAATCCACCACAGATATGAGCAAAGACATTTGGGCCACTTTCGTCTGCAGTGTGAACGCAGCCCAAGTTCTAAAAATGACCGGAAGACGTGGGTCTCCTCCTACCTCTCTGAACTATTTCTGCTGCTATTTTCAGTCCTACATTACAACCAAACCAAACTACGGAAACCCCGGTTGAGGAAACCTTAAGGAATGTACATTCCGTAGAGAGAGAGAGAGATTGTTCGGTTCAAACAGATTAGCGAGTGGCTAAGTGCTTTCTCCACTCAACCGTGATTGATCAAAGCAACTTGGCTTTCAACAGATGCATTGCTGCCGCTTCCGTTTATGCATGGGGGGGGGGGAAAGCATTATAGTGGTGATGCAATCTCGATTGTAATTCCTATATGGGGCGTCTTTATTGAGACAGATTACCTGTGTGTGTGTGTGTGTGTGTGTGTGTGTGTGTGTGTGTGTGTGTGTGTGTGTGTGTGTTCATTTCTAAGGCCCTTATTGGTAAGCTGCCTCCTTATACTAAATTTTTATTGGTAAGCTACCTCCTTATACTATTTTTTTATTTTTTATTTATCCTTTATTTATCCAGGAATGTCCCATTGAGATACAAGATCTCTTCTTCCACCACTACTACTACTACTACTACTACTACTACTACTACTACTACTACTACTACTACTACTACTACTACATCATTATTGGTAAGCTACCTCCTTATACTACATCATTATTGGTACAGTAAGCTACCTCCTTATACTACATCATTATTGTTAAGCTACCTCCTTATACTACATCATTATTGGTAAGCTACCTCCTTATACTACATCATTATTGGTACAGTAAGCTACCTCCTTATACTACATCATTATTGTTAAGCTACCTCCTTATACTACATCATTATTGGTACAGTAAGCTACCTCCTTATACTACATCATTATTGGTACAGTAAGCTACCTCCTTATACTACATCATTATTGGTACAGTAAGCTACCTCCTTATACTACATCATTATTGGTAAGATACCTCCTTATACTTCATCATTATTGGTAAGCTACCTCCTTATACTTCATCATTATTGGTAAGCTACCTCCTTATACTTCATCATTATTGGAATGGAACCTATGGAACCCGTTCTAGTGACTGGCTGGTCCTTAAGGTCCCTCTAGTTTTCTCTGAACAGGGTAAATCTGCATTTTGCTATGATGCCCCTCTAGCTCATGGAATGAACTCCAACAGTCAGCTTGATATTCTCCCCTCTGTTGCAGAGTTTAAAACATTGATCTCCAACATGATCTCAATCATGTTGTACGTGTTTATATTGATTTGTTATCCTTGCTCTTTGCCTCGTCTTGTTGTCTCTTTGTTATGATTTCATATTCTGTGTGATTTGATATGCCTTTTTTTCTGCTTAACTCCGTTTGTACACTCGATGCTACTGAAAATGAGGGAAACCTCAGTTGCCTTTTGAGTTTAAATAAAGGTTTGAAATGGTGTGTGTGTATATGTGTGTGGGTGTGTGTGTGTGTGTGTGTGTGTGTGTCTATGTCTACTGCCCTGTCTCACTGTCTACTATAAAAAGGGATACTGTCCCACTGATGAAATACAAGACTTACTCTCGAATGTATTAGCTTGTAATGAAATACTGGATATACTGCGTCTTCAGGAATATCAAACGGTGCAGACCTGCCTCTGTGTACCTGTGGTAGTGTGCTGGACAGACCTGCCTGCCTCTGTGTACCTGTGGTAGTGTGGACAGACCTGCCTGCCTCTGTGTACCTGTGGTAGTGTGCTGGACAGACTTGCCTCCGTGTACACTTGTCCTGCCTCCGTGTTCCTGTGGTAGTGTGGTACACTTCTGACGAGGGCAAGTCTACGGTCTACCGTCAAAAAACAAGCTGCAACAACCTTTTTGCGATAGGCCACTCCCATTACCACGCCCCCTTTTAGCCTATTGGGTTGTTAAGTCTGACGTGATGTAAGCGTGACGTATATTCATGTCTGGTTGCCAAAAGCTCCACTTCAGACAGCAGACATACTAGGAGCACATGACCCCAAACTGTTTGTTATGACTCAGATCTATTCAGACAGCAGACATACTAGGAGCACATACCTCTTCAGACAGTAGGACATACTAGGAGCACATACCTCTTCAGACAGTAGGACATACTAGGAGCACATGACCCCAAACTGTTTGTTATGACTCAGATCTATTCATGTTGGAAAGACCAGAGCCTCAGCCAAGGCAGGAAGCTTGGCCCCGGAAACTGTTTATTGGAAGGTCGATACGTCACGACTTAACAACCGTTGGCATGAACACACACACTTGACCTCCAGGCCCAATTTCAGCCTCCTAGGGCGAAAGCTGTGGCCGCTAGAGGGTGGGGACGTTTTTGTGGATGGACCAACCAACCAACTCCCCAACCAATCACTCAACCAACCAACCAACCACCTAACTACCCACCCAACCAACCAACCAACCAACCACCTAACTACCCACCCAACCAACCAACCAACCAACCAACCACCTAACTACCCACCCAACCAACCAACCAACCAACCACCTAACTACCCACCCAACCAACCAACCACCTAACTACCCAGCCAACCAACCAACCACCCACCCAACCAACCACCCACCCAACCAACCACCCACCCAACCAACCAACCAACCAACCAACCACCCAACCAACCACCCAACCAACCAACCACTCAACCACCCACCCAACCAACCAACCAACCAACCACCCAACCACTCAACCACCCACCCAACCAACCAACCACCCAACTACCCACCCACCCACCCAACCAACCAACCAACCAACCACCTAACTACCCACCCAACCACTTAACCACCCACCCAACCAACCAACCAACCAACCAACCAACCAACCAACCAACCAACCAACCAACCAACCACCCACCCAACCACTCAACCACCCACCCAACCAACCAACCACCCAACTACCCACCCACCCAACCAACCAACCAACCAACCAACCAACCAACCAACCAACCAACCACCTAACTACCCACCCAACCACTCAACCACCCAACCAACCAACCAATCACTCAACCAACCAACCACAAACCCAACCAACCAACCAACCAACCAATCACTCAACTTATTTTTGTTGTACTGTACTTGTGTTGTATGATGACAATACATTTGAATCTAATCTAATCTTCACGTGATGGGTTTTGCAACCCGAAGGCAGGCGTAGAAAACATCTGTAAGGAAAATACTGCTAAATGTATTATTTTTATCATCAACTTTATTTTATTTTGACGGGCCAATTAAAGTTACTAGAACAAAAATACCAAGAAGTCCTTGACATGAACAACTGCAATGTTACAATAAATATAGAATTTATATCTGAATATATACTACAAGTAAAAGTAAACCATATACACAAGATGCAGTATATACAGGTACCCTGACTGGCATGATATACGTCATATGTTGTAGTCCATGCAGGTTTTGGTGGTTAAGAGTCAGACACAATTATTGGTCAGACATACCCAATAGTTCTCGTTGATAGTCGATGATGTCAGTGACCAAAGTCAATTACAAGCTAGTCAGTAAATCGCTTCATGAAGAGGCGTGTTGTCATGAGGACTGAAGTAACTGGGAAAATAATCAGCTCTGTTGAAAAGTGAAAACTCCTAATTAAAACTACCAAACGATCAATATTTGACCACGGCTGATCCCATTCAACTCAACGGTCGGTCGAGCTGAGAGTTTCCACACTTGGCACCGATGTGCGTTCATGCGCTGCCTGCACGGTGACGCGGTGATAGCTTCTCTCTCTCTCGGGCATGAGATGTTTCAGAGCTGCCATTTAAGCCACGGCGTCGCCATGGTGACGGCGGCTCCCAGCCGCTGTGAAGCGCAGGGTCTCATTAGAGCGCTGAAGGTCAACACCGGAGACAACACTTGTGATATTTCGATGACATTTCCTGCTAAGTGGAGTGACACCTCCCCCTATCACCCCTTCCTGACAGGGAGCGACGCGAGCGAGCGTGATTGCGAAAATTATTAAAATGTATTCGTTCAGACTATCCTGACCGCCTGTAACTGTTCCGCAACTGTAAGTTACTTCCGGGGTAGGCCTGATTGGCCCCGACAGGCACGTGACGCGCAACTTTCTCTGCCGCGCGGCACGCTCCGCGGAGCGGAGCGGCAGAGCTTGCGGAATTATGTAACCGCCCTAATCCGCCATGATTTTCATTCGGCGCTTCAGCTCACCTGGCAGAGCAGCGGTCCTGCGGTCCGTTGTTGACGAGTTCGAATCCCATCAAATTTTTTTTTTTAACGTGATTTTTTTTTTAACGTGTATTCTTTCGCCGGTTAAGGTTAGGCATGGTTAAGGTTAAGGTTAAGGTTAGGCATTGTTTCGGAGTTGGTTAAGGTTAGAACGGTTAAGTTTAGGCGCTGTTAAGGAGCTGGTTAAGGTTAGAGTTTGTCTTAGAGAATGGCAATATTCTTTCTATGGTTAAGGTTAGGCATGGTTAAGGTTAAGGTTAAGGTTAGGCATTGTTTCGGAGTTGGTTAAGGTTAGAACGGTTAAGTTTAGGCGCTGTTAAGGAGCTGGTTAAGGTTAGAGTTTGTGTTAGAGAATGGCAATAGACAGCCTATTTCCGCGCGACAGCTCTCAGCAGCCTCGTTGCGCGTCCTGAGTTTGCCGCGTCACGTGCCTGTCGGGGCCAATCAGGCCTACCCCGGAAGTAACTTACAGTTGCGGAACCGGTACAGGCATCCTGACCTACCGCGAGCGACAGCGAACTGAACGGCGATGTCGTCCCCCCCTCAAATATTCGCTCGCTGTGTCTCTAGTTGAGCGATTACGCGGCCGAGTCCCGCCCCTAAACACTTTATTGGTTGAAAATCGCAGGCTGCTTTGCCCCTGTGCTTCCAGGTAAACACACACACACAGACACACTCGGACAAGCGCCGCGTCATATCAGGACAGTGTCGCGTGCGATTTCGTCTCCAGTTCGCTCGCTCGCTGCCTGTCAGGAACCGGTGTATGGCCTCAGAAAGTCTGACACGAGACATCATTTACAGTTTCGAGGAAAGGTAAGAAACGAGACTCCGCTCAGAGCCGTCCCTAGACTTCTGGAGGCCCTATAGGGAGGAAATCTCCCGGGGACCCCTTCGTTTGACCTTAAATCAGATCTCAGACCAGCGGGGTGCAGCCATTTCTACATTTTGCCATTCGGTTGAAATTATGTTTGACATGATGATTGACGTTTGGAGGGGCCCTCTGGTTGGTTGAAATTATGCTTGACATGATGATTGACATCTTGAGGGGCCCTCTGATTGGCTGACAGACCTCCCTACGACCAATTAAATACAGACCCTCATCTGCACCTTTGTTTACACTGTTTATTTTTCTCTTATTTTTATATTCAGATCTAATTCTATTGCCTATATTTATGTCTTTCTGCTATTACCCTGCCCATACCTGTACCTCCCCTCCCTCCTCTCGGTGTGGCTGAAATAATTGCCAGTGTCACCACATCATCGAACACCAGTGATGCCACAGATTACTTGTAAAAATAATCTGATTGGGGAGCTCCAGTAGCTCACCACGTACCGCGAGTGCTATTTCAGCGCCGTGGACAACCGTGCTCGTCACGGATCTGGGGCTGAGCGCGTTCGAATCCCGGACGGCAGCCGTGCCTTTCCCAGAGTGTCTTCCCCCCCATCTGAACCCTTTCAGCCTGCTTCTGTCGGTCGAACTTGACCAAGTATGAATGCGAAGAAAAAGCGATAAACGCTAAAAAGAACCAGCTGACTGGTCAAAGTTTAAAAAAAATAATAATAATCTGATTACTGATTACTCCTTTAAAAAGTAATCTAGTTACTTTACTGATCTCTACTAATCAATCTCACTCTCACTCTCACTCTCTCACTCTCTCTCAAGTAGCCAAATTACACTATAAAACTAACTGGATAGTTGATTTAAAGGGGCTATGCGTTATAAATGTCATTTTTCAGTCTCTAGCATTGTATTATAGTAATAGGAGTTCGTATCAATGTGTTTTTGGGCCTAAATACTATATTGACGAATTCCTCAGCTACAGCCCATCCCCTGTTTGCCTCTAGTAAATCAGGTCATGTTGATTTGACGACCTGGTGCACGTCACAGGGCGCTGTTTATAGCGCACGGTGATGTGATTGGCTCTGTGGTTTTAGTAATGCCCGCCTCCATTCTTCGACAGACAGACCGGCGTTAGCTCTCGGGACTCGGGAGCGATCGCTAGCTAGTTAGCACCAGCCGGGGCCGGCGTTAGCAACCGGGGGCGTCGCGGAGCATTCAGCCTGCTGGCTACCTAGATCCACTTCAACCAGCGTCGCGGAGCATTCAGCCTGCTGGCTACACAGCTTGTCGGTGTGCTAATAGCCTCTGCAAGCTAACGGTAGCTGGCTCCAGGCTATTAGCACATCGACAAGCTGCTGGAGCTCCCGACGCTCGGCTGGTTGAAGTGGATCTAGGAATGCTCCGCGACGCTCCCGGTTGCTATCATGTGCAGGTCCTCTTCTCAGACCTGTGTACTGCACACGCATCATGCAAGCTACACATCGCTGCATGTTGATCAATGGTGGCCCACTCGGTGCATCACAGTGGGCTACTATTGTGCTAACAACAACCGCGGTGTCCGGCTTGTCGGCCGGCATGAGTGCTCGATTTAAAATGGTTCTCTCCTCTTTGTATACCTTTGTCCTCACAAGTATTCTGCCAGGGAACTTATGGATACGACAATAGTAGTAGTTATAAGGTGTTTGATCATTGTGTCGTTGTACATATTGTGTATACACCGTTAGAAGCTAACGTAGCTTAGCTTGGTAGCTATTGTGCTAACAACATACCCCGACGTCTAGCTTGTTAGCCGGCATGAATGCCCGATTTAAAATGGTTCTCTCCTCTTCGTATACCTTTTTCCTCACAATTATTCTGCCAGGGAACTTATGGACACGACAATAGTAGTAGTTATAAGGTGTTTGAGCTTGTAACGTTAGTTAGCTCATAGCTATCGTTTGAGCTTGTAACGTTAGTTAGCTCATAGCTCTCGTGTACCACGATAGCTATGAGCTAACTAACTTTACAAGCTCAAACACCTTATAACTACTACTATTGTCGTGTCCATAAGTTCCCTGGCAGAATACTTGTGAGGACAAAGGTATACAAAGAGGAGAGAACCATTTTAAATCGGGTATTCATGCCGGCTAACAAGCTAGACGTCGCAGCATGTTGTTAGCACAATAGTAGCCCACTGTGATGCACCGAGTGGGCTACTATTGATCAACATGCAGCGACATGTAGCTTGCATGGTGCAGTGCTTTGCCCCACAGGTCTGAGAAGAGGACCTGTGGTACCTCATAATCAAAACTGTTAGATCAACCCTGAAAACTGAAAATATCTGTGGTAATAGTTCATAACATGGACTCTCAGAGTGATGGAACCTATGTTAGCTTCTAACGGTGTATACACAATATGTACAACGACACAATGATTTACATTATTACAAATATGGTAACGTGGTTGTGGCTTTTACAAATAGTGGTAACATATATATATATAGATAGACAGTACTGCTACATCTCTATATTTATGACATACCATATTTGTATGTAACCTGAAACCTAAGGGGGGACCCTGATGTAAACAAGACGAAAGTCTTTCTCTGGTCTGCATCCCCTTAACAATTGTGTGTATTGAGCTGTACTGTATTGTACCCATTCTACAATCTGTTAATAAAGTTTTCAATCAATCAATCAATCAATCAATCAATAAGACCTCCACCTGGATGGAATGACGGGGAGATGGGCGGAGCTATTTGGTGGGTGGCTGTCACTCAAAGTGTGGGTGGAGCCAAGCCAATAATAGCCTGCTTTCATGAGGCTGAAAAATGCTGGTTTTGAGTACAAGATTAGAAATATAAAACAATGATTATTTTTGGAATAAAAATTACACATGTGTTACATAGACTCACAGGAAGTGTGTAAAGTTGCCCAAATAGTGCTAGGAATAGCACTGCATGACACCTTTAACTTCATGCTGAAGCCATTCTAAAATCAGCTATATGAATGAATGAATGAAAACTTTATTTAACAGATTGCAGAATGGGTACAATACAGTACGGCTCAATACATACAATTGTTAAGGGGATGCAGACCTGAGAAAGACGTTTGTCTTGTTTCCATCAGGGTCCCCCATTTTCAATTCATATAGACATATATGACATACATGACATACAGATAGTCAGTACTGCTACATCTATACATTTATGACATACCAGATTTGCAAATACAGTACTGTTTGTGATACAGAAGGAGTCAAGAAAAGGGAGTATATACATTTGACGTAGAAACTGTACATTGGAGGAGGTTGGGTGGGGGGGGTTGGGTACATTGGGATATTGACAACCATACTGGGTAATTTACATTGGAGGTGGTTGGGGGGGGGGGGGGGGGGGGGGGGGGGGCGGGGGGGGGGGGGCGCGGGGGCCACACTGTATAAACAAGTAACACTGTACATTGAGGGGGGGGGGGGAGGAGACACTGTACAAACAAACACAATTGTACATTGAACTATTGACAAAACCATACTAGGTAAATGACTGTACATTGGAGGGGGTTGGGTTAGGATATTTACAGGGGCCAGTGTTGAATTGCAGTCTCCCGTAGGTGTCCCTTGAGAGAGGTTTTGAAAGTGGGTAGTGATCCACATTCCTTTACAGCTTTGGGTAGGGCGTTCCACATTGATGTGGCATAATTGCGAAACGTGTTTAGTCCCTTATTTGAGCCGAATCTGGGTTGGACATGATTTGTGGAGCTCCCTCTGGTGTTGTGATCGTGGTATTCACTGACCTTTGGGAAGTATTTTGACATGTACATGGGTACCTTGGTCGTGTAGTGTATCTTGTAGACCAGGCCCATTGCAAGTTGTTGTACTCTGTCGTCTACTCTAAGCCATCCTAGGTTGTCGAAGTGGGCAGGGGTGAGGTGGGTTCTAGGAGTAAGGTCAAGCAGTAGTCTGACCAGTTTGTTTTGAGATGTTTGTAATTTTGTTTTTAGCGCCTTTGAGGTGCTTTGGTACCATGAGGTGCAAGCATAGTCGTAGTACCCCTGAATGAGTGCTCCTGCCAGAGTCTTCAGGGTGTTCTTGTTTACCAGAGAGGAGATCCGGTACAAGAATCGAGTTCGTTGGTTGACTTTTTTTATTACATTGGATGCCATTTTGTCACAGGAGAGATTAGCCTCTAGGATGGAACCCAGGTAGGTAATTTCATCTTTCCTTGTGACAATATTGTCACCCACTGTAACTGAGAAGCCGTCGGTCTTGCTGAGTTTGTTATTTGAACCGAAGAGAATGGACTCTGTTTTGCCCATGTGTAATGATAGTTTGTTATCAGCGAGCCATATGCAGATTCTGCCTAGTTCCGAGCTGAGGGTTTTTTCAACCTGTAACTTGTTCTTGTCAGAGACCAGCAGGGCTGAGTCGTCCGCAAACAGGAACAAGTTGCAGTCACAAGCTGACGACATGTCATTTGCATAAATTAGGAACAGTAGCGGTCCTAGTATGCTTCCTTGTGGAACACCACAGCTCACTGTGAGGGGGGGGGATAGGGTACCGTTTACCTCCACCATCTGTTCCCTCCCCTCAAGGTAGGATTGCATCCAGCTCACTGATAGACTATCAAAACCAATTGCTTTTAGCTTGTCAATCAGAATGGAGTGATTGACCGTGTCAAAGGCCTTTTGTAGGTCCAGCATGACCATGCCGCAGTATTTGCCTGCGTCCACCTCTTGTTTGATGTGGTCATTCAAATAGAGAAGGCATGTGTCAGTGGAGTGGGATGTTCTGAAGCCAGATTGGAATTCGTAGATTAGATTTTTTTCCGCTAGGTACTTTTCGACCTGTTCGTAGACTATTTTTTCCATGACTTTCGAGATGGAGGTGAGAATAGAAACAAGGCGGTAGTTGCCTGGGTCTAATTTGCTGCCCTTTTTGTGCAGAGGGGTCACCCTCGCAATTTTGAAGTCCTTGGGGACGTGTCCCTGTTTTATGGAGAGGTTTATTATGTGTGTGATGATTGGTGTGATGGCGGCTGCTGAGTCTCTGAGGAATTTGGAGGGGATGTTGTCATGGCCAGTGGCCTTGTTAGGTTGGAGGGCGCTCAGTTTATTGAGTACCTCATCTGTTGTTACCATTTCCAGCTTGAAGTCGTCCTTGCGGACCCCTAGGTTTTTGTAGTAAGCTACTATGTGTTCTACCCCATAAAGCCCTGAGTGGGAGGGTAGTTTGTTTACCAGTGTTGTGGCTATGTTTGTGAAGAAAATGTTTAAGTAATTGGCTACATCCAGCTTGTCTGTGATGAGCGTGTTGTCAGTTTTTATGTTTATGTTTGAGAATCTGGTTTTAAGTTTTTTACTGCATCCTAGTTGATTATTGAGTAATTTCCAAAGTTCACGTGGTTTGTTTTTGTTTTCCTCAGTTTTGTCATTGATGAAATTCTTTTTTGCAGTTTTGATCATGGAGTTTACGTCGTTTCTTAGTCTGTTTCTTTCTAGTTTGAGTTCAGTCACGTGGGCTTGGAGTTCACTGCTCGTGCTTTTAGTAAGCTTTGACTGACTTAAACGTAAACATGCGTGTGTGTGGCTGTGTGCGTGCATGCACGAACGCACGTCCCATCTCCGGTCTAGCTGACTGTACCCCTGGCTCTCTTATCATCAGCATTATGAGATAGTAACTAAATAGTAACGCACAGCTGCTTGGAAAAGTAACTGTAATCAGATTACTGGCTTGTAAAAAGTAAGTAAGTTAGATGACTATTTACTGAAAAAGTCATCAGATTAGAGTAACTAATTACTTAGTAACTAGTTACTGGCATCACTGTCGAACACTACACCCTCAACCAGAACAAAGAATAAACATCCGTGCACCGTTGAAGGCTAGCCGTCATCCTCGACAGTCTAATCCTACAGTACCAATAGACGCCGCTGATCGCCGGTCATCTATGATTTCATAGTGGGTCATTACAGCAGACGCCCTATTGAATATTCCACAGACTTGCAACACGACAGAGCAGTGTGAGTATCTGTATGAGTGAGAGAGACAGAGAGAGAGAGAGATGAGTTATTTGAAGGTTGTGTTTCTGGCACTTGGGAGTGCGCCATCTCCGATAAGAACACTGTTGAATATGAATGACACAGTAAAGGCTCATTGTGAATACACAATGCATTCACACACACACACGCACACACACGCGATAGGCTGGATGCAAATGAACACACAGACAGAGCATGTGATTCATTCTGACGGTCATGGCTGTCTTGACATGTTCCATTACAGGCCAGAGGACATCATGCTAGACTGTAGACTTATCTGGTGTGCGACAGACTCCACAGTCATGTATCCCGCTACGCATGGAGATTGATTTAACATGATGGAAGTTAACGTAAAGTCTTCTCAGAAGCGCCGCTGCGAGAGACCTCCCTGACGCCTTTCTACTGCCATACGATTCTATGATATCATTTCTACTGCCATACGATTCTATGATATAATTTCTACTGCCATACGATTCTATGATATCATTTCTACTGCCATACGATTCTATGATATCATTTCTACTGCCATACCATTCTATGATATCATTTCTACTGCCATACGATTCTATGATATAATTTCTACTGCCATACGATTCTATGATATCATTTCTACTGCCATACGATTCTATGATATCATTTCTACTGCCATACGATTCTATGATATCATTTCTACTGCCATACGATTCTATGATATCATTTCTACTGCCATACGATTCTATGATATCATTTCTACTGCAATACGATTCTATTATATCATTTCTACTGCCATACGATTCTATTATATCATTTCTACTGTCATACGATTCTATGATATCATTTCTACTGCCATACGATTCTATGATATCATTTCTACTGCCATACGATTCTATGATATCATTTCTACTGCCATACGATTCTATGATATCATTTCTACTGCCATACGATTCTATGATATCATTTCTACTGCCATACGATTCTATGATATCATTTCTACTGCCATACGATTCTATGATATCATTTCTACTGCCATACGATTCTATGATATCATTTCTACTGCCATACGATTCTATGATATCATTTCTACTGCCATACGATTCTATGATATCATTTCTACTGCCATACGATTCGATGATATCATTTCTACTGCCATGCGATTCTATGATATCATTTCTACTGCCATGCGATTCTATGATATCATTTCTACTGCCATACGATTCTATGATATCATTTCTACTGCCATACGATTCTATGATATCATTTCTACTGCCATACGATTCTATGATATCATTTCTACTGTCATAGGATTCTATTATATCATTTCTACTGCCATACGATTCTATGATATCATTTCTACTGTCATAGGATTCTATGATATCATTTCTACTGCCATACGATTCTATGATATCATTTCTACTGCCATACGATTCTATTATATCATTTCTACTGCCATACGATTCTATGATATCATTTCTACTGCCATACGACTGTAAAATATAATTTCTACTGCCATACGACTCTAAAATATCATTTCTACTGCCATACGACTGTAAAATATCATTTCTACTGCCATACGACTCTAAAATATAATTTCTATTGCCATACGATTCTAAAATATCATTTCTACTGCCATACGACTCTGAAATATAATTTATACTGCCATATGACTCTAAAATATCATTCAAGTTGGTTAAAAATTTTTTACTTATGCATACATATGATATTTCTATAATGGTGCATTTATATAGTGCTTTTCTCCAAAGCGCTTTACAATTTGTTCCTCACATTCACCCGTTCACTCACACATTCACTCACCGACGGCGGAGGCAACCATACAAGGTGCCAAGCTGCTCACCGGGAGCTGTTAGGGGTTAAGTGTCTTGCTGGTAGGAACGGGAATTGAACCGGGAACCCCACTATATACTACAAAGCATCTTAACTATGTGCCCCCAGAACATTACGATCCTCTGCTACTGCTTTCTTGAAGGTTCACAACCACAGCCAAAAGATAATAAGGGATGCAGCTAATTTTAATGTCGCTAATTACGCACCAAAGCTATGGAAAGCCCTGGCTATGAAAATTTGCTTGGTCAGTCGTCCCTACGAACACAAGTGGCAGTGTTAGCGGGGTGGGAAGCCGGTGTGTCCTGGTCGTTGTAAACAGCGACTCCTACTGGTCGGTCAGGGGGCCTGTTCAGCAGGGAGGGGATCTGGGGGAAATAGCGTGAACCTCTGCATGCGTTACGTTCCCCCAGTGAAACTCCTCGCCGTCAGGTGAAAAGAAGAGGCTGGCTGACTCCACATGTATCGGAGGAGGCATGTGGTAGTTCTACACCCTCCCCAGGCCGACAGTGGGGCAATGCGCGCAAATAGGATAAAAAAATGTTTTGTGTCAGTAAGTCACTTGATGAAGGGGCCTGTTGAAAAGTGAATACTCCTAATTAAAACTACTTGTAGAGCCTTTACCTATAAGCCTACTGCGAGGGGCAAGTGGGCTGGCATGAGTTAGACGCGTGCTTGAAGAATTCAATGTCCAGAGTGCTCGTATCATTTTCGATATGCCAATCCTTTTATTGACCTTTTTTCCACCAAGTATTATAATACAAAAAACTCTTTAACTAATAACACTTAACGCCGACCTATACGGCACATCAACACGAACACGGTCAAAAACTGTTTGGCTATTCCCCTTGCGCACCTGGGGCTCGTCACCCACTGATCAGTATATATGGGTAACCACCCCCTGTGGTGGTTGCCATGGTGACTGATAATGCCACACCTCTGCACCGTGAGTTAAAATAAAACTAAATAAACAGAAGGGCATTTTGGCTCCAACACTACTAAACGATCAATATTTGGCCATCATTTTGACACGGAAGAAGAAAAAAGATTACATTTCCAGCGCAACGGTCAAAGTGGAGGAAAAGAAGAAAAGCCTCGCAGCTCCATCTATAAACTAACATTTCATAATCAGAATCAGAATCAGAATGGTCTTTATTGCCAATGGGGAGGTTCCATCCTCAGTACGGAGTCACCTACACGTGAACCCCGACCCCCAGACGAACACACACTGACCTTCCTCCATGTTATATCTGTGCGCCGGTAGAGACCCATCCTTCCACACGTGTCATTTCAACAGCGTGGCAGAGCCGGGGTTAATACCCACGACGACCCACGGGTGCAGACACTATAGCGGTGTATAAATAGATATACATACACACACACACACTGCATAGTAAGTACAGTTAGTGTGTGCGAGGTGCCCATGCAATATTAATGAAGCACATTCATTATGAATGGGACGTATAGCACTTTCGCCCTCCACGCTGTGAGAAAATAGTATCTGTGCCTCATCATTAAGGTTCACACGTCTAGCTCCTGTCAGGCAAAGCTGCTGTGTTACTGACAGACAGGCTTAATAGAGCTCTTTTTTTTTTGTGTGTGAAATGGTCTTTTTTTTGTTACAGCTCTCTCTCTCTCTCTCAGTCTCTCATCGTTTGTCTCTCTCTCAGTCTCTCTCAGTCTCTCGCACTCGGTTTGTCTCTCTCTCTGTTACTCTCTGTCACTCTCTCGGTTTGTCTCTCTCTCAGTCTCTCTCTCTCGGTTTGTCTCTCTCTCTGTTACTCTCTGTCACTCTCTCGGTTTGTCTCTCTCTCAGTCTCTCTCTCTCGGTTTGTCTCTCTCTCTGTCACTCTCTGTCACTCTCTCGGTTTGTCTCTCTCTCTGTCACTCTCTGTCACTCTCTCGGTTTGTCTCTCTCTCAGTCTCTCTCTCTCGGTTTGTCTCTCTCTCTGTTACTCTCTGTCACTCTCTCGGTTTGTCTCTCTCTCAGTCTCTCTCTCGGTTTGTCTCTCTCTCTGTCACTCTCTGTCACTCTCTCGGTTTGTCTCTCTCTCTGTCACTCTCTGTCACTCTCTCGGTTTGTCTCTCTCTCACTCTGTCACCCTCTCTTGCTCTGTTTCTCTTCTTTGTTTCTTCTCTCTTGGTCTGTCTGTCTCTCCGTAACTCTCTCCCTGCCTCTCTCTCTCTCTCTCTCCCTGCCTCTTTCTCTCTCCCTGCCTCTCTCTCTCCCTCACTCTCTCTCCCTGCCTCTCTCTCTCTCCCCCTCCCTGCCTCTTTCTCTCTCCCTGCCTCTCTCTCTCCCTCCCTCACTCTCTCTCCCTCACTCTCTCTCCCTCTCCCTGCCTCTCTCCCTCTCTCTCCCTGCCTCTCTCTCTCTCCCTCTCCCTGCCTCTTTCTCTCTCCCTGCCTCTCTCTCTCCCTCACTCTCTCTCCCTGCCTCTCTCTCTCTCCCCCTCCCTGCCTCTTTCTCTCTCCCTGCCTCTCTCTCTCTCCCCCTCCCTGCCTCTTTCTCTCTCCCTGCCTCACTCTCTCCGTGCCTCTTTCTCCCTGCCTCTCTCTCTCTCCCCCCCTCCCTGCCTCTTTCTCTCTCCGTGCCTCTTTCTCCCTGCCTCTCTCTCTCTCCCCCTCCCTGCCTCTTTCTCTCTCCCTGCCTCTCTCTCTCTCCCTCTCCCTGCCTCTCCCTCTCCCTGCCTCTCTCCCTCTCCCTGCCTCTCTCCCTCTCCCTGCCTCACTCTCTCCGTGCCTCTTTCTCCCTGTCTCTATCCCTCTCTCCCTCTCCCTGCCTCACTCTCTCCGTGCCTCTTTCTCCCTGTCTCTATCCCTCTCTCCCTCTCCCTGCCTCTCCCTCTCCCTGCCTCTCTCCCTCTCCCTGCCTCACTCTCTCCGTGCCTCTTTCTCCCTGTCTCTATCCCTCTCTCCCTCTCCCTGCCTCTCTCCCTCTCCCTGCCTCACTCTCTCCGTGCCTCTTTCTCCCTGTCTCTATCCCTCTCTCCCTCTCCCTGCCTCTCCCTCTCCCTGCCTCTCTCCCTCTCCCTGCCTCACTCTCTCCGTGCCTCTTTCTCCCTCTCTCTATCCCTCTCTCCCTCTCCCTGCCTCACTCTCTCCCTGCCTCTCTCCCTCTCCCTGCCTCACTCTCTCCGTGCCTCTTTCTCCCTGTCTCTATCCCTCTCTCCCTCTCCCTGCCTCTCCCTGCCTCACTCTCTCCCTGCCTCTCTCTCTCTCCCTGCCTCTCTCTCTCTCTCTCCCTGCCTCTCTCCCTCTCCCTGCCTCACTCTCTCCGTGCCTCTTTCTCCCTGCCTCTATCCCTCTCTCTCCCTGCTTCTCTCTCTCCCTCACTCTCTCTCCCTCCCTCTCTCTCTCCCTCTCTGCAAGTCATGATGGAGACTATTTGTACAAGGGTATCCATTATGAATGGTCAAGTGAAGGACAGAAAAAGCGTATTTAGGAATACAAATATGATGCAACATGTTCCACATTCAGATGGTCCCGTGTGTGTGTGTGTGTGTGTGTGTGTGTCTGTGTCTGTGTCTGTGTCTGTGTCTGTGTCTGTGTCTGTGTGTGTGTGTGTGTGTGTGTGTGTGTGCGTGCGTGCGTGCGTGCGTGCGTGCGTGCGTGCGTGCGTGCGTGCGTGCGTGCGTGCGTCTCTGATCCGTCCGTCCTCGTCAGACTGTCCACAGAGGACTGGACCCGTACAGGTGCCGCTCGTCTGAAGCCTCGGGTCACATGACCCACGAGGTGTGAGGTCACCTGCTGACCCGCACACTTAACCCTTTCAGCTGCGCCGTTTCTCTTCTCCTCAGCATTCTATCTTGGAATGCCCGCAACCCCATAGTTCACGCGTGATATATCTCTTCTTACGATTATTGTCCTGTAAATGACGCTAGTGCTATTTTATTGCACTGCTTTTATCTATTTTATAGTCATTTTATGTCTGCACTTTATGCATTGCTTTTATTTAGTCAATTCTCTGCATGAAAGGTGCAAATAAAGTGTATCATTATTATTATTATCATCATAACGTTACACTTGAAAGGGTTAAGCGCTCGTTGGCGTTCGATCGTCCAAAGTTACCATTCCCGTCAGTGGATGTAACGGTGTTCCGATCTTTAAATTAGATTAAAATGTATCGTCATCATACAGTACAATGAAAAGAAGTTTGCCATCCAACCAGAGTGCAAATGTAACAGTAAAGTGCAACAGTTATGTACAGGTGATTAAGCCGAGTATAAAATATGTAAATTAGTACTACCGAGTATAGTGCTAATCAGTTGTATGTACAGAGTTGTAGTATTAATATATGAATGGTAAATGGCTGCATTTATATAGCAGCTTTTATCCAAAGCGCTTTACAATTTGTTCCTCACATTTGACCCGTTCACTCACACATTCACACACTCAGGGCGGAGGAGACCGTGCAAGGTGCCAACCTGCTCATCGGGAGCAATTAGGGGTTAAGTGTCTTGCTCAAGGACACTTCGACACGCTGCCCGGGAGGAGCGGGAATCGAACCGGAAGTAATATACAATGTACAGTACAGGTGATTAAACTGGGTATAAAATATATAAATTAGTACTACTGAGTAATAGTGCTAATCCGATGTATGTACAGAGTTGTAGTATTAATATGTACAGTGATGCAGGTATAAAGACACTGTGGTAGTAAGTCATACTGGCCAGCAGTGTAACTACAGTAGTAAGAGTAGGTAAGGGACATGTACAGATATAGATATAGTATCTACTGAACTTTATTATGTCATCCCCGTAGAACTTCAGAGTGGCCCGCACATAGCGCCAGAACACCACGATACCAGCCAGGCCCTCCGCAATAAGACACCCTGCCTGAACACGCATGACCCCCCCCGAACACACATGACACCCCGAACACGTTATGACACCCAGAACACATGACACCCAGAACACGCATGACACCCAGAACTAGGGCTGGGCGATATGGCCTCTAAATGATATCACGATATTTTTTTGCTCTATCACACGATACACGATATATATATTGCGATATTTTGACATTTCCTCTAAAGCACTTAAAAATGCTTGATTTAACCCTTTGATGGATACAGTCACGCCAATATGATGATTATATAATCTGTTGGCAAGCCTCGTCAATATACCCCCCCCCCCCCCCCCCCCCCCCCCCCCCACTAAAGGAACTGGTATCGTGGATCACTCCCCTGTGAGCGTTTTCCAGGGTTAGCGGCTAACGTTAGTTAGCTTAGCTTAGTTAGCGGCTAACTTAGTCACCGCCTCTCTGGGTGTGTGTGCGTGTGTGTATGTGTGTATGTGACGTAAATTGGACGAGTGTGTCTGTGTGAGGGAGAGAGGAAAGTGCTGTGGCACTAAAGTAAGTCTCATCTCAGCCGCGGCGGCTTAGAACCTGACGTGAGGTTTTGTGCAAAACATCACGATGTCTACGATATGTTTAAAAAGTGTATCGTTAATGAACTGTACCCGATATTTATTTAATATCGTCATATTGCCCACCCCTACCCAGAACACATGACACCCGGAACACATGACACCCAGAACACACATGACACCCGGAACACGCATGACACCCCAGAACACGTACAGTATGACACCCAGAACACAAGACACCCAGAACATGCATGACACCCCAGAACACGCATGACACCCCAGAACACGTACAGTATGACACCCAGAACACAAGACACCCAGAACATGCATGACACCCCAGAACACGCATGACACCCCAGAACACGCATGACACCCCAGAACACGTACAGTATGACACCCAGAACACAAGACACCCAGAACACGTATGACACCCCAGAACACGTATGACACCCCGAACACACACGACACCCAGAACACGTGTGACACCCCGAACACACACGACACCCAGAATACGTAGGACACCCAGAACACGCATGACACCCAGAACATGCATGACACCCCAGAACACGCATGACATGAGAAACGCGAGGCTCTTCCCCTCCATTTAGTATATTTACATTTTACATTTAGTCATTTGAGAACTGGATTGGAAGGCCCGGTTGAGAGAAATTAATGATTTTGATTAAATTGAAGACATTAAGCACATAGAAGGTTTAGCTTTAAATCATTACATTTACATTTAGTCATTTAGCTGACACTTTTATCCAAAGCGACTTACAAGTTCTGTACGACAAGTCATCAGGAAGGGTACAACTCTATCATCCGAGTAACAATGTTCATCAAAGTGTTGAGTGCTACAGTGTAGGTTAGTATATTAGGACAATATATAATATATAAGTGCATGACAATAAGGTTAGTTAGTGTTGTGAAGGGCCAGATTAAACCGAATATATATATTTATTTATATATATATATTTAATTGTATTTGTATATTCTCTAATATTCCTTGATATCCCTTGTATATTCCTTGTACAATATGCATTGAATATCCATTCTAGCCTACTGAACATCCCATAATAGTCTCCATTCTACTATTGGTCGAGACCTTGGTGCCAGGCTGCCATACCCCTCAGACCCAGTTCAAACGTACCGCTCCACATGTACGAACAAGTCCTAGTTCCGCGTAGGAATCTGACTACCGCACCACTAATGGGACTATTTGTTCATAGTGCGTATATATACTGCGCTACTAAAGTAGGACTTCCTTTTCAGTCCAGTTTCTTACCCTCCAATAGAGTCACAGACGTAAAGCCTCCCCGCGACGCCACGTGTGGGAGTAAGGCCAAGTTCGGCTTACCATCGGTATTGAGACATCGTGTATATTAATATGTGAATAGTCATATTTGGCACTATATCGTCGAGTTGGACGTAGTCTATTAAGCTAATAATAGTCTGTTAATATATAGTGCTTCGTGCGGTGAGAATACTACCGTAGTCAGTACCCCATCGTTTCGGGCAGAGAACTGGTTGCTTATCCAGGGTGGTTGACCCCACGTGAAGCTGCACCCGAGGAGCCCCAGAGCCGACGAGCGAGTGGACCTGTATACCGGATTATTCTACCGACGACAGCCCGCCTTCCCAGGCACGGATTATGCTTTGTATACGTTGATGATTCCATGGATAAAGACCCCCGACACTGCCGTGTGTTGGAACCCCCCCCCCTGGAGAGGACGCAAGGTGAGGAGACGCTCTGCAAGACGAGGTCGCTTCACGTCTCTCCCCCGTGGACCGGAGAGAGCCGGCTCACAGAGAGTCCACCTGCTTTCATCTGTGGTCCAAGGATCGCCGGCGCATTGAACGGCACTACAGTGGGTTCACCTGGGATACCCTTGGCCGGATGAGGCAGCCGGATTCTACCCCCCCCCCCCTTCCTACTCCTGTCGGCTTACAAGCGACCGGATTAACCCCCCCTAGTGTGTCCAGTATATAATCATTAAAGTATCATTGCTGTTATTCCTTAAACTATTCCAGGTCGTATATGTACCACCTGCGCCTTCAGAGATTGGACATTCTCTATTGATATACCGACGAATACTCTTGCCATAAAAGTGCATACTAATTTCCATTCATAAATGTGATTGATTTGATTAAGTGCTTGCTCTACACACCATCGCTGTGTAGAAATAAAGACCTATTTCTAATTCGTACATTTGTGTTGGATCCGTTTCATCTACGTGACAGTGTTCATCATAATATATTTATGCCGTGTACTGGGTGGCCGAATATTAAGTACAAAGGTAGTGGTAGTAAGTATCATATCTAGTAATACAGTCAGGGAATTGTACCCCTCAGTTACAGTTAGGGTTAGATATATTTTATAAAAATTTTTTAATTTTGATCTTATCTGCCCCAGCCGGCTGCCGCCACAAATAACTGCAAAGACTGCTTATACATATATGGCAAACACTGTGGATTCAAATGGAATCAAATCACCTTGAATCATTCGTACGAATCAAACATTTCCCCTCGGCTAATGCAGATACTAGATATGACCGGACGTCACCCCTCTAATCATACGACGAAACACATGATCAAAGACCTTTTGCTTTTGATCAAAGACCTTTGAGCTGACCAGACCTGCGGGCACGCTTCTCCTGACCCCTCCTCACCCCTCCTCACCCGTCCTCACCCCTCCTCACCCCTGCACGCTCGTATACAGTGACCAGGGGGAGGAGGAGGAGGAGGAGGAGGAGGAGGAGGAGGAGGAGGAGGAGGAGGAGATGATCTTTACTCTTACCTTCTCTCAGTTTCATCCCGGGACACCCCAGGGAGTTGGCTGAATCCTCTTCCTCTAGGGACAGCCTTGCAAACAGGCTCCCAGCCATGATGAACAACAACAACACCAGCAGCACCACAGCCACTAAGATGCTCTGAGGACGGTGCCTCAAACACTAATGATACACTGCACTAATAACACACTACACACTAATACCATACATTATAGCACCCGGCAGCTTAGGCAGTGCAAGAAAGATGCTCCTCTCTCTCTCTCTCCTCGTTTCTCCCTCTCCCTTTCGATCACCTCCTCTCTCTCTTTCTCTCCCTACCTGCTGTGGCGTGTGTATGGTCGCTATGCCTGGCTGCACGCCTCCCTCTGAATGAATGAATGGAGAGCAGAGAGGGTATGTGTGAGAGAGAGAGGGGGGGGGGGGAGAGAGAGAGAGAGAGAGGGGGGGGGGGGACTGATGGAAAAGGGAAGGGAAGGGGTGTAATGTCTTCTCGGAGAGGAGGGAGGAAACAAGGTCTCTCTCTCGGGATTAATTTGGACAGGAGGAGGAGGAGGAGGAGGAGGCGGCGGGCGGCGGGGCCGAGGGAGGGGGCTGGTGGAGACGTGATTGTCCTCCGTGATGAGTGACAGTCAGGGACACACAGAACAGCCCCGTCTCGCTTAAAATATGTAAATGAAGTACTAATCAACCACAGGATAATGGTACTACATATTGTACGTTATCTTTGTAGCCATGAGGAATATATTGACGTACGTGCACAAATATACAATGTGCACGTATTACAAAATAAGTACATATATTACATATTCAAAGCGTGTCAACTTTTGCAGAACCCCGTGCCTTTACCTCAAGACTACCAAGACACTCTCTCTCTCTCTCTCTCTCTCTCTCTCTCTCTCTCTGCACGTTTTCTGCAATGATTTTTAAGTAGCCAAACGAAAAACGAACTATGGAGTTGATAATAAATATTTCACTTCATTAGCTGAAATATTCTAAAACCATTAAGTCCGCTATAAGCCATATATATGCTATACACCTGTGTGTGTTTTCTATAAGCTACTATTTTTACATGGTTTAGGCAAATATTTAGGCTTTATCTTTAGCAGAAAAAGCTTTTTTTATTCAAAAAGGAAGATTAATTAATGTATACACACACACACGTCACACACACACAAAGTATAATAATCGTGAAAGCTGTGATATTTCCTCACACAATAATTACCCTCATTGTCTGTCAAAACACGTCGTCAAAACAGGTCAAATACATCATCGATATGCACCGAAGATATAACAAAAAATCCACTGGAGGACATTCAGAGTTCAAGGTATTGTGATGAGCCTGGTCAAAAACAAACAAATTCAAATGTCCACACAAGTGCAATATCAATCAATACGAATATTTATTGATTTCAGGCAGAATATAGTTCGATGGGCAAATAGAATGGTCGTAATACAGTCCGCAGTCCGATGGTCAAAACACAAAACGGGCTCTCGTACAAAAAAAAGGGATGGTTCTATACTCAGGGTAGTCGTCCGGTCCAGAGTCAGTACACAAGGGGGGTTCTCAGCCAGTCCAGGGTCCAGTACACAATGAACACATTCACCTCTCCTCTCACTACCTCTCACCTCACAAAACTCTGAACATAACAATATCTCTCTCAATGCAACAACTCCAACCTCACCTCCACTCAACTCACCTCTCACTAACCTAGTGTATTTGTAGTGTGTGTGTGTGTGTGTGTCTGGGGCATGTGCACGTGAGATGTGGGTGAACTAACGATGCACAGGTGTGTTCTATCTGTACTAATCAGCTACCTAATTGTTTCCACTCCTTCCGTGGCAGAAATATCTCCCGTCCTTCACGTATCCATGAGAGGGGGGGGGGGGGGGGGTGATATCTGCCACAGTATCAATACGTTTCTGAGACTCTAAACGTGACAAATCTGTTCCTCAATCAAATAAGCCTCGTCTACGTTCACTGGCATGAGCTATTTTTTTTTTATGTCCCACTCATTTCAGAGCTCTCAGTGTAGCTGATAGTGGAGGGAGCGGTGCAGGTGGAGGGAGGGCAGCAGATTTGCAGGTGGAGGGAGGGCAGCAGCGGTGCAGGTGGAGGGAGGGCAGCAGATTTGCAGGTGGAGGGAGGGCAGCAGCGGTGCAGGTGGAGGGAGGGCAGCAGATTTGCAGGTGGAGGGAGGGCAGCAGCGGTGCAGGTGGAGGGAGGGCAGCAGCGGTGCAGGTGGAGGGAGGGCAGCAGCGGTGCAGGTGGAGGGAGGGCAGCAGCGGTGCAGGTGGAGGGAGGGCAGCAGCATTGCAGGTGGAGGGAGGGCAGCAGCGGTGCAGGTGGGGGGAGGGCAGCAGCGGTGCAGGTGGAGGGAGGGCAGCAGCGGTGCAGGTGGAGGGAGGGCAGCAGCGGTGCAGGTGGGGGGAGGGCAGCAGCGGTGCACGCGGAGGGAGGGCAGCAGAGGTGCAGGTGGAGGGAGGGCAGCAGAGGTGCAGGTGGAGGGAGGACAGCAGCGGTGCAGGTGGAGGGAGGGCAGCAGCGGTGCAGGTGGAGGGAGGGCAGCAGCGGTGCAGGTGGAGGGAGGGCAGCAGCGGTGCAGGTGGAGGGAGGGCAGCAGCGGTGCAGGTGGAGGGAGGGCAGCAGCGGTGCAGGTGGAGGGAGGGCAGCAGAGGTGCAGGTGGGGGGAGGGCAGCAGCGGTGCAGGTGGAGGGAGGGCAGCAGAGGATACAGGCGTGAATGAGTCTGGAGTTTCACTGCCTCCATTAGTCCAGTCATTAGGGCCCGTTAGAGCCTAGAGATGAACTTCATGGCCCAGTGTGATCGAACACACACACACCGAACACACACACACACACCCACATACACACATGCGTGCGCACACACACACACACGCACAGACACACATGCGTGCACGCGCACACACACACGCACCATTCATTCTCTTTCTCTCACTCTCCGTTTTAACACCTCTCTCTCTTTATCTCTCCGTCACTGTCCTGCAACATCCTGCCCCCCCCCCCTCTCTCTCTCTCTCTCTTTTACTACATCTGTCACTCACTCACTCTCTTTTTCATTTCACTATGTCTCTGTCTCTCTTTATCTCTCACTCTCTCTTTTACTACAGCCGTCACTGTTACTCTGTCTCTCTCTCTCTCTCTCCCCCTCTCCCTCTCTCTTTCTCTCCCTCTCTTTCTCTCTCTCTCTCACTCTCTCTTTTACTACATCCGTCACTGTTACTCTGTCTCTCTCTCTCTCTCTCTTTTACTACATCTCTCTCTCTCTCCCTCTCTCTCCCTCTCTCTCCCTCTCTCCCTCTCTCTCTCTCTCTCTCTCAGGGTGCCACTTACCGGAGTCAGAGCTTCTTGACGACGCCACTGGCATTTTGAAGAGTTGGCTCCTGCTGAGAAATCCTCCTCAAGTCTCCTCAGGTCAGCTGGGAGGACAGGAGGGGGGGGGGGGGGAGGGGGGGCAGAGAGGAGGGGGGGGCAGAGAGGAGGGAGGGGCAGAGGAGGGAGGGGCAGAGAGGAGGGTGGGGCAGAGAGGAGGGAGGGGGCAGAGAGGAGGGAGGGGCAGAGAGGAGGGGGGGCAGAGAGGAGGGAGGGGCAGAGAGGAGGGAGGGGCTTGTAAACACTAAGGAATTATTGATCAGAATTATGAATGCAAACAGGAAGAGAGGGAGAGAGAGGAAAGAGAGACAGAGAGTGAGAGGAACGCGAGAGAGAGATACAGAGAGAGAGAGGCAGAGAGAGGGAGGAGAGCAAGAGAGAGATGCAGAGAGAGAGAGGCAGAGAGAGGGAGGAGAGCGAGAGAGAGATGCAGAGAGAGAGAGAGATGCAGAGAGAGAGAGAGAGAGGCAGAGAGAGGGAGAGAAACAGAGGAGAAACAGAGAACAAGATAGTGACAGAGAGCGAATGAGAGAGAGACCGACAGACCGACCGATAGTGAGAGGAGAGAGAATGAGAGGAGAAACAGAGAGGAGAGAGACAGAGAGAGAGAGGAGAGAGAGGAGAAACAGATAGGAGAGAGAGAGAGGAGAGAGAGGAGAGAGAACGAGAGGAGAAACAGAGAGAGGAGAGAGAGGAGAGAGAACGAGGAGAAACAGAGAGAGGAGAGAGAACGAGAGGAGAAACAGGAGAAACAGAGAGAGGAGAGAGAACGAGAGGAGAAACAGAGGAGAAACAGAGAGAGGAGAGAGAACGAGGAGAAACAGAGAGAGAGGAGAAACAGAGAGAGGAGAGAGAGGAGAGAGAACGAGGAGAAACAGAGAGAGGAGAGAGAACGAGAGGAGAAACAGAGAGAGGAGAGAGAGGAGAGAGAACGAGGAGAAACAGAGAGAGGAGAGAGAACGAGAGGAGAAACAGAGAGAGCAAGAGAGAGTGACAGAGTGAAAAAGTGAGCGAGAGAGACAGACAAGCCGAGAGAGGAGAGAAGGGAGAGAGAGAGAATGAGAGGAGAGAAACAGAGAGAGGGGGGGAAAAAAGAAGCATGACACCGATATCACATGAAAACCTCATAACTCCAGTTCTGGTGTTTATCTTTATTTCTTTCTACTTGAATGCCATTAAAAATCCCTTGTGCCATTAAAAAGAATAAAGCAGATTATTCAACCGTTCATTCCTACAAGGGTTTGGATGATATTATTACAAATGTTCATCCGACGACAACAGCAGCTCTAAAAAGAGAGTTCATTCACAAAATAGCGTACAAACCCCTCGAGGTCTTCCCCACCGATGACACGCTCAGCGGACGGGCTCTACACTTTCCCGTGTTCTTTCTGGCAAACGCATTTCTTTCCCCTCGCCGGTCGCTCGGTCGGTCAGCCGCGTCGGTCGGTCCACACATGGCCAGTGTCCATCTCTGCCGGCGTCTATTAATAGAACGGGCCGGTTGCTCTGGTAACACTCACACAGTTCCAACCCTTCCTCTCTCTCTCTCTCTCTCTCTCTCTCTCTCTCTCTCTCTCTCTCTATGCCGCTAGGAAACGCGCCGCTAGCCGGCTAGGCTACCGTTGGGAGGGGTAGAGCGAGCACAGCGGGTAGTGGGGGGGGGGGGGGGGGGGGGTGAGGGGGGACGGTTGGGGGCGTCTGGCTAACGTTAGCTTAGCGAGGACCTCTCCGTCGACGTCGCGCGGCATAGAAGGAAAGCGAGGCGCCTTGCGGAGGACGGACGGGCTTTGGGTAACGCTGAGTAAGCATCTTTCAAGACGAAGATCCCAGAGAGAGAGGGGACAGAGAGATAAAGAGAGGAAGAGAGGGGATCAAAGGCAGACCAATACAGTAGAGGGACAATGACTGAAGGTATCCAAGGATGCTAATTCCTGGTTGCCATGGTGATAACTATAGTATCCATGGTGGGGCTCGCGCAGCAGTGACCAAATCAAGTCTGAAACACATTTAACTGCAGGAAGGTTTGCACGTGTGTGTGTGTGTGTGTGTGCTACTGTAGGGTTGCCGCGGTGATGGGAAACTTCCAATGACTCATGATATCACCGTTATTACCGGTGACACCGGACATTCTACGGAATGCCGCTCAACATCTGTAGAGCGCTCGCTTTGATCTTTAACGTTGCGCGGCTACACTGAGCCACTGTGTCTGTCCGTCGTTATCCACGGAGGTGTGGTGGGAGTTGGCCACTCCTAGTGCCCTCCTGGCCTTTTATTATAGGTAACGGGTATCGTTGGATTGTTCCGCAGTGTGTGGTTCTCATGGTAAACTTGTAACTACTGTAGTGTGACACGAGGAAGGGACAGTTCTTTTTCAATGTGGGTGTAATTCTGGGGGGTGAGTGAGTGCCTTGTCTTTATAATTACACCACATCACACAATACACTTACATACACACTATGTTCAGGATGCTACTTGTTGGGCGTGGGAAGGGGGGTGGACATTTAATTATTAATGAATGTAATTCATTAATTCCATTCATTACATGTAATTAGGGCTGTCTTAAATACGTCGAAGCTTCGTTCGATGGGCATGGGATTCGAATGTGAATATAAAATTCGATTATAAAAAATAAAAATAAATAAAAATATGATTTTAATAATTTTTTGTGCAAAATCAACTCTGCCTCTCTTTGTTAACTACAACAAGCAATGCTGTTTGTTATTTAAGATGAGGTCGGACTCGGCACTGACAGATTTGTGTTCATTGTGCTGCTTTTATAAAGCCTCAAATGACGGCTTACAATATTTCATGAAAGCAAAGTGTTTTGTTTGTCTAAGATTTTAAAAGGTTTAAACTTTACAGCACTGACAAAGTTGAACAACGTGCTGTACAAGTCCCACTACATTAAAAAAATTAAATAAAAAATTATATATATATATTTTTTTTTATCTCGAAGCTTCGAATTAAAATCGAATCTCGGCCCCGAAGCTTCGAATTCCAAAAAAAAATCGAAGGTCAGCCCTACATGTAATTACCTATTGTTCTTTCTTCTTTGATATAGCTGCATTGTTGTTTTGGTTTATGCAGTGTTTTATCATTTTTCCTGCTATTCTAATGATTGTATTGATTGATTGATTGATTGAAAAGTTTATTAACAGATTGCAGAATCGGTACAGTACAGTACAGCTCAATACATACAATTGCTAAGGGGATGCAGACCAGAGAAAGACTTTCGTCTTGTTTACATCAGGGTCCCCCATTTTCAATTCATCATTCACACACACGACATACAGATAGACAATACTGCTACATCTGTACATTTATGACATACCAGATTTGCAAATACAGTACTGTTTGTGATACAAAAAGTGTCCAGAAAAAGAGTGTATATACATTTGACGTAGAAACTGTACATTGGAGGAGGTTGGGTAGGTGGGGTGGGGTTGGGTTGGTGGGTGGGGGGGGGGGCTGTACATTGGAGGTGGGGGGGGGGGGGGACACTGTACATTGGAATACTGACA
>NC_140174.1:10632610-10652610 GCF_963971535.1 Notolepis coatsorum
TCCCTTAACAGGGGTCGAATCGAAATAAACACAACGCAGTAAGATCACACCGGCTACACGAGGACCTCTCCGTCGGTCCTAATTGGTTCGTCGAAGTCGCGCGGCATAGAAGGAAAGCGAGGCGCCTTGTGGAGGACGGACGGGCTTTAGGTGACGCTGAGTAAGCATCTTTCAAGACGAAGATCCCAAGATTGCTGCCGGGGGGGGCAGGGGGGGGTGGGGTGGTAGAGGCACAATTCAGACTTGTAATTGACAATTCAAGGTTAAGCTGACAGAGAGGGAGAGAGAGACAGAGAGAGAGAATCAAAGAGACTGAGACAGAAGAAGAGAGATATATAAGAAAGTGACAGTGAGTGACAGAGAATTTTTTGGTCTTGTTTTGGTGTTTTTGTTTTGTTCTTGACTTATTGTGATGTTTCTTCGTGACTTGTTTAAAGAAGACGTGTCCGACCCATGGGGACATTAACGCGTGTTGTCGGGCCTTACAAATAAAATTTATTTTGATTTGATTAGAGAGGAGAAAGAGAGAGGAAAGGGGAGAGAGAGAGAGGAGAGAGAAACAGAGAGGAGAAACAAACATAGAGGGAGAGAAACAGAGAGAAGAAAGAGAGAGTGGGTGAGAGAGAGAGAGAGAGAGAGAGAGAGAGAGGAGAGAGAGAGAGAGAGAGAGAGAGGGGGGATGTTGTAGGACAGTGTGTGTGACGGAGAGAGATAAAGAGAGGAAGAGAGGGGATCAAAGGCAGACCAATACAGAGTAGAGGGACAATGACTGAAGGTATCCAAGGATGCTAATTCCTGGTTGCCATGGTGATCACTATAGTATCCATGGTGGGGCAAGCGCAGCAGGAAGGTGTGCATGTGTGTGCTACTGTAGGGTTGCCGCGGTGATGGGGAAACTTCCAATGACTAATAAACTCATGATAACACCGTTATTACCGGTGGCACCGGACATTCTACGGAATGCCGCTCAACATCTGTAGAGCGCTCGCTTTGATCTTTAACGTTACGCGGCTACACTGAGCCACTGTGTCTGTCCGTTGTTGTCCATGGAGGTGTGGTGGGAGTTGGCCACTCCTAGTGCCCTCCTGGCCTTTTATTATAGGTAACGGGTACCGTTGGATTGTTCCACAGTGTGTGGTTCTCATAGTAAACTTGTAACTACTGTAGTGTGACACGAGGCAGGGACAGTTCTTTTTCAATGTGGGTGTAATTCTGGGGGGTGAGTGAGTGCCTTGTCTTGATAATTACACCACATCACACAATACATTTCACTATGTTCAGGATGCTACTTGTTGGGCGTGGGAAGGGGGGTGGACATTTAATTATTAATTACATTCATTACATGTAATTAGGGCTGTCTTAAATACTTCGAAGCTTCGTTCGATGGGCATGGGATTCGAATGTGAAAATAAAATTAGATTATAAAAAATAAAAAAATATGATTTTAATAATTTTTTGTGCAAAATCAACTCTGCCTCTCTTTGTTAACTACAACAAGAAATGCTGTTTGTTATTTAAGATGAGGTCGGACTCGGCACTGACAGATTTGTGTTCATTGTGCTGCTTTTATAAAGCCTCAAATGACGGCTTACAATATTTCATGAAAGCAAAGTGTTTTGTTTGTCTAAGATTTAAAAAGGTTTAAACTTTACAGCACTGACAAAGTTGAACAAAGTGCTGTACAAGTCCCACAACATTAAAAAAAAAATATATATATATATATAATTTTGTTTATTATTTTTTTTAATCTCGAAGCTTCAAATTAAAATCGAATCTCGGCCCGAAGCTTTGAATTCCAAAAAAAAATCGAAGGTCAGCCCTACATGTAATTAGTTTACCTATTGTTCTTTCTTCTTTGATATAGCTGCATTGTTGTTTTAGTTTATGCAGTGTTTTATCATTTTTCCTGCTATTCTAATGATTGTATTGATTGATTGATTGATTGATTGAAAAATGTATTAACAGATTGCAGAATGGGTACAGTACAGTACAGCTCAATACATACAATTGCTAAGGGGATGCAGACCAGAGAAAGACTTTCGTCTTGTTTACATCAGGGTCCCCCATTTTCAATTCATCATATGACATACACGACATACAGATAGACAGTACTGCTACATCTATACATGTATGACATACCAGATTTGCAAATACAGTACTGTTTGTGATACAAAAAGTGTCCAGAAAAAGAGTGTATATACATTTGACGTAGAAACTGTACATTGGAGGAGGTTGGGTAGGTGGGGTGGGGTTGGGTTGGTGGGTGGGTGGGGGGGGGGGGGGGGGCTGTACATTGGAGGTGGGAGGTGGGGGGTGATAATGATAAATCCCTATACGGGTGGACCGCGCGGGGAAACTTAAAGTGCCGTCAGACTACACCTCCCTATATCTGCATCTATATAACGAAGGCTCTTTCAACTCTCACCAGCTGTAATTGGGCTCTCTGGTGTGACACTGAGTCACACACACACACTGGTGCTGGAGGAGCGAGGGGGGGGGGGGGGGGGGGGGGGGCTTGTGAGCTGAGCAGATCAGGCCCTTTAATGTGGCGTGTGCCGGTGCCCGGCGGCTAATCCTCGGGCCCCGGTGTTTGCACTGTGAAGTGACAGAGCTGGTTAAAGGTACGCTGAGAAGAAGAACGTGTGGCGGATAAGAAGAAGTCAAAAAAGCAGGGGAGCTCCAGTAGCTCACCGCGTATCTCGGCGCTATTTCGGCGTCGGGGACAACCGTGCGCGTCACGGATCTGGGGTACACGAGTTCGACTCCCGGACTCGCCGTATTTTCTCAGAGTGTCTTCCCCTGATCTATATCCCATTCAACCTGTTTCTGTCGGTCATGCTTGACCAGAAAAAGCGATAAACACTAAAAAAAATTAAGTTTAAAAAAAAAAAAAAAAAAAAGAAGAAGAAGTCAAAGCTGATTGCGGCTGAAGCCTCAACCGCCTCTGATGCGGTGAGAGGAGAGAGAGAGAGGGGGGAGAGAGAGAGAGCGGGAGGGGGGAGAGAGAGAGAGAGAGAGAGAGTGAAAAAGAGAGAGGGAGAAGGAGAGACCAAAAGAGAAAGAGAGAGGGAGAGAGAGGAGAGAGACCCAAAAAGAAGGAGAGAGAGAAATAGAGAGAGAGACAGAGAGAGAGACAGAGAGAGACAGACAGATAGACACAGAGAGAAAGAGAGACTGAAAAAGAGAGGGAGAAGGAGAGACCAAAAAAGAGAAAGAGAGAGGGAGGGAGAGAGGAGAGAGACCCAAAAAGAAGGAGAGAGAGAAAGAGAGAGAGACAGAGATACATAGAGAGAGACAGACAGATAGACAGATAGACAGAGAGAGAAAGAGATACTGAAAAAGAGAGGGAGAGGGAGGAGAGACCAAAAAAGAGAAAGAGAGAGGGAGAGAGAGAGGAGAGAGACCCAAAAAGAAGGAGAGAGAGAGAGAGAGAGAGAGAGAGAGAGGTAGTTTTCCTTCATCTCTCCACCTCCAGTAGTTCTTGTTCACAGCGTCTCTAACTCACGCTGCCGAGTCCTAATAATGGCTGCTGGTGTCGTTCTCTCATCCGGTTACAAACACAAGCGGGGAGCGAGTCTCCTGCCAAAGCGGCCAACTAAGAGCTTCAACAAGCGATACAGCTTTTCCAACTGAGAGCTTCAACAAGCGATAAAGCTTTTCCAACTAAGAGCTTCAACAAGCGATAAAGCTTTTCCAACTAAGAGCTTCAACAAGAGATAAAGCTTTTCCAACTAAGAGCTTCAACAAGCGATACAGCTTTTCCAACTAAGAGCTTCAACAAGCGATACAGCTTTTCCAACTAAGAGCTTCAACAAGAGATAAAGCTTTTCCAACTAAGAGCTTCAACAAGCGATACAGCTTTTCCAACTAAGAGCTTCAACAAGCGATACAGCTTTTCCAACTAAGAGCTTCAACAAGCGATACAGCTTTTCCAACTAAGAGCTTCAACAAGCGATACAGCTTTTCCAACTAAGAGCTTCAACAAGCGACAGCTTTTCCAACTAAGAGCTTCAACAAGAGATAAAGCTTTTCCAACTAAGAGCTTCAACAAGAGATAAAGCTTTTCCAACTAAGAGCTTCAACAAGAGATAAAGCTTTTCCAACTAAGAGCTTCAACAAGAGATAAAGCTTTTCCAACTAAGAGCTTCAACAAGCGATACAGCTTTTCCAACTAAGAGCTTCAACAAGCGATACAGCTTTTCCAACTAAGAGCTTCAACAAGCGATACAGCTTTTCCAACTAAGAGCTTCAACAAGAGATACAGCTTGTCCAACTAAGAGCTTCAACAAGAGATACAGCTTGTCCAACTAAGAGCTTCAACAAGCGATACAGCTTTTCCTGTACATGTACCTGCCCCCCCCCCCCCCTTGCTGCTATGACCATAGATATATAACACTAGATGGCTCAAGGCGGAGTGTTACAAAGGATCAGATTAAACCGAATATATATATTTATTTATTGATATATATTGCATAGTATTTGTATATCGTTTGATATCCCTTGTATATTCCTTGTACATATACACGGAATATCCCTTTAGCCCAGACCATAATATTTCATTCTCCTATTGGACAGCGGTCCACCGACGCCAGAGCCGCGCCTCCGGAGTCAGGTTCAAAGTCACCATCAAGACATGTCTGGACATGCCCGGCCTTGCCCAGGGCTACGAGACAGAAATGAGGCTGGCACTAGTTTGTTCACCGTGCGTATAAATACGGCGCAGGTGAACACAGAAGCACTTAGTCTTAGTCTTACTTAGTCAGAAGTTAAGAGTTACCCAATAAGTTGAAGCCTCACCCACGATACAACGTGCGGTGAAGTATGGCCTGTTTGGCCCCAGAATAGAGCATTGAGACCGCGTGCGAATTAATAACTGAATTGTCAGAGTTTGGCGCTATACCGTCGAGTGCGACATATTTCTATTAAGTCAGTGATAGTCTATTTGTGTATAGTGTATCGTGCGGCTAAAGTTCTACAGTGACCAGCATCCCCAACGCTTCCTCGTATTAGCTAGAGTTCTTATCCAGGCTGGGCTGCTTTCATGGCGCTTTCACCCGAGGAGACCTAGACGAGAACCGTGTGGACATGTACACTGGATTAATCTACCCGACGACTACATAGCCCTTTGCGGCTGGAATATATTTGCTTTGGTCCTGTGATTTATGGAGCGGAGAATCGCCGACGCCTGCACGTGTTGGATTTACCCCGCGAGGAGCCAAGTCGAGTCGGCGCCTCAGAGAGCCTGAGGCCGGCTAGCTTTCTTCACTGTGGAGCTACAGTCTACGGAGAACAGCTGTATTCGTCTGTGGATCAAGAGGCTATTGCACCGTCTCCTGTACTTGGAGTCTCCTTAGTCATCGTTGACCAGACTCTCTACTACCGACAGATCTTCTACCCCTGCTGGCTTACAACCAGGGGGACCCTTCCAGTATCTCCCGCTATATATTACTAGTGTACCATAGATATAATTCCCTAAGATTCAGGTTGTATAATTACCTCCTGCGTAACCAGAGAATGGACATTCATTGTTGATTTGCCTACGCACATTCCTTTGCCTTACAAGTGCATTCAAAGTATAATCGAGAAGTATTATGTACCTTTTGCTGCAATAAATACTTAAAGACAACTTTGTGTAGAACCGGTTCATTGTGGGAAGTGTTCATTATATTTATATATCATGTACTGTATGGCCAGTAATTAAAGTACATAAAGCGGTAGTGGTTTAATGATACCATACTTATCAATACAGTCAGGGAATTGTACCCCTCAGTTACAATTGGTCCTTCGAGCCGGAGGGTAACTAGCGTAATATTAATATAGTGGTATTAATATTGACATGGCCTATGATGAACACTCCACAAAACGGTTCTCCTAAAGTAGATCGCCCGCAGCGTAGACGGCAGACACCTCAGTACTTAGAGGATTACGTTGCCAATATACTACCTAGCCTTCTACAGACGGTAAACGCGGAAAAAGTAGATAGTAGAATTATGTCCGACCCTATCGCCCAGGCTACCCCGCCAATAGAGGCCCTAGTGGGTTCTAACGTAACTGACCAAGCTCACGGTAGGGACCAGGAGGGACCTGACACGACTTTACCCCCCGCCAAGACCGAAGAAGTAGTCCCCGGAGAGCTCCAGGATAAAGACAGCTCTCCAGGGATGGAACTCTACCCGCTACAAGAAGAGGAGAGCACCCCGGAGATGGATCTCCAGGACTCGCCACAGGAGAACAGATCTCCAACGAGTACTGCCAGGAGCGGATCACCTCAACCAGCGTCTTCCCCCAGCGAGGCGGACAAGATGCTGGCACAGGCATTCCTCGCCAGCCTAGCAGCCTCAACAGAGCGCGATCGACTCCAAGCCCAGACGCTTAGTGAGCGCGAACATTCTTCCATGGAAAGAGAACGCCTTCAGGCGCAGCAACGGAGCGAAGAAGATCGTATACGTCTAGAGATTAGACGCCTTCAGACGGAAGAGAATATGGTAAGAGACCGGGCTGAAGCCCAGCGCGCCGCTGCCGGTGCCCAAAGAGAAGCAGAGCGCGACCTCGCTCTCACCAAGCGCGAAGCCGAGCGCGACCGATTACAAGCGCAGATAATGGAGCAGCTGATCGCCAGGGCAACACCCCCTCCCTCCGCACGGGGTTCCAGGGCCTCGTCAAGACAAGGGTCAAGGGCACCCTCCCCTACCCGATCAAGCGACCCTGAGCCCGACCACCAGAGAGAGCCTATACCCCCCTCCGAACTCCTTCCCCGACCGGTCCACGCGAGACCCAGCTACAAGGAAGAAACGGTCTACACCGCGGAGAGGCTAAATAGACGACTACAGGATCTAGAGGACCTGCCAGAGGAAGAAGAAGAGGGAGAGGAGGAGAATCAAGCCCGACAGCAGCACAGTACTCCACAGGACCAGGAGGTCCAGTACAGCCCAGGCTCTACCCCCGCAGCTCTGCGCTACAGACCCCCGACTCAATTCACGGGTGAGCTTGACGCACGACCAGCCCCGAGGAATAGCACCTGGATACGCGGGCCATGGTACCCAGCAGGTACCAGCCCACCAAGAGGCGTAAGAGGAGACTCGCCTAGGAGGCCTCTCTTCCAACGCTCACCGATGTGCCAGCCATCCATGGCATCATACATTGGCACACCGACGTTTCCGGACTTCACCCACGAGAACAGAGCACAGTACACGGAGCTACGAATGTGCTTAGAGACAATGATGTCCGATGTAGCTGATGAACCGTACAAGTATGCTATCCTACTGAAGCACCTCAAGGTGCCCCGAGCGCACAATATAGCGCTGGCCTATGCCACCTCTACTACCCCATACACAGCGGCTCTAGCAGCACTCGACCAAAGATATGGACGCATAAGGGACTACGTAATACAAGAGATAAGGCATATTGACCGCCTACCCCCAGCCACAGACAATCGCTCACTAGATGACCTGTCTATCAAGGTACAATCCCTGGTAGGGATGCTGGGGGCGCAAAGAGAAAAGGGTATGCAAGAACTGTACGCAAACTCTAATGTCGAGAGGATTTTAGAGAAGCTTCCGCCCGCCCGACAAGAGCGCTTCAGGCGGCAAAGAGACCACCGTGATCCTAACGTTCCGAGCCATCCCTCCTAGACCTAGCCGACTTCCTGGCGAGAGAAGTCAACAGCCTACGGTTGGATACGTTCATGCGGAGCACCCCAAGCTCCAGAGAGGGACCTAGGAGAGCAAACGATGGCCGAAGATTGGTGACCGTCATGCACCAATCAGAATCAGTACCGAGCAGCAAGAACCACAGTACCCCCTCGATGAAAGAGAAGTGGAAGATGGTGTGCCCGTACTGCGAAAAGGAACACTGGTTGTCACAATGTGACACGTTCAAGAAGATGACCGCCGACGAGGTGAGTCAATGGATAAAGTCCAACCGACGCTGTTACCGATGTGCGCGCAGTCACATGGCAGCCGATTGCCGCTTAAAGAAGAGGTGTAGTCGGTGTGACGGAGCCCACCTAGATGTCCTACACGACAGTAACAGAAGAAAGCCTGCACCCTCAAGCAGCACAAAGGCAAGTGTTATGTACATTGACCCCGCCAGCAGCGGGGGCGCCCGGGTGCTCTTAAAGGTGGTCCGCGTAACACTGAGTTACCAAGACAAGGTCATGGACACTTACACCGTCCTTGACGACGGGTCAGAGAAGACCCTTCTCCTCGCGTCCGCTGCGGCCCAGCTGGGGCTGCGGGGGAGCGAAAACCAGATGACGATTCGGACAATAAGAAGAGATCTAAAGACGATAAAGGGCGAGAATGTCTCCTTCACTATCGCAGCAAGCGGGCAGCCAGAGAGACGGTATAGGATTACTAATGCTTTCACCAGCCAAGAAATAGGCCTGTCGCAGTACACCTACCCCATCGCCAAGCTGATGGATAAATATGTGCACCTGCGTCAACTACCTATACCGCTCATATACGGTGCCACCCCGACCCTGCTGATTGGCTCCGACCATGCAGACCTCATAGTCCCGATAGACCGGGTCCACACAGGGCCCAGAGGCTGTCCTGCAGCAGTCGAGACCCGCCTAGGATGGACATTACAAGGCCCCCTCGCTAAGTCTCTTAACCAAACAGCAGCCACTAACTGCCTCCACTCCAGAGTGACAGAAGAAGACACCACCCTCCTACAGCATGTCGAGAGGCTATGGACACTAGAGACAATGCCCTTTAAGAACGAAAAGAAAGACATTCGTTCCAAGGAAGACATTTACGCTATAGCACTCCTCGAGCAGGGGACAAAGAGAGTCAAAGTCAACGGAGTGATGAGATACGCAACTCCACTCCTGAGGCGAGAGGGTATGCCTACCTTCCACGCCCCAAAAGAAGCGACGGAGCGGTATCTATTGAACACAGAGCGGCGCCTAGCCAGAGACCCCGCTCAAGAGACTGTGTACCGCGCTGAGATTAACAAGCAAATCACCGCGGGACACATAAAGAAAATTGACATTAAAGAGGCCGATCAGACGACCGAATCATGGTACGTGCCGCACCACAAAGTCCACCACAACGGCAAGGATCGTATTGTGTTCAACTGCAGCTACCAGATCGGATCACAAAATCTGAATAAAGAGCTCTTGCCCGGCCCAACACTCGGCCCCTCTCTACTAGGCGTGTTACTACGTTTCCGCCAGGACAAGGTGGCCATCAGCGGCGACATCAAAGGGATGTTCCTGCAGGTGAGACTAGTGGAGGAGGACAAGCCCCTGCTGCGGTTCCTATGGAGAGAGAGGATCGGGGATGAGCAACCAGCCATCTATCAATGGGAAGTCCTCCCTTTCGGAACCACATGCAGCCCATGCTGTGCTACGTTTGCACTGCAAAAACACGTCGCAGAGGACCCAGCAGCTGATGAAGAGGTCCGACAAAGTGTAGGAAATAGTTTCTACGTGGACAACTGTCTGCAAAGCGTCTCGACGCCAGAAGAAGCCGAGGCCCTTCTACTCAAGCTCCGCGCCTCCCTGATCAAAGGCGGCTTTGATCTCAGGCAGTGGGCCAGCAGCGACCTGCAAGTATTGCGCAGCCTCTCCCCCGAGGACAAGGCAGCAAGCAGCGAGACCTGGATGGCGACCATCCCAGGAGAAGCCCAAGAAATGACATTAGGACTAGTCTGGCGCTTCAAAACAGACTCACTCCATTATAAACACACACCCCTGACCAAGGAGCAGGGAAGGTCGACTGCACTACCGACCACCAGACGGAGTGTATACAGAACACTCGCCAGACAATATGACCCGTTGGGATGTATTCTACCTTACACCACCAGGGCAAAGATGATTGTAAGAGCGTTATGGGACAAGGACCAGGGCTGGGACGACCCCATACCCGAACACCTTGCATCCACATGGAGAGAGTGGGAGACGGAACTCAGCTCACTCCCAGGTGTCAACATACGCCGCAGCTACTTCCCACCCACAGTGAGGCCGGAGACGTGCCAGATGGACCTGCACGTCTTCAGCGACGCCTCCGAAGTAGCCTACGGTTCGGTGGCCTACTTGCGTGCCCGAGAGGAGGGAGGAGAAATACATACTGCTTTCATCCTGGCTCGCTCAAGAATAGCCCCACGAAAGCAACAATCTATCCCGCGTCTAGAGCTCTGCGCAGCCCTAGCAGGAGCGCAACTCGCCACGTTAATCCAACGTGAACTCACCATTCCGGTGCAAAGAACAATCTTGTGGTCAGACTCCACGACAGTACTCACATGGATCCGGTCTGATCCGTGCAGATACAAGGTCTTCGTGGGAGTCAGAGTCACAGAGATTCAAGAGTTAACAGAAGTAGCAAGCTGGAGGTATGTGGACACAAAACACAACCCAGCTGACGTCATCACCCGGGGAATGTCCCTGGATGACCTCACCCGTCACAACCTATACAGTGACGGGCCAGAGTTCCTCAAGCTCCCGGAAGAAGAGTGGCCTACACCCACCCCACGGGAAGCGAGTAAAGAGGAGGCAGAAAACAAGAAATCTATGTTCTGTGGATTGAACACACTCGTCTCCACAGACCCCGACATAGACGATTGCCTCACCCTAGAGAGTGCGCAGCTAAAGACATTCCTGTGGCACCACTAGGCCTGCCACGATAACACATTTTGCTGGGCGATTAATTGCCCACGAAAATATCGCGATTTTTTTTTGAGAAATTTATTTCCCAAAACTTTTATTTTGAAGCCCACCGCTCCGTCTTTTCCGGTGTTTTAGACTTTTATTTTGAAGCCCACCGACCGGAGCGGAAGTATTGTTGTTATTATCCTAGCAGCATCTATGAGCGGCCAACTTGTCTCGTTCGGTTCTGTGTTTTTGAGCTAATGATAAAACAAATGTTGAGATTGTTGGTGAGCAACTAACTTTAGGTTAGTTTTAACGTTAGCTACTAACGTTAGATGCAGCTACTACAGGCAATCAACGATGAGGAGGAAGCGTCAAAGCCGTATAGAATAGAATAGCCCTGTGGTGCGTAGGCACGGGAGCGCAACTCGATTACCTGTTATAATAAATTAATTCATGTTTAACTTGTCCCCGTGTCCAGTCCTTTGACTAGTCCCACCCGTTCATTGTAAACAATGATGCATGTAATTGTATTAACGTTATTCTGTGTTGTAGCTATGCTATACGTTGTATTTCGTTTGTTAGCTATTTAGCTAATGTTGTTGGCATTGAATAAGCATCAACACTAGATCTTTCATCTTTATTTAGCAGTCCAGTTTCTCCGGGCAGTAGCGAGTAACTACTTGGGTCTAAAAATAGCTAACGTTACACTACAAAGAACGCTATTTGGTTAAAAGGAGCAACACTATTGAGAAATGTAGTTAAGCTATATGTGGCGTTGCTAGTGCCCCACGGAGCTCCCGTGCTGTGCTCTGTAGTAAGGCCAGCGGCCCCCCACACGGAGTGACTGACGATGGGTACTGGTTCCGCCTCATTAAAACAAACGCGCAAATAGCAATTAATCGCGCCCGTCAAAATCATTGCATTCATTTTAATTATCGCGGCAATTAATCGATTTATTGCTTATCGCGGCAGGCCTAGGCACCACCCAGAGGTTCAGCTCACTACTGACATTACAGCAGCTGACTACGAAGAAGCAGAACTTCTTCTACTACAACGAGCCCAGAGAGACTCGTTCCCCGATGAGCTAGACTGTCTACAGGGAGCAAAGCCCGTCCCATCAGACAGCAGACTGCTCCACCTAGCCCCCGAGAGCGACGCCCATGGTCTCATCAGAGTGGGTGGTCGTCTGCGGAGAGCTCCAGACTTACCGGATGACGTCAAGTACCTTAAACAGCCGACACAAGGTCACAGAGCTGATCATAAAGAAATACGACGAGGATGTGCATCACGCCGGGGCAGAGAGAGTCTTCACGGAGATCAGACGTCGTTATTGGATACTGCAAGGGAGAGAAGCAGTGCGGCGCTTCCAGCGAACCTGTCTAGACTGTCGTAAGTGGCGAGCGCAGCCCAGTATACCCCGGATGGCTGACCTACCTCCCTGTCGCCTCCGACTCGGCGACAAGCCTTTTCACTCCACCGGTATGGACTGTTTCGGCCCGCTGTATATAAAGAAAGGAAGAGGAACCGAGAAGCGGTGGGGTATTGTATTCAAATGCATGACCACCCGAGCGATGCATATAGAACTCCTTCCAACCATGAGCACAGACTCATTCCTTATGGCCTTCCGAAGATTCACATCGCGGAAAGGCAAACCATCTATATTATTGTCTGATCACGGGACAAACTTCAAAGGCGGAGAAAGAGAGCTGAGAGAGAGCTTCCAAGCTATGGGCCCAGAACTTAAGACCCACCTCGCTCCATCCCAGATTGAATTCCAGTTTAATCCCCCGAACGCACCTCACTTCGGTGGAACTTGGGAACGAGAAGTACGTTCAATAAAGACAGCCCTGTACGCCGTGCTTGGGGCCCAGACCGTGGCGGAAGAAGTCTTAATGACAGTCCTCACGGAGATCGAGGGAGTATTGAACTCAAAGCCCCTCGGTTACGTCTCAAGTGATGTAGCAGATGTCGACCCAGTCACCCCCAACACACTCTTGATGGGGCGGCTGGACCCCGCGCTACCACAGACAATGTACAGGCCTGAAGAAGCGAACGGCCGAAGAATGTGGAGGTACAGTCAAGTATTGGCTGACAAGTTTTGGAACAGCTTCCTACTCCACTATCTACCGTCTCTACAGACCCGCCAGAAATGGGTGAAAGAGAGAGACAATTTGACAGAAGGAACAGTCGTCATGATTATCGACCAGTCACTACCACGAGCTATGTGGCCGGCTGGCCGCGTAAGCAAAGTGATCACCGGTGCCGACGGAAAGGTCCGAGCAGCCGAAGTGCTCGTCCAAGGGCGGATCTACACCCGACCCGTGGCGAGGCTAATAGAACTGCCAAGGCTCCCCGATACTATCGATGACGACCATGACCCCATGACTTTGTGAACTGACCGACCCCTCACAACAGACATTGAGTAGTGGACAGTGCGGTTAATCTGTCTCTGCTTAGCTAATTAGGTGAGACTAATTAGGGGGCGGCTGTTACAAAGGATCAGATTAAACCGAATATATATATTTATTTATTGATATATATTGCATAGTATTTGTATATCATTTGATATCCCTTGTATATTCCTTGTACATATACACGGAATATCCCTTTAGCCCAGACCATAATATTTCATTCTCCTATTGGACAGCGGTCCACCGGCGCCAGAGCCGCGCCTCCGGAGTCAGGTTCAAAGTCACCGTCAAGACATGTCTGGACATGCCCGGCCTTGCCCAGGGCTACGAGACAGAAATGAGGCTGGCACTAGTTTGTTCACCGTGCGTATAAATACGGCGCAGGTGAACACAGAAGCACTTAGTCTTAGTCTTACTTAGTCAGAAGTTAAGAGTTACCCAATAAGTTGAAGCCTCACCCACGATACAACGTGCGGTGAAGTATGGCCTGTTTGGCCCCAGAATAGAGCATTGAGACCGCGTGCGAATTAATAATTGAATTGTCAGAGTTTGGCGCTATACCGTCGAGTGCGACATATTTCTATTAAGTCAGTGATAGTCTATTTGTGTATAGTGTATCGTGCGGCTAAAGTTCTACAGTGACCAGCATCCCCAACGCTTCCTCGTATTAGCTAGAGTTCTTATCCAGGCTGGGCTGCTTTCATGGCGCTTTCACCCGAGGAGACCTAGACGAGAACCGTGTGGACATGTACACTGGATTAATCTACCCGACGACTACATAGCCCTTTGCGGCTGGAATATATTTGCTTTGGTCCTGTGATTTATGGAGCGGAGAATCGCCGACGCCTGCACGTGTTGGATTTACCCCGCGAGGAGCCAAGTCGAGTCGGCGCCTCAGAGAGCCTGAGGCCGGCTAGCTTTCTTCACTGTGGAGCTACAGTCTACGGAGAACAGCTGTATTCGTCTGTGGATCAAGAGGCTATTGCACCGTCTCCTGTACTTGGAGTCTCCTTAGTCATCGTTGACCAGACTCTCTACTACCGACAGATTTTCTACCCCTGCTGGCTTACAACCAGGGGGACCCTTCCAGTATCTCCCGCTATATATTACTAGTGTACCATAGATATAATTCCCTAAGATTCAGGTTGTATAATTACCTCCTGCGTAACCAGAGAATGGACATTCATTGTTGATTTGCCTACGCACATTCCTTTGCCTTACAAGTGCATTCAAAGTATAATCGAGAAGTATTATGTACCTTTTGCTGCAATAAATACTTAAAGACAACTTTGTGTAGAACCGGTTCATTGTGGGAAGTGTTCATTATATTTATATATCATGTACTGTATGGCCAGTAATTAAAGTACATAAAGCGGTAGTGGTTTAATGATACCATACTTATCAATACAGTCAGGGAATTGTACCCCTCAGTTACACGGAGTCTCCCACGTACTTCACCGGTGGCCATCTTGCGAGGGTGGACTACTGCTTTAATGTGATGATCTGCTTTTAAAAAAATAAATACTCTTAACTCGCTGAAATCTTGACGGATTTACAACCGGTTTGGTTTATTACAAACGTTATTAACGTGGCTATTATTCTTGCTTGGGAGAATATTTTTATAAAAAAAAAAAAAAACGTTGAAAATTGAGCAAGCTGTGGTTATTCCAATAGTACATGATGCACCATAGACACGCACGTTATGAGCGGGCGTGCTCCACCTTCGCAAGATGGCCGCCATGTGGCAACGTTGGTCTCCGTTGGCCAGCAGCGTGGGTAAGTCATCTAGTGATATATAGCTACAGTATGGCTATGACACCCTAGGGGACCAATAAAGGAAGATCTCATCTTATGAAGAAGAGGAGGAGGTTCAGGTGGGATTTGAAGGCGAGGCCGACAGCAGCAGTACATGAATTCATATCCACCACACCGTCCCCGAACACACAATTAAATTAGACTTCAGCGACGCTTTAAAGGCCTCGGAAATGTCGGCTGGACGTGTTATAGTGATGTGTTCTCGTGTCCCGCTGTTCCAAATTGGCAATAAGTTGGTATTTTCTGGTTGAATCCAATTCTCCGCAGATATGAAGGACCGTGCTGGAGTCTGGGTCAGGCCGGCTCTTTGCTTTCCACAGTAGCATATGGTGTGGTGTGCAAACTGTCTCTGAGTGACACCCCTCTCAGTCTCCATTAGTGTCTCTCACACACTCACACACACACACACACACACACACACACACACACACACACACACACACACACACACACACACACACACACGCAGGGCCTCCGCTAGGGGCGTGCGAGCAGTGCGGTCGCACAGGGCCTCGCGAGAAGGGGGGCCTCGCGAGAAGCAAAAGTAAAGAAATAATAAAAAAAAAATTATTTCTTTTTATAAAAATACAAATAAATAGAATGTTAACAATCACTTTCCATCACAGACCTAAAATCTAGTTTTGCTTACATGCTTATATATTTCACATTAGACACGTTTGTAGAATAGTGTTCCGGGCTCTGCGGCTCTGCAGATATACAATTGGTTTCATTCAATGACCCGTTTACTTTTGTGCAAAGCATCGTGGGAGGACTAACACTAGGGGGAGCTGGTTGGCGTCGGTCTGGTAGTCGGTAGAGAGATGTGAAGAAGACCGGTATTATCCACGAGGGGAGGGGGTACAGGTACGGGGTATATTCGTCGCTATCCACGGGAGCGAGTGGATGTCTTGGCCAAGAGCATCCTACTTTTGAAAACCAAATGTGAAGCAGAAGAAATAACGCCACGTGCCGTAAGCTTATCAATACCAAGTATAGTGATTAGGTTATGCCAAGACGAAGAGGATGTTCGGCAGATGGACTGAAGATGAAAGTTGTTGCATGTTAGAACGTTCAGTCAGGCTAGCCATGTCGGCTAGTAGCTTAGCTAAAGGCAGGGACAGCTATCTAGCGTTAGCTAACTTAGCTAGCTAGTTAGCTTATCGAGTGCTAACGTGTGGTTCAGTCAGGCTAGCCATGTCGGCTAGTAGCTTAGCTAAAGGCAGGGACAGCTAACTAGCGTTAGCTACGTTATCGAGTGCTAACGTGTGGCAGATAAACTAGGAACACACTCCCAAGTTCATCCCAACGGGGGGGACAATATCATGGGACTGGTGAACTTTGTCATCTCCACGGCCATCTCCTTCCTCTTGGACCTGATTCTGCGTTAGGGTGAGTTTTTAATGCAATCTATTCTGTTCCCGCCGTGGATCTCTCTCTCTCTCTTGCGCTCTCTCTCTCGTGCTCTCTCTCTTGCTCTCTCTCTCTCTCTCTCTTGCTCTCTCGCTCTCTCTCCCTCTCTCTCTCTCTCTCTCTCTCTCTCGCGCTCTCTCTATCTCTCTCACTCTGTGTGTTGCATCATGCAACAGGGTCTGCTCCGGTATCAATATTGAATGTGCAGTAATGCTATGCACTGTTCTGCTGCCTGGACATTACTGCTCAACATGATCACTCCAGCTTTACAAGTTTCTCTCTGGGAACATTTCACACTGTGCTCGTGCAGTTTGTGACGTGTGTACTAAGCTTATAGAGTTTGATTCAAATAAGGCAAAACTGCAAATCTGCATGTCGTGTTTGAAAAATGTACCTGGCTTTAAGCTTGTTTATCAGGTCCCAGGGGTGTTTTATGCATTTTCCCTGTTACTACCAGGTTTACGACTGTACAGGTGCATTGCCACTAAGCCTCGGGCAGCGCTATTATTTAAGAATATACGTTGACTGTATCATATGCCCAGCCTCGGGCAGCGCTATTATTTAAGAATACGTTGACTGTATGCCCAGCCTCGGGCAGCGCTATTATTTAAGAATACGTTGACTGAGGCGGTCAGGTGGCGTAGCGGAGATTGCGCTCGTCACCAACGCAGGAGATGCTGGGTTCGAGCCCAGCTCTCTGCGTTGCTACCAGCTTGGCTGGCCGTTCACACTAATACAATTGGCAGTATTAGTGGGTGGGGAAGCTGGCGGGTGGGAATCTGGCGTTGTGGACAGCGACGCCTACAGGTCAGGTCTCGGCGCTTGCTAAGCGGGGCAGGACTTGGTGGAGATAGCGTGCCCTCCCACGTGTTACACTTCACCAATGAGAGTCCTCGCTGCCAAGTGAAAAGACGTCACTGGCTGTCGGCGCACGTCTCGGAGGAAGCGTGCGATCGACTCGGGACGCCCTTGTACCGACTCGTAGGAGAACATGCATACAGCAGCCAGGTAGGGGAGGGGGGGGGAATTGGCACAACGACTAATTGGGACGGGGAGAAAAATCAGAGAAATCAGAAACAGAAAAAATTATAAAAAATAAAAAATAAAAAAAGTATGTTGACTGTATGCAAAAAATAAATAAAAATTTAATTATTAATTAATAATAATAACAGGGCCTCGCATTTTCCCAGACGGCACTGCATGCACGCACACATACACACACAGTAATGGGCCCAGTGTGGTGAGGATGGTATACTAATACTCTCAGACGGCTGTGCACACAACTAACTACACAAACATGCACACCTTGAAAGTCACATATTAGAATTGCACGCACACACACACTCACACTCCATCTCTCACACATACACTCCATCTCACACACACACTATCTCACACACACACACACACACACACACACTCCATCTCACACACACACTCTCTCTCTCTCTCTCTCACTGTGAGAAACAAATTGTAAAGCGCTTTGGATAAAAGCGGCTATATAAATGCAGCCATTTTGCCATTATTTCTTTTTTCATTCACTCATACACACTCTCTCTCACACACACTCTCTTTCTCTTACACACACACACACTCTCTCTTTCTCTTACACACACTCACACACACACACTCTCTCTCTCTCACACGCACACACACACACACAGCTATGTCTCCATTAGGGTCACATCACAGGGCTGTACGCTAAGCTTTTTCACTAGGGGCACACTTGCCCCTAAATGAGAAATTTAGGGGCAAAAAATATTTTTTAGGGGCACATTTTTAAATAACAATTTTACCATTATTTATATCGATTGTTTTTGATTAAAAAAAAAGAAGAAATTATTTTATATAATTTTTTTTTAATAATATATATATATTATATAATCATACTTGTGATTGTGTTATCTGCGAGACATCGCCACCTCGCTGTCTGCAAACAGCTCCACTGTCTGTGTGTATACTCTCCAGCAAGGATTCTCCGGGGGTGCAGCTGGACCCTAAACGCTACATTCAGCATGCAAAAGAATTCTCCGGCGCTGCACCTGGACCCTGCCCTCACTCATGCGATGTAAACCAGGGACTCGAATACGCATGTTGTTGTTGTAGCCACATTGATGCCAGGAGCTTTCTGTAGCTACTGCTGGATGGCGTTGGGACAACGCCTCAGTGAACTATTTAGTTTACTGCGACATTTCGTAGTGACTAGTTACCTAGCCAACGGAGGTATTATGCACTGGACTATTGCTGATGGATTTGTTGATGTCGGGAGCTATCCGAAGCTAGCCGGCTGGATAACGTTACACAATGCCTCAAAGTCATGTATTAAACTAAGTGAATAGTTGACTGGGTCATTTTGTAACGGTAGCTAACGTTATCTCACGAAGGTCCCACACTGACTAGACTAACGTCACGGTGAGGCAATAGCCTCTGTTTACATGCAACAGGTGGGGAGGGGGTAGCAGCAGCAGCAGCAGTGCGCGGTGCGCGCTTCATGTGTGCTGAGACAGCGAGTGAGAACTCCGCTAAAGAATTGGATCATGATTTTCGATTTTCACATGACTATTTGATTGAGCGCCACACGGCGCTCAGACGTCTCAGTGGGAGGCGCCAAACGTAAAAACTGAGCGCAAATGGCGGGTGGCGCTCTCTAGTTTCGGTCCCTGCATGCACTACTAGACTTACTGGAGCATTTGTTGATAGCTATCAGTAGCTAGCCGGCTGGCAGGCTCACCGAGGTCCCAGTGTTTACAACAGCCACGGGTGCGAGAGGGCTGGAGGAGGAGCAGACGCCGCAGCTCTCTCCGTGTGTCTGAGTTCAGTTCAGTTCGGCTCACTATAAGAGGTCGAACAACGCGTCGAAAATATGAAGCAATACTAACTTTACTTTTCTTCATAGCTAAATCAGACAGTCAGCCAGTCTATCAGAGTGAGTGCTCAGTCGATTGTTCCCGCTGATCATACCTGCTGAGTGCTCACTGCTCACTGCTCAGCTCGCGTGAGTGACGTCATCGCGTCATCACACGCCTTGGATAATTTAGGAGTGAAATGCGAATCCAAGGCTTGAAAGCACTACTCGCAAGCCCGCCCCCAGATAATATTTACCAATCGCAACGGCCAATTAAAGGGGCAATTCGCGACGATATCATCGCAGTATACAGCCCTGCATCATCAGCTCTGTCCTGCGGTGAGGAGAGCTGCTCTGTGACACAGCTGCTCTGACATCACCCTGGCAGACCTGCAATCATCTCAACGCGTCAACCAATTAAGACAAGAGGCCAGCTGTGGGTGGTGCTTAGAGAGGGGGGGGGGGGGGGTCACAGAAACACACACAACCACAACTATAGCCAACACACACTCTGACAAGCCATTATAAGACCGACACACACTCTGACAAGCCATTATAACACCAATACACACTCTGATGAGCCATCATAACACCAATACACACTCTGAAGCCATTATAAGACCAACACACACTCTGACAAGCCATTATAACACCAATACACACTCTGACAAGCCATTATAACACCAATACACACTCTGACAAGCCATTATAAGACCAACACACACTCTGACAAGCCATTATAAGACCGACACACACTCTGATGAGCCATTATAAGACCAACACACACTCTGAAGTAGGGCTGGGCGATATGGCCAAAAACGTTATCGCGATAAAATTATAAAATTATTTTCATATAACTCGATATCGATAATTATCGTTGATATAATGTCTGTCAAGTTTAATTAACTTCTTATGCCCGGCGGCG
>NC_140174.1:10657610-10690110 GCF_963971535.1 Notolepis coatsorum
TGCAAAGCACCCGGAATAAGAGATAGAACGGTATTCAGTTCCAGCAACATGGCGGCAAGCTGACTCCAACATGGCAGACACGCTGCTTCCAACATGGCAGACAAGCTGACTCCAACATGGCAGACAAGCTGCTTCCAACATGGCAGACGAGCTGACTCCAACATGGCAGACAAGCTGACTCCAACATGGCAGACAAGCTGACTCCAACATGGCAGACAAGCTGACTCCAACATGGCCGGCAAGCTGACTCCAACATGGCAGACAAGCTGACTCCAACATGGCCGGCAAGCTGACTCCAACATGGCCGACAAGCTGACTCCAACATGGCAGACAAGCTGACTCCAACATGGCAGACAAGCTGACTCCAACATGGCCGGCAAGCTGACTCCAACATGGCCGACAAGCTGACTCCAACATGGCAGACAAGCTGACTCCAACATGGCAGACAAGCTGACTCCAACATGGCAGACAAGCTGCTGACTCCAACATGGCGGACAAGCTGACTCCAACATGGCCGGCAAGCTGACTCCAACATGGCCGACAAGCTGACTCCAACATGGCAGACAAGCTGACTCCAACATGGCAGACAAGCTGACTCCAACATGGCGGACAAGCTGACTCCAACATGGCAGACAAGCTGACTCCAACATGGCAGACAAGCTGACTCCAACATGGCAGACAAGCTGACGACTCAAGACTTGGCCTCGATGGCAGTTTAAGTGCCAAGTCTCAGGTCCATGATGCGAGATCCGAAGCAAGGTTGAAAAACAACTAGATAGGTGCGTTCAGTAGAGAGCAAATGTCCACCAGGCGACAGACACACATTTCTTATCTAGTAGTCTACATGTTAGGTGGTATACACACTATTACACACACATCTACAAATATGCAGAATCTACAAATATGCAGACGACACACAACCATCATAGGCCTCATCACAGACAACAATGAAACAGAATACCGTACACAGATCAACCATACCGTCACCTGGTGCACAGAAAATAACCTCCTGCTCAACTCATCTAAAACCCAAGAACTCATCATCGACTTCAGACGCCAAACCCCAAAACCCCGTATCCATCTCCGGCAAACCCATAATCACCACAGACTCCTTCAAATTTATTGGCACCCACATAAGCAACAACCTCAAATGGAAAACCAACACAGACCACATCCACAAAAAAGCCAATCAAAGACTCTTCTTCCTCCGCCACCTAAAAAAATGCAGAATCAGAAAACATCTCCTGCTCCGTTTCTACCAGTCCATCATTCAAAGCATCCTCACCTTCTCCATAACAGTTTGGTACAGCAGTCTGGACACTCACTCCAAAAACAAACTGCAAAGAATAATCAATAAATCCTCCAAAATAATCCACACCCCCATCCCATCACTCGAATCACACAAAGTACAATAAGAAGAGCAAGAGCAAGAGCAATCTCCGACCCCACTCACCCAGCACACCATATCTTCCAGCTGTTGCCCTCCGGGAGGCGCTACAGATCCCTGACCACCAAAACATCCCCTTTAAAAACAGCTTCTTCCCCACTGCCATACGGACACTGAACTCCCTGTAGCAACCCCCCTACCTCTGCTGTTATGGACATAAACTGTGATATTGGTCTTTGTAATTATGTATCTATGTATTTAACTGCATGTAGTATGTATGTATTGTAAGTGATGTTATATGTTCTATGTTGGAACAATGCAATGTAATGCACTGAAAACAAATTCCACCGGTCATTAACGAATCTAATCTAATCTAATTATACTATCACAAACATTACACTATTACAAACATTACACTATTACAACACTATTACTATTACACACATAATACTATTACACTATTACACATATTACAAGCTATTACACACATTACCCTATTATTACACTATTACTATAACACACAATTACAGTACAAACTATTAAACTATTACACATCATTACACTATTACATACTAACACTATTACACTATTACACACTACTACACTATTACACACAATTACACTATTACCATTACACACAATTACACACTATTACACACAATTACACTATCACACAGGAAGCTAGGGAGTGCCTTGTCGTGGATATTGATTGGTGTTTACAGTAGCCAATAGTGCTGAATGTGCATTACGGTCGAGCCATTAGCTAGCAAGCTAATGTTAGCAATGCACGTTAGCAATGTTACGCAACATTAGTAACGTTAGCTAGCAAGCTAACATTGAACATTTGTTCAATTTAGTTAAAGAGGCAGAGTGCTAACTTAGTTACAATGTGCTGCAAAAAATGGTTTTGCAGATCCAAAAAATGGTCCGATGCGTGACTCAAAACCACGATACGATCCAACCACGTTTTTTTTCCGTGATCCGTTGCACCCCTAGTAGTATCGCCCTCTTGCATTCAAAAGGTGTATTTCAATAGACAATGATGAAAATGTCTTCAAATAAAATACTCGTCATTGACCGGTCAGAAAAATATTCCAGCATCCAGGGTCCCTGGCCTGCTGCATCCAAACCAGTCCTGTAGTTTGCAAGATTAGCTGCGAACAGATAGTCACACACAGACTCAAAGACGCAAACAAGCGCATAATCCCCCCCCCCCCCCCCCCCCCCCCCCCACACACACACACACCCCAGGCTCCTGCCCGGTGGAGATGAAGATGATCCATATCTTGTCTGAATGAGCTGTGGAGCGTGTGGAGCGCATAAATAAACTTCACAGGTGCGCCTCATCACGGTTTACACAGTTCTAAGGAGCTCCGTGAGGTAATGCAGTGGTGCATGCTAGGGGGGCGGGGGGGGGATTGTCTCCGAGGAGCACTTGGATATGAGCTATGGAACGGTGTTGTGAAAGAACAAATCAAGATGTCCTGCTCGTTTCATCGTTGTGAAACCGATCACGACAAAAAGGAACTCCTTTCACCCCCGAACCACAATCCACTGTCGAATCAAAACAGAAGGAGTCTTTTTAACCCTTTGTACTATTGTGGTAGTGAAAGGGTTAACCCTTTATAGTGTGGTAGTGAAAGGTTAACCTTCTGTAGTGTGGTAGTGAAAGGGTTAGCCTTCTGTAGTGTGTTAGTGAAAAGGTTAACCCTTTGTAGTGTGGTAGTGAAAGGGTTAACCTTCTGTAGTGTGGTAGTGAAAGGGTTAACGTTCTGTAGTGTGGTAGTGAAAGGTTAACGTTCTGTAGTGTGGTAGTGAAAGGGTTAACCTTCTGACGAAATTGTGTGCATGTGCCAGGTCTCCCAAGAAGCTATTTAAAGCTTTTGGAGGGAGCCTGATTACAAATATAAACAAAATATAAACAAACAAAAACAAAAAACAAAACATACAACGTGGTTAGGCTTACACACCTACCTACTAACTGACATACAACAGATACATAAATACAGACAATTTATATACCTAAGTATGGATTCTATTTAGAGATATGATTTAAGCAGTTCCTCTTTCAGTGATTTTTTTAAGGTTGTGAAGGATTTTGACAGTTTCAGACTCAAGCTCGTTGACTGTCGAGCTCGTTCCAAATCTGTGGGCCCCTGCATAGGCTGCACATTTGAGTTTTCTCCTCTTGCCAAAGATAAGATGCCTAATTCTTGTGTTGTGGATGTGCAGTGGACGGCAGACTGGGACAAGCTCAGACAGTCTGTGATTCATGTTGTTGACAACGTGATACATAATTGATGCATTTTGGTGTACATTAAACTCAGCGAGCCTCAGGAGACCAAAGCGATGGAACAAAGGGCGTGAGGGCGCTTTAAACCCGGACCATGACACTACTCGTAGTATTTTATTTTGTAAGCTTTCAAGTTTCTTGAGATGGCTGGGGTAAGTGTTGCACCATATGACGTTTGACGTTACAATAATTAATGAGGGGTTCATACAAAGTTTTATATAGAGTGAGAAGGGCAGGCAAGGGAAGAAAATGACGTATTTTACAGAATAAGCCAACATATTTGGACAGTTTAGTTTGTAGATATTTAATGTGGCATTTGAAGAAGGTTCACTACCACAACAGGTTAACCCTTTCACTACCACACTACAGAAGGTTAACCCTTTCACTACCACACTAAAGAAGGTTAGCATTTCACTACCACACTACAAAGGGTTAACCCTTTCACTACCACACTACAGAAGGTTAACCCTTTCACTACCACACTACAGAAGGTTAACCTTTCACTACCACACTACAGAAGGTTAACCCTTTCACTACAGAAGGTTAACCCTTTTACTACCACACTACAGAAGGTTATATTTCGTATTGCATCGCGTTCCGCTCTGAGCCTTACGAGATACTCCTATCTCCTGTGATACCTAATGTATCTCCCACGAACAAAAACACATGCACCCCACCTGTATGGGGCCCCGCCCCTTATGGTGGTACCGCCCATATAACCATGACCCTGGTCATGAAACACCCTTCCTCTATTTTCGTCCCAGCGTATTGGATGCGTGCACCATACGAGCTAGCGGAATGAAAAGATTAAGGAAGATTAATAATGTTGGAAGCTTACCGGAGGTTGCTGGCCCCTGGCATCTTCGACGCATGTTTTCGGCGACACGACGGGCCTGTGATGTTCCTCGTTGATGATTCAGCTGTACAAGGCTGGCTGTCGGGCCAGCTTGTACTCAGGTAGGCCCTGTGTCTTCAGGCATGGGTATTAGTGTTAGTAATGCTGGTTTGTGTTGTTAACACAACCTTGTTGTGTGTTGGCGCCAGGGGCAAGATGGTTTGGTGAACGTTCTCTGCAGGGAACGGTTTCCAAGCTGTCTTGGGCGTGCTGCTAAAACATCTAAAGCTATGCTAACATGCTATCGCTACTGCCGCATGCTATCACTACTGCTAATTGCTATGCTGTTTTAATGTCTCCGCCGTGAGATGTTGTCACTCTCCCGCCTCTTGCCCGGTTCATCAATGAAGGTCAGTCGGTAGCTGTTGTGGGGTTTTGAGTTCTATTTACCTTTTTCGGGTAAATGGGTTGACAACGGGGTAGGTCGTGGCTAGGTTCTAGCCAGGTATTACCTTGTGTTCCGGCGGGGTTTGTTGAACGGTGTTCCCATCTGGGTTGGCGTCGGGTAGTGGGGCTATGGGTCCAGCCGACATGGTAAACATGTTGCGTGTCTGTGCACAGGCAATTGTTGTCTTGGGTTCCACATTGCCTGGCGTTAGGCTGCAGTAGTATAAGGGCAGGGCCGCTTGGGAGAAATGTGAGGCCCTGTGCGTTTTTAGACGCGAGGCCCCCATCTCCTGGGGCGGCCCTGTGTAGGGGGCTATTGTTTCATTTTGTCACTCTGCTATGAGAAGGTCTGTCTTGCTACAGCTTTCTCTCCTCTCAAACCATTCATACTGACGGTCAATCGGTATACTGGGGGAGTAGTGCGGGGGGGGGGGCTTTGTTTACCTTTTTTGGTAAATGGGCTAAACTAGGGCTGGTGTTCTGTTGTGAATATTTTGAATGAAGACGGGTCTGGTCCGTCTCCCCTTAAACTTTGTGTGTATGGGTTTGCTCATTCTACAGTTTTTGTGGTTTAGCTCTTTTATTCATTTAACCTTTTCATGGTCCACACCACAGTGGAGGGTGCTGTTTGCAATCACCACTGGTGCTCCATGTTAACGTCAGTCCTTTGTTTTTGATATATTGAAACAATGCCCCGCCCGGCCGACACCATGGGTCGGCCTGGCGAGTGGCTGGTGGGCTGTTAAGGCTTGTACCGCCACGGTATGGAATTGGCAACGATTAGAACTGTGTTCGAATTGGTGTTTTTTCTATTAAAAAAATGGTGTCTGGTGGAGGGGCCTTGAGGGCCAGCCGACGTCGACACATCGCGCGAGGTTGTTGACGTTATTAGCTTTGACCCAGCCGCAAGCTATAACCGCTCAGGGTTCCCCTCTCCGCAGGGGATTTTGGTCTTCTGCTGGAGCGCGGGCGGTATTGTCCTAGGCCCTACACCGCCTCACACCGCGCAGCCAGAAGAAGAGAGAGCACGGCCTCGTCAGCGGCGATGACGGGGCCCTCGACAGGCGGCCATGTTTCCCCCGCCAGTGGTGCCCTGGTTGGAGAATCGACAGGGTATCGCGAGGCCGACAGTCTTGGCGGCCGAGGGATCGGCCATTTTGGGTGATTTCGGTGTTGGTAAACCACTCCGTCGTCATTTTGCCGCGAGCAGCCCGCTCCCCGCTCAGTCCGCTTTCTGTTACCCTCAGAAGCGGGGCTCTGGGTGTGTTCCTTTGGCTGCGGGCCGCGAACCTTCTTGAAGCGTATGCGGCCCCATTCTTCGCTTCTCATGGAGACAGGGGCTGACACCCAGTTGATGGCTGAGCCTGGGTCTGTCCGTGAGAATGTTGTGCTGTCAAGCGGCTCCCACACCTTGAACTGTGTTGGTTGAGCCTGGTGTTACGTCTGTCAACTTAAGTGTTGTCAGCAGGGGGGCTCGAAACCTTTTGAGGCACACAGTGCGGGCTTCCCCGGCCTCGCCTTCGCCAGGCCAGGTATCATGTTGGTGCTCCCACTCCTGGAATATTGGCAAGTGGTCGCAGCTCACATGGTTTGGGGTGGTAGTGATATCACTGCAGGGCTACGGTGTGTAGGAACTAGGGATGTCCGATATTATCGGCCGACCGATATTATCGGCCGATATCGGCAGTAAAATGTGATATCGGAAAATATCGGTATCGGTTTAAAAAAAGAAAAAAACAATAACAATATTTGTTATATATATATCCAGTGAAATGATTAGTTACCTGAAATTATTCCGTTTTTTGGGGTGGGAAACCCTGCATATATCGGTATCGGTTGATATCGGTTGATATCGGTATCGGAAATTAAGAGTTGGACAATATCGGAATATCGGTATCGGTAAAAAAGCCAATATCGAGCATCCCTAGTAGGAACCCATGGGGGCCTTACACCTTGCATGTCCGGCTGCAGAACAACTCCTTCAGCATGTTCTGGAGGGGTGTTCAGTGGGGGGGCTTTTTTGATCGGAAGCCCCCCGTATCAGACAGGCCCTTTTCTGTCGGGGTTCCCCCTTGGGTGCGATTGCCTCGTGGGTGGTGTCAGGGTCAGGTGTTCCGACACGGAACGCGCTCCTCGCACGATTCCAGGGTTGTCTTCGCACAGCGGGGGGGGCCGGGCCAACTATCTACAGTTCCTGGCGGACCTGCGCCACGTGACGGCGGGTGCGTTGGGAGTGTCGTCACATATGACTACGGCAGTACCATATGTCGAGGTAGATGGAGAGAATGGTGAGGCGGGGACTTGTGTTTACACAACCCCACCCGTTTTCAGGTTTGGTACAGACCCTGTTGTCGGGGTCTCCAGCAGGGACAGCTCTGGTCGACGAGATCCAATCTCTGTGGACGAAGCAAGCCATCGTCGTGGCGTTCTCCTCCCGGTGTTCTCTGCCCGACAAGTCGGGAGGGAGGGGTGTAAGACCCAGGCTGGACCTGTCCCATGGGAAGGTTCAGCATTTTTTGGATCGTCTCCTACCTGTTGAACACTGTCAGGTGGGGGTCTGGTTCTCCTCCATAGACCTGTAGGATGCGTATGCGCATCCCCAATCTTCCATCCTAGGGCTTACCTACGCTTCCTTTGCAGGGTTAGCGTATGAGTACCAGAGGCTGCCGTTCGGTTTTCTCTGGCTCCCCGCATCTTCACCAAGTGCGTGGAGGCCGCACTGGGGCCTCTGCGTCATCCGGGGTTACGGAGTGTTCTGCCCTGATGACGTTCTGGTCCTTCGCGGTCAAGGTGGATCGTCAGGTCTCGTACCAGGCAGGTCTCTACCAGCCTGGGGTTGCTGTAGACTGGATGTAGAGTATTCCTCTTCCCAGTCAACGGTTGGAGGGCTATGGGCATCCATCTCAGAGCGTGTTGTCAACACGCTCGGGAGGTTCCATCCTAGGACGGTTACGGCGCTGTCTCACGTCGCGTTTTCACCGACGCCTCCCTCGCTGGTGATGCGTCGGGCCAACGCAGTAGGGGGCAGCTGGCAAACCATGCTGCCCGGTCTGCGCTACGTTCAATGTGTTGGTGTTGAAAGCGGTCCTTCTGGTCCACAAATGGTGTTGATCAGGACGGACGATACGACGTCAGTGTCGTGTATCGACAGACAGGGAGGAGTACGCTCCCCCTGTCTGCACCAGGCGGCGGGCGGCTGGCTATGGGCGTCCTCCATCTGCGCGGCCTAAGGGCTCCCCACATCCCCGGCAGGGAGAATGTGGGTGCAGGTGTACTGTCGCGGGGCGGCCCTCATCCTGACGGGTGAGGATTGCGTCTGGACATGGCCAGGCAGGTCTGGGACCGATGCCGTGCCGCCAGGGATTCTTCCCCATACATCTGTTAGGTCAGTTGTTGGGACGGGTACGTTGAGGGGCGCAGGTTCTTGATCCTGATGGTGTTACCATCTGGAATGCGCATGCTCCCTCCACTGTCGCGCTTACGCGGGCAGATGACGTATGTTCCAAGTGTGGTGTAAGGCGGGGGGCCAGGACTCAGTCTCCTGCCCCCTGGTTGCTGTCCTTAGTTACCTCCAGTCTCTCCTTGATAGACTGTCGGCTTCGACGGTGAGGGTATATGCAGCAGCTATATCCTCCTATCATGAGGGGTTTGAGGGGATGTCTTGTTCAGCCACCCTCTTGTGAAGCGTTTCCTGCTTGGCGCTCGACGCGTTAAGCCGGTGCAACGCTCCTTGGCTCCGACTTGGGATCTTCAATTGGTCCTCGGTCGGTTGTCCTTGGCCCCGTTTGAGCCGCTCGAGCGGGCGCCGTTGGGACAGCTGTCCTTCAGGACCGCGTTCCTTCTGGCTGTCACTTCCGCTAAACGCGTAGGTGAGCTCTGTGCTCTCTCGGTACATCCAGAGTGCCTGTCTTTTCGGACCGATTGCGGTGTCACTCTGCGACCTAATCCTGCTTTCGTGCCTAAGAATATCCGGAGTTCCTTCCGCTCCCGGGATATTGTGGTTCAGGCGTTTCGTCCTCCTCCTCACACTGGTGAGTTAGATGCGGGCCTTCACCTGTCATGTCCAGTCCGTGCTTGGGGATTTACCTCAGCCGTACTCAGGATTTCAGGGTTACCGACCAGCTTTTTGTCTGTTACGGTGGGGCTCGTGCTGGTAAGGCACTGTCGGAGCAGCGCCTGTCCCATTGGTTGTGCGAGGGTGTTACCCTCTGCTACACGCTGGCTGGGCAGGATCCCCCTGGAGGCGTCAGGGCGCACTCCACTCGTGGGGTGGCTGCCTCTGCCGCTCTCCTGGGTGGGGCCTCGGTGGAGGCCATCTGTGCTGCAGCTTCATGGTCCTCCCCGGGCTCCTTTGTAAGGTTTTTCCTCATGGACATGACCGGGGGTTCTGTCTCCCAGGCGGTTCTGGGGTCTGTGGCCTTTCCTGCTTCCCGTCCTTTGGTCGGGTAGCAGGAGTGTATGGGTATGGGCCGCAGTGTGTTGAGTCACACGTGGTTCCGCCTGTACGGTGTGTTCAAGGGGTTCTGGCTCCCTCTTGTTCGCATTCAGGTGGAGTTGACTGCGCCCCCCCTTCGTTAGGAAGGATGGGGTGACAGGGCTCCCCGCACCCCTTGATGTGGGCTTACGGGTCCTCAGGGGGTACATCTGTCGGGTCTCGCGCCCGCTCTTCCCCATTATCTCGTAAGGCTCAGAGCGGGACGCGATGCAATACGAAATATAACGATAGGTTATGTAGATAACCTAGTTATATTAGTATTGGCTAAGCGTCCCGCTCTGCGCGCCCTGAGTTCCCTCTTGAGGGATCTTTTCCTGGGACGGGTTTTGGCGAGGAAGGGTGTTTCATGACCAGGGTCATGGTTATATGGGCGGTACCACCATAAGGGGCGGGGCCCCATACAGGTGGGGTGCATGTGTTTTTGTTCGTGGGAGATACATTAGGTATCACAGGAGATAGGAGTATCTCGTAAGGCTCAGAGCGGGACGCTTAGCCAATACTAATATAACTAGGTTATCTACATAACCTATCGTTAACCCTTTCACTACCACACTACAGAAGGTTAACCTTTCACTACCACACTACAGAAGGTTAACCCTTTCACTACCACACTACAGAAGGTTAACCTTTCACTACCACACTACAGAAGGTTAAACCTTTCACTACCACACTACAGAAGGTTAACCCTTTCACTACCACACTACAGAAGGTTAACCCTTTCACTACCGCACTACAGAACGTTAACCTTTCACTACCACACTACAGAAGGTTAACCCTTTCACTACCACACTATAAATGGTTAACCCTTTCACTACCACACTACAGAAGGCTAACCATTTCACTACAGAAGGTTAACCTTTCACTACCACACTACAGAAGGTTAACCTTTCACTACCACACTACAGAAGGTTAACCCTTTCACTACCACACTACAAAGGGTTAACCCTTTCACTACCAGACTACAGAAGGTTAACCCTTTCACTACCACACTACAGAAGGTTAAACCTTTCACTACCACACTACAGAAGGTTAACCTTTCACTACCACACTACAGAAGGTTAACCTTTCACTACCACACTACAGAAGGTTAACCCTTTCACTAGCACACCCTTTCACTACCACACTACAGAAGGTTAACATTTCACTACCACACTACAGAAGGTTAACCTTTCACTACCACACTACAAAATGTTAACCCTTTCACTACCACACTACAGAAGGTTAACCTTTCACTACCACACTACAGAAGGTTAACCCTTTCACTACCACACTACAGAAGGCTAACCCTTTCACTACCACACTACAGAAGGTTAACCCTTTCACTACCACACTACATAAGGTTAACCCTTTCACTACCACACTACAGAAAGTTAACCTTTCACTACCACACTACAGAAAGTTAACCTTTCACTACCACACTACAGAAGGTTAACCTTTCACTACCACACTACAGAAGGTTAACCCTTTCACTACCACACTACAGAAGGTTAACCTTTCACTACCACACTACAGAAGGTTAACCTTTCACTACCACACTACAGAAGGTTAACCCTTTCACTACCACACTACAGAAGGTTAACCTTTCACTACCACTACAGAAGGTTAACCCTTTCACTACCACACTACAGAAGGTTAACCTTTCACTACCACACTACAGAAGGTTAAACCTTTCACTACCACACTACAGAAGGTTAACCCTTTCACTACCACACTACAGAAGGTTAACCCTTTCACTACCGCACTACAGAACGTTAACCTTTCACTACCACACTACAGAAGGTTAACCCTTTCACTACCACACTATAAATGGTTAACCCTTTCACTACCACACTACAGAAGGCTAACCATTTCACTACAGAAGGTTAACCTTTCACTACCACACTACAGAAGGTTAACCTTTCACTACCACACTACAGAAGGTTAACCCTTTCACTACCACACTACAAAGGGTTAACCCTTTCACTACCAGACTACAGAAGGTTAACCCTTTCACTACCACACTACAGAAGGTTAAACCTTTCACTACCACACTACAGAAGGTTAACCTTTCACTACCACACTACAGAAGGTTAACCTTTCACTACCACACTACAGAAGGTTAACCCTTTCACTAGCACACCCTTTCACTACCACACTACAGAAGGTTAACATTTCACTACCACACTACAGAAGGTTAACCTTTCACTACCACAATACAGAATGTTAACCCTTTCACTACCACACTACAGAAGGTTAACCTTTCACTACCACACTACAGAAGGTTAACCCTTTCACTACCACACTACAGAAGGCTAACCCTTTCACTACCACACTACAGAAGGTTAACCCTTTCACTACCACACTACATAAGGTTAACCCTTTCACTACCACACTACAGAAAGTAACCTTTCACTACCACACTACAGAAGGTTAACCTTTCACTACCACACTACAGAAGGTTAACCCTTTCACTACCACACTACAGAAGGTTAACCTTTCACTACCACACTACAGAAGGTTAACCCTTTTACTACCACACTACAGAAGGTTAACCCTTTCACTACCACACTACAAAGGGTTAATCCTTTCACTACCAGACTACAGAAGGTTAACCCTTTCACTACCACACTACAGAAGGTTAACCCTTTCACTACCACACTACAAATGGTTAAAGGAAGCAAACAGTCAAAGTGTAATTTGAGCCCAGTGCAACATGGTTGTGTTTTCCGTGCTCCCTTCATGCATATTGATGCCCACGGAGGGTGTTGGCCCCGGGCCGTGAGAGGAACGTTTAGAGCCAGTTTCTTAGATACGGACTAAACTTAAGACCAAAAGATTACAGCGAAACTTAATCCTTAATCCTTAAGCCTTTATTCCTTCCAGGTGCAGGGCTTTCCCCAGGATTCTCTAACAAGACGGTGCTCAACTAGGGGCTGGTCCGGAGGGGGTCTGTGAAGAAAAGCCATTTGCTGTAGGTTTCCTGCACATTAAAAGCATAAGTTCAATAAAGTAGCAAACACGAGGGGAAATTCCAAATAGATTAAGTTCCAAATAATAGTTTAGTAGTTAAGTACAGTGTATAAGGTTGCACAATAGTTTAACGCTGACCACAAAAACACACGCACACAGTGGAACAGAGGACAGAGCAATCACTTATTAGACAATGATGCGTCTGTTTCTAAGATGGCCCAAAGCTTTCACTGGGAAAAAAATACATATATACAGTATATATATACATTAGAGCTGAACGATTAAGCGAGCCCGTCTCTCTCTCTCCCTCCCTCTCTCTACTGTACGTTCAATTAACGTTTTAAGTAGCTAAACGTTGCACTATAAAAAACAAACTGGATAGTTGATGATAATAACATACCATACCATGCTAGACCATAGCTAACCCCAGCCAGGCTGAACATAATGGAGACATAAACCCAACCATACCATACCATGCTAGACCATGGCTAACGCCAGCCAGGCTGAACAAGGCATTACACTCACCCTCCGTTAACTCTCTCCATTATATTCTAAAAAGCAAGCCCAAACTGGGGGAGGGAGAGGGGAACGAGGGACACAGCTGCAGAAGATCAAACTATTCAAGAACTACCACAACACTATAAGTAGGGGTGGGGGAAAGAGTGACATAATATCATTGATGACTTTCTTCCACAGCCGTGCTAGAGAGTTTTTCTTTGTGTTTTTCGTTTTTTCTTTATATTTTTTTATCTAAAATAATTGTGCACAATGCAGATGGGTCTGATTGATATTGTTGTTGTTTTTTGTTTTTCTTTCCCAGCAACATCTATGCTATGTGTTTGTATGTTTTGCAGATGTGTTTGTCAACAACCTCGGTGTGGGGGGGATGGGTTGGGAATGAGGGAGGGGAAGGGGAAATGAGAGGGAAAAAAAGAAAAAAGATGGAAAATGTACAATATCTACAACTGTAAATGTTCAATATTTTTTTCCTGCAATAAAGAAATAAAAAATAAAATAAAAAAAGCAAGCCCAGCCGGAGAGGGTCTCATTCATGCTAGCAACTACCTCCGCTTCCTCTGCTAGGCTGAGACCTACACCTCCCTCGACACAGTTTCGCCCCCACCGCCAGCGTGCCAGACTACAGCGCTACTGTACTGATGGAGCCAAATTAAAAGAGGGCTCTTGATTTCAATGAAGGACAGTATTTATGAGTGAGTTAAAGGCTACGTTCACACTGCAAGCCTTAGTGCTCAATTCAGATTTATTGCTCAATTCTGATTTATTTTTGTTTGGCTGGTCAAATTATATTTACGCCTCTCCACCAGGCGTCCCGCACCGACAAGACAGGTCGACATTAGTACCTTTCAGAGGCTGTAGGGCTCCATTTTTAAGCTAGAGCAAAGATATTGAATTCCCAAATTGGGTGGTGTTCCCAGTGCCAGTCACCAGAGGTCGCTGTGGGCCGTGTGGGCCAGCGCTTTGTTCAATGGGGATAAATGCCGGTGTTTGCAGTGCTAAAACTATATTAAATATTATGGATCTATGGATCTAATAACATAGTCGATTGTCATTGAGTTTCTTCCAGTCAACATGCAAAAAACAGATCATTTTTTCATCAACACATTCCCGTTTTATACCGTGGTGAATATGAGTATAGTTTTAGAGTAATTCTGTGTAATCTGAGGAAAAGCGTTTTATTGCATTTCATTAGGAAGCGTGCCATTCCTCGCTTGGATCAACAATCAATCTGAAATAAACGCTAGATTATCGGTATTATGTTTTATCATGCATGCATGAAAGGGTGTGGGGGGGGGGTTATGCTTCGATCGTCACCAAGGGCATACGTTGTGGAGTAACGTTACAGATCACAAGGAAGGCATGCTCGGATCAACGCAAGATTGATAACATATAGCACTTACCTTGACTAGGATGTAGTGCAAAAAGAATATTCCAATGATCTGATCGCCATTCCAAATACTGATCGTGATCGTGTTTCCAACGTAATCCAGCATTGAACATCGTCGATGCGTCCGTTATAACCGCTTGCCCTGCCAGAGTGTTTAGACCCCGCCCGCACACCGCAGCTCGGCCCAGACACCAAGCCACATCGTTTCAAATGGAGTGCAATAGCAGCCGCAAGGCGTTAGGCGGCGGTATTGGACGTTTGCGATCTCAGACCCATTCAGGACAGCCTGCACAGGCTGCCCGATGAATTATCAATGGAAATAGCGAATAAAAGAAATAACAATCCAGAAACGTGTTAATCCGTGAATGGCACTGGATGTGTTAAAGGAACACGGCAACATGTTGGGGGAAATAGCTTACAGTCTTCTCCAGAGAGAGACAAGAAGATAGATACCAGTCTCCTCTCTGTGCGCTCAGTAGAAAGCTATCTGGCTGCACGTTAGCCTAGCTTAGCACAATGAATGGAATCCCCTTAACCACTTAATGTTCATTTGTACATCATTTGTTAAAAGGTTAATCATTACCTACTCATTTCAGACGCAGTTACGGCACTTTGCCTTTGCGGAACAGAATTCTATGCATAATTATTCGATTAGATTCAAATCTATTGCCATCATACAGGTGATTAAACTTGGTATAAAATACATACATTTGTACTATACTGATTAATAGTGCTAATCAGATGTATGTACAGAGTTGTAGTATTAATATGTACAGTGATACAGGTATAAAGACACTACGATGGGAAGTCCTACTGGCCAGCAGCGTAACTAGTAAGAGTAGGTAAGGGTACTGATATAGATATAGTATAATATAGATATAGTATCGGGCGGCTACGTGGCGTAGTGGGCAAAGTGCTCGCCACGAAATGCTGGAGACGCTGGGCTCGTCAGTTTGAGCCCAGCGCTCCACATTTGCTTTCAGTTTAGCTGGTCGTTCATACTAATACACATTGGCCGTATTAGAGCGTCGGAAACTGATGGGTGGGGATCGGGCGTTGTGGACAGCGACTCCTACAGGTCGGTTGGTGCGCCTGCGCAGTAGAATCAGGAAGTGTCGGGGGCAGCGTGAGCCTCCCACGCGTTACTCCTCGCCACTGAGAGATCGAGCTGCGCAGGTGAAAAGATGCGACTGCTGTTACCTCAAGTACCGGAGGGGACTTGTGCTATGTATGACTTAGTCCACATTGCAGCCGGCTTGTGGGAGGCGAGAAACAGCGTTCGTGACAGGGGAGGGTTGAATTGGATGATACGAAATTGGGATGGGAGAAAAAATAGAAAATGGGAGAAAAAGTGGATAAAAAAAATATATAGATATAGTATCTACAGTCGATATGTACAGATATATAGATATAATATCTACAGATAAGTACAGATATAGATATAGTATCTACAGACATAGATATAAGGTAAGGGATATGTACAGATATAGATATAGTGTCTACAGACATGTAAAAAAAACGATTATATGCACATACTTATGTACAGACAGATGTTTTGCTCTTGACAATGGATCTCCAGTGTTATCACTGAGTATCTCCATCTTCAACACAAGATCCCCATCGACTGCTAGACGTCTTGACTAACACGGCTCACTGTTCCGGCGCCCCGTCCCTCTTCCACCACGAGCCCAGTTGTAATCAGTCGGTATTGAGCGCACAAGAGCATCTGCTGTCGAGAGCCTATCATCATCATCATCATCATCATCTCACGAACCGTTTTTCCACAATCACCCGCTCCTGCCGGTAATTCATTCAAGGTCCCCCCCCGACTCAGGTATGGAGAGGGATGGAGGTAGATGCCGTTTCAATGTCAGAGAGAGTAACTCCAGGGGGGGGGCCATGGCCCGGGAATGATGCAAAGTCACTCTCGGCTCGATACGGATCACGTGACCGGGGGGGGGGGGGGGGGAGTTTTAGTGGTCACCACGTTTAAAAGGTACAGGCGGACACAAGGACACTATAAAAGGAGGAAGGGTCGTCACGTCAGAACGGCAGCGTTCTATGCTCTGCTCTGTGCCAGACTTTTGGCATCAGTTCTATTGAAACCTGTATTAAAATATAAAATAAAATATACAAGCTATCTGAGGAAATATAAATGGCTGCATTTATATAGCAGCTTTTATCCAAAGCGCTTTACAATTTGTTCCTCACATTCTCTCACACATTCACACACCGACGGCGGAGGCGACCGTGCAAGGTGCCGACCTGCTCATCGGGAGCAGTTAGGGGGTTAAGTGTCTTGCTCAAGGACACTTCGACACGCTGCCCGGGAGGAGCGGGAAATCGAACCAGGAACCTCTGGATTACCAGACGACTGCTCTACCTACCGAGCTCTACGTACCATCAACCAATATATCAAACGTTAGCTATTAACTCATTCAGCGCCAGACCCGATGATAGTCGGGTTAACTCGTTCAGCACCAATCACGAGTTTAGTCTGGTTTTAATCATTATTTCTTTTATTAGCGATATCCATTCATTTTCATCCATCCAGCCTGATGTTATCATTGGGAATGGGTCTGAGCTCGCAAAAGGGCAAATACCGCCGCCTACGCCTTCCAGCTGGTATTGCACTCCATTAGGAATGGTGTAGTTTATTTTCTGGGACGATCCGAGCCGTGCGGGCGGGGTTTAAATACTCAGGCGAGGTAGGCCTATACAACGATGGCATGGAACAGTAACCCCGCCCGCCCGTTCGTGTGTAACGCTCGATAATGTGTGACGGACCTCCACGAGCAGTATTTGGAATGGCGATCAGATAATTGGATTATTTCTTTTGCATTACATCAGATACCAGGTAAGAACACTATATATAAAAGCGTTGATCTTATATGTCTTTCTACCCCGATCGAAGCTATAACGTGTTTAGTGTATTCCACTAAAGGGCTATTATCGCGTCTTTTCCTGGAATTACTAAGAATCACCAAAACTATACTCATATTCAAAACGGTATGAAAACGGAAATGTACCGATGAAAAAACAATCCGTTTTGTACATGTTGACTGGAAGCAACTCACTGATAATCGACGGGTGTATTAGACCCATAAGATATATTTTAAGCACTCGCAAATCTCGCAGTCCCCCCATTGATTAAAGCGGTGGCGTTCTAGCGCCCTCTCGCGCATTAAGCGATGGCGCAGAATGAGTTAACAAGGCAACAAATTGCAGACGGTTCTGACACCTGAGGTAACAACCTGCTTAAATGACGGGTCATAAACTTTGTGTTCGACTGACCATTGAGTTGAACGGGATCAGCAGTCTCAAATCAAATCAAATCAAATCAATAAACGAGGAGACGGCTGATCCCGTTCAACTCGGCGGTCGGTCGAACTCAAAGGTTTCCACCCTTGGCACCAACGCGCTACACGGTGACGTGACGACGACCCTTCCTTCTTTTATAGCTTCCTCGACTGCGACGCTGAGAGGTTTTAGTGTTCACCACGGTAACGGGTACAGGCAGACTGAGGGGGGAGGGTCTGTGTGTGAGGAGGTGGGGGGGGGGGGGGGGGGGGTAGATGCTTAACCCTTTCACTGCCGCACTACCAAACGGTTAACCCTTTCACTGCGACAATACACAGAAGGTTAACCCTTTCACTGCCACATTACAGCAGGTTAACCCTTTCACCATCGGTAGTGTGGTAGACAGTAAAGGGTTAACCTGCTGTGTAGTGTGGCAGTGAAAGGGTTAAAGCGCCGGGCCACGCCTCTGATTAATCTCCACGTGGGCTCCCGGTGGAAACGACAGTAGAGGGGGGGGGGCCCACCTCGGAGCCCCCTTCTCTCTGCCACTGACAGCTGATTAAAACTCTTATTCCGCACGGTAATTACTCTGCCCTGGGAGGAGAAATCAGAGCGAAAAGAGGCCGAGTTCTCAGCAGAGGGACGCACAGTAAACCGAGAACACGGAGCTATGAAGCGACGCTACGGATGAGGCAGTAAAAGTGCAACAATGCCACCAGTCAGGCCATGCCGTTTTTTTATCCCAGAGATGCCCTTATTAAAAGGTGCTGTAAGTGGTATTTTCTCGTTATAATACGTGTTAAGTAGCTCTTATTAATTAGTACATTCTCACGGCCATGAATGAATGAATGAATGAAAACTTTATTTAACAGATTGCAGAATGGGTACAATACAGTACGGCTCAATACATACAATTGTTAAGGGGATGCAGACCTGAGAAAGACGTTTGTCTTGTTTCCATCAGGGTCCCCCATTTTCAATTCATATAGACATTTATGACATACACAACATACATGACATTTATGGCATAGGGACATATAGGTATTTAGTACTGATACATTTGTGACATAGGCGGTATTCAAATATACAGTACTGTTACCCCTAGATCCTGACAGAGTATATACATATGATGGGGAGGGGACTGTACATTAGGAGGGGGTGGGTGGGTGGGAGGGAAATATACATACGGCGGGGAGGGAATATATACATGCGGTGGGGAGGAGACTGTCTATTAGGAGGTGGTGGGGGTTTTGGGCATTTACGGTGGCCAGTTTCGAATTGCAGCCTCCCGTAGGTGCTCTTTAAGGGCGGTTTTGAATGTGGGCAGGGATTCACATTCCTTTACAGCTTTGGGTAGGGCGTTCCACATTGTTGTGGCATAATTGCGGAACGTGTTTAGTCCCTTGTTTGAGCCGAATCTGGGTTTAACATGATTTGTTGAGCTTCCTCTGGTGTAGTGGTTGTGGTATTCACTGACCTTTGGGAAGTATTTTGACATGTACATGGGCACCCCGGTCGTATAGTGTATCTTGTAGACCAGGCCCATTGCAAGTTGCTGTACTCTGTCGTCTACTCTAAGCCATCCTAGGTTGGCAAAGTGGGCAGGGGTGAGGTGGGTTCTGGGGTTCAGGTCAAGTAGTAGTCTGACCAGTTTGTTTTGTGATGTTTGTAATTTTGTTTTAAGCGCCTTTGAGGTGCTTTGGTACCATGAGGTGCACGCATAGTCATAGTACCCTTGAATGAGTGCTCCTGCCAGAGTCTTCAGGGTATTCTTGTTTACCAGAGAGGAGATCCGGTACAAGAATCTAGTTCGTTGGTTGACTTTTTTTATTACATTGGATGCCATTTTGTCACAGGAAAGATTTGCCTCTAGGATGGAACCCAGGTAGGTAATTTCGTCTTTCCTTGTGACAATATTGTCACCCACTGTAACTGAGAAACCGTCGGTCTTGCTGAGTTTGTTATACCATCACTGGTATAGTGAGTGTTTGGTCAGTAACACGGATCTCCCAGAGTGCCTCCGCTCTGCAGTAAACACAAAATACATTTCCTGGTATCCTGTTCCAACTTCATCCAATCACGAGAGAGAACCCGAGATATTTTTACTTATTTCGAGAAATCTTGACAGATTTGCTTACTACTGCACTGGTAGATTATTTTACCCGTTTCAATTTCTTTCTTATTTTTGTCAAGACCATTTTTGCAGTGTGGAGTTCTCTCTCCTGATTGGATAAAGTGGGAACGTGATACCAGAACATGTATTTAGTGTTTACTGCAGAGCATGTTACATACTGACCAGACACTCTATATCAGTGATGGCTGTCATTTCATTTCATCATTTTCATGATTTTAACATGTAGACCACTTGTTTTAACAAACAAAAGAATACCACTTACAGCGCCTGTAAGAGCACGTCCGAGATCAGATTACCCCAATCCCGGCTGAACTTTGCCGTTAATAAGATCTGTGTCATGGACCAGGGGTCGGCTGAGGACAGCTTAAGGAATCCCTTTGAATTGGAGTCAGTATATGTTACAAGTAGGGATGTTCGATATTGGCTTTTTTACCGATACCGCTATACCGATATTGTCCAACTCTTAATTTCCGATACCGATATCAACCAATACCGATATATGCAGGGTCCCCCCCCCCCCCCCCCAAAACAGAATTATTTCAGGTAATTAACATTACATATCTCTTGTCGTGGAATTAACACAACATTATGCATACTTTTGACAATAAATAAAATCAGAATTTGTTCTTACTTGCTTGCCTGGGTAAATAAAGGTTAAATAAATGTTTTTAAAAAAACAATGAAAACCGATACCGATAATTTCCGATATCACATTTTAATGCCAATATCGGCCGATAATATCAGTAGGCCGATAATATCGGACATCCCTAGTTACAACAAGCCATAAGCTCCGGGGAGATTGGTTGCATAAGGATCCTAACTTCAAAGAGCACATATATAACTGAAACAGAACTCGAGAACTACTATGAATGTCTGACCACTAAGTCCTTTAACCTGCACGGACTACAACGTATGACGTATATCATGCCAGTTAGAGTACCTTGTGTATACTGTTTACATTTACTCTTACTCATTGTATATATTTCAGATTCTTTACTGCCTATGTTTATTGTAACGTATAATATAACAGTTAGGGCATACAGACCCTCATCTGCACCATTGTTTACACTGTTTCTCATTATTTCTATATTCAGTTAATTATATTGTTTACACGTCTATATTCAGATCACATTTTATCGCCTATATTTATGTCTTTCTGCTATTACCCTGCCCATACCTGTATCTCCCCCCCCCCCCCCTGTGATGCTATGACGCTTGAATTTCCCCTAAGGGGATCAACAAAGGAATATCTCTCATCTCTTATCTTGAAAGTTATGCGTGGTTTCTCTCTTCAAAACGAGCACCGCTTCCCTCATTACGCCTGAATGTCTGGTCAGTAACATGGGTCTCCCAGTCCCTCCACTCTGCAGTAAACAGCCATCACTGATATAGAGTGTCTGGTCAGTAACATGGGTCTCCCAGTCCCTCCACTCTACAGTACATGTTCGGGTATCCCGTTCCCACTTTATCCAATCAGGAGAGAGAAATAGAAACTAGTTTTAAGCATATATGTGCTTGACAAGTAAAATAATCTACGAGTGCAGTAAGCTAATTTGGCTTGGCAAGATTTCTTGAAATGAGTAAAAAAAATCTCTCCCGATTGGATAAAGTGGGAACGGGATACCAGGAAATGTACCTTCTGTTTACTGCAGAGCGGAGGGACTGGGAGACCCACGTTACTGACCAGACACTCTATATCAGTGATGACTGTTTACTGCAGAGTGGAGTGACTGGGAGACCCATGTTACTGACCAGAGACTCTATATCAGTGATGTCTGTTTACTGCAGAGTGGAGGGACTGGGAGACCCATGTTACTGACCAGACGCTCTATATCAGTGATGGCTGTTTACTGCAGAGTGGAGGGACTGGGAGACCCATGTTACTGACCAGACACTCTATATCAGTGATGGCTGTTTACTGCAGAGCGGAGGGACTGGGAGACCCATGTTACTGACCAGACATTCTATATCAGTGATGACTGTTTACTGCAGAGTGGAGGGACTGGGAGACCCATGTTACTGACCAGACACTCTATATCAGTGATGGCTGTTTACTGCAGAGTGGAGGGACTGGGAGACCCATGTTACTGACCAGACACTCTATATCAGTGATGGCTGTTTACTGCAGAATGGAGTGACTGGGAGACCCATGTTACTGACCAGACACTCTGTATCACTGATGGCTGTTTACTGCAGAGTGGAGGGACTGGGAGACCCACGTTACTGACCAGACACTCTATATCAGTGATGGCTGTCAGAGTGTAGAGATATTTACTTATTTTAACAATTAAATATAACTTACAGCACATTTAAAACACTGTGGGAGAAAGGGGCATGTTTAAAAAATAAAACATTAAATAAATAAATAAATAAATAAACGACTACTTAAAGCAGTCCTAAAACCCTCAAAGGAGCACTTATAGGCAGTGTTTCTGTCAAGAAACGAGGCCTGCTCATCCTTTAACTAATGCCCACAGCTGTTAAAGGCAGCAGGAATGCTCTTAAGAGCTCCCAGTTCCAAAACAGAGACTCCCTAATACGAGACCCATCTGACCGCGGTTTGATATGGAAATCCAGCAGAGATTATGTTCAAGTTCTTATCCATTAAATACTACGCATTAAGTATTCAATGGAACTGTGCCTACGATGATTAGGACTTTGATTTGAAAAGACTGGTTGAAAGGAGCGCAATCCATGGGCTAAACCGCTGCCTCGCTGTAATGGAGTAACGTTAATCACATGGAATAATCACACCATGCAGCGAAGGGAACGGCTCCCTCCTACCTCCATTGGGTCTCTAACTACACACCCTACGCTCTGCATCTTCTGGCCGCCTCAGACCCACTCATATCCCAGCTCCTGGGGGGAGGGGTTATCAAAGAGAAGCCGGCTATTCCCGTTCCTTGCTCCACAATGGTGGAAAGAACTTCCCACCACAGTCAGGTCAGGACAGCCAAACTCCTGCCCAATTTTCTGCCGTCGACTAAAAACACACTTCTTCAATCAATATCTGAAATGAAGAAGGAATAAAAAAAAATTAAAAAGGACTAACCTTCGTACCGCCTTTTACTATTATGCATTCTGAGTAGGGGTGGACGGTATAAACGGTATACGGTATAAACGGTATGAATTTGCTCTACGGTATGGATTTTGACTATACCGTGTAACCAGTAGAGCAGCTCTGAAATAGCAATGACGTCATGTAACCACAGCGCGACTATTTCAATCGCATTTGCCCCTAAAAATAGATAGAATTAGTCATAGATAATAGATATGTGCAAACTGGAAAAAGTTATTTAGGAGGCTTCGCGCAGTGGGCGTGTCAACACGCAATTGTCATTTCATAATAAACACATATCACGGCACACAGCAAGTTTCAATTTCAGTTCCTGGCATTTTTAACCAGTGGAGAAAGGTAAGAGATTTCCCTATCGTTTTTCTTATATGAATTATTCTACGTTAATAAAACATACCTGGTGATCAACTACAGTTTGCTGTAAACATTATGATATGTGTGTAGTGTTATGATAACGACGGCTGCAGCGGGAGGACGGCTGCAGCAGTGGATTTGCGAATAGCATGCAGCTGCAGAGCTGCAGAGCCAGGGGCGCTTTCAGGTCTGGTCACAGGCCCGCTCAACAGCGCCCCCCCACCCAACGGCTGAATTGCCAATGGCTGAATTGGAGTATTGCACTGTGCAAGACTGTAGCACTCAAGTTCAACACTGTTTGACAAACAATCTTACTGACCCTTAGCTGCCAGAGTTCTACCCCTCCTGCTGACTTGTTGTTCACAACTTGTAAGTCGCTTTCGATAAAAGCGTCAGCTAAATGACTATGCACTGAACCCTTATGGCATAGCGGTGAAAACCAATTGACTGTTAATTGTATTTATGTTGATGGCAGTGAGTGCTGCTCAGGAAGCACTATTTATTTGATTTTAATTATTTTATTTGAATACTTTTTACTAATAAATACTATCTTATACAATATCATCCTAACTGAGGATGAGATTGTTAATGATGTTGATAATGATGTAATTGATGATGTAATTGATGTTGATGTTGATTAATGATGTAATGGGGATCCTAAATAAACATAAACATAAACTAAATGTGATTCTTATTGCCTGAAAGAGACGTCACGCAGCACCAACATACAGTAGGCTGTATAATTTGTCCACATTGCTATCTAGCTACGAATTGCACCACTATGTGCTATCATGCAAGAGTTTTATTCATAGATTTGAGTTCAGCATTTAACACAAGCACCCTTAAAAACCACTCGAGTTCAGTTGAAACAGTGAGCATCCCCATCATACAGTAGGACCTCTTTCAATCAAATGCTTAGTGGAGATGTGCTCGTAATTTTTCAGGGAATAATAATAATAAACAACTTCATTTGTATAGCACCTTTCATACGAGAATTACAGCCCAGTAAATGCTTCACGGCAGTTATGTAGAAGACACGAAATAGACATAGGCATAAAATTAGCATAGAATTGGCATAATTATAGACAGGCATAAAATGAGCAGAGAATTGATATTAAAAATCTCCCGGGAAATTTTGTAATAGATTTCAGTCATTAAAAATGATGAAATATCCCATTCAACGTGAGGGACGTGAAACCATACAAAAGGGCTAACCCACTAACAGCGTCTTGGTTCACTGGAGGAAGGGAGACAGGCCTGTCACAGATCACTGCCACGCCACGGACGCGTGCGTATCCATCTTCATTATTACAAAAAGATACAACAACACGGCCTGTGAAAAATCCAAGCAAGTCATTTGCTTTTTATGGGCGGCCCTGCTGGCTGGAAGCCACTCCATTCAATTCCATATCTCCGAGGGCGCGCTGCAATGTCATTTATGGTGCGACGGTGAAACACAAACACACCCAATAAAAGAGCATTGACTTGTGAATAGCCCGCCACAAAATTTACTTATCAGTGTATTGAGAATGTTCCGGGAAAAAAACACCCATCAAAATACATTTAATAGGGTCACTGAATCATCAGAAGCGTTCCATTATGCGGCCACAGTCACAAACAGGACCTTCCCAGGTAGTTTCCTGCCTAGCTCACAGTCACAAACAGGACCTTCCCAGGCAGTTTCCTGCCGAGCTCACAGTCACAAACAGGACCTTCCCAGGCAGTTTCCTGCCGAGCTCACATCACAAACAGGACCTTCCCAGACAGTTTCCTGCCTAGCTCACAGTCACAAACAGGACCTTCCCAGACAGTTTCCTGCCGAGCTCACAGTCACAAACAGGACCTTCCCAGGCAGTTTCCTGCCTAGCTCACAGTCACAAACAGGGCATCCACTCCGATAAGGTTAATTGACCTGACAATGCAATGAGCCATAGAAAACCGATCCTGCAAATATCACCATTCAGGGGGAAGAAATAATCATTTTAAAATATATATATTTGCCTCCTCATGCGGCCCTCAGAAAGATGTGGCCCTGGGCAGCTGCCCATGTTGCCCACGCCTAAGACCGCCCCTGTGGGGGGTATGTTTGTTAAAAGCTCCCAGAAGCAGAAGATTTAAAAATAACGGTTACATTTACTGTTATTCAATCGATTAAAATCCAAGAATGTAAATTACTTGTATGCCGACTGTTGTGTGGCGGCACTATTTTAGTAGTCGATTTATTTGTACAATTGTGAGACGTCACATGATTCGACAATCTGTCTGGTAATCTGAAGGTCGTCTGTTCGATCCCGGCTCCTCCCGGCAGTGTGTGGAAGTGTCCTTGAGCGAGACACTTAACTTCTAAGGCACCTTGCACGGTCGTCCTCCGGCGTCGGTGTGAGAATGGGTGAATGTGAGGCATAAGTTGTTGTACTGCAATTTGGATAAAAGCTCTATATAAATGCAGTCCATTTACCATTTGAATAAACATGAAAGCATCGGACTAAAATGGAAGGAATCTCTGTCTGTCTGTCTGTCTGTCTGTCTGTCTGTCTGTCTGTCTGTCTGTCTGTCTGTCTGTCTGTCTCTCTGTCTGTCTGTCTGTCTGTCTGTCTGTCTGTCTGTCTGTCTCTCTGTCTGTCTGTCTGTCTGTCTGCCTCTCTGTCTGTCTGTCTGTCTGCCTCTCTGTCTGTCTGTCTGTCTGTCTGTCTGTCTGTCTGTCTGTCTGTCGGGCCCATAATGAAGGGGCATTGCACTAGCACTAGTACTCAGCAAATAGGGTAACATTATATTAGGGCTGCTCGATTATGGTAAAAAATCATAATCACGATTATTTTGATTGATATTGAAATCACGATCATTACACACGATGATTACTCATTGAATTGAGAACATCATATCACGACGACTGGATTCGTTTTACCTTTCTTCTCGACCAAAGGCAGCCTTTCTGTCGTCTTCTACAAGTTACCAAAAAAAACGTTTCAAAATAACTGGAGAAATGCACAATGGCTCCCTCCCTCCTCCCTCTCAACACGAGCTGAAACTACTGTTTGGACTTGGTGGTGGGGGAGGGGCGGAGCACACCGCTGTGAAGGAAGGGTGCGCTGCACTTACAACACAAGACAAAACGAGAGCGGCATGCGCCACAATAATTATGTTGTCTCGATTATCTTGTTTTCATGATCGTGGGAAGAAGAAAATCCGAATTGAAATGATTGAAACTGGATTAATCTCCCAGCCCTACAATATGCCTTGAATCAAGATTATAGAGAACAAAATCATAAAGAATTCTCAACCAATCCAAAAGCTTATTTTATGAACTAAAACATGAATATGAAACACTTAGCACACTTTGCTACAGACATCTACTTGATGATACACATACGATGCAACGCATTACTCCAGTACTAAACATGGCACCACTCTTGACACTGAGCTGTAAAAAAACACTCAATTATATCACGCTGGTTACAAGTGGCACAGGGCTTTTCACCTCATGAATGGTGATCTACTCTGCATGACAAGGTGACACGGGGAGGAGGAGGAGGAGGAGGAGAAGAAGAAGAAGAGGAGGAGGAGGAGGAGGAGGAGGAGGAGGAGGAGGAGGAGGAGGAGGAGGAGGAGGAGGAGAAGAAGAAGAAGAAGAAGAAGAAGAAGAAGAAGAAGAAGAAGAAGAAGAAGAAGAAGAAGAAGAAGAAGAAGAAGAAGAAGAAGAAGAAGAAGAAGAAGAAGAAGAAGAAGAAGAAATTAAAATGTATTGTCATCATGCAGCACAAGTACAGTACAACGAAAAGAGGCTTGGCATCCAACCAGAGTGCAAATGTAGCAGTAAAGTGCTATAGAAATATACAATGTACAGGTGATTAAACTGGGTATAAAATATATAAATGAGCACTACTGAGTAGTGCTAATCAGATGTACAGTATGTACAGAGTTGTAGTATTAATATGTACAGTGATACAGCTATAAAGACACTATGGTAGTAAGTCATACTGGCCAGCAGCGTAACTAGTAAGAGTAGGTAAGGGATATGTACAGATATAGATATAGTATCTACAGATGTAGTGGTATGTGTGTATGTGTGTCTCAATTAATTTGCAAGTTCCTAAGCCATATCATATGTGCGCATGCGCAATGGCCAGGAACAGGTGCACAGACCAGTCAGTGAATATGGATAGAGTCGTGTTGTTACCACACGGTCTTCATCACAGTAATAATTCACCCCAAATTCGTTCACAGCAAATCGTATGAAGTACAGAGTAGTTACCTATAGAGAGTTCGATGTGTGATTGGGGGCGATTTTCATCATCTGTGTGTGAAAAAGCATCCGCGGCTAGCGCAAAACCAGTAAATATAGCCTCCACGGCAATTCAAGATTGGGAGAAGTAATAATAATAACCTATTTAATCACACCGATTGTCCCACGACGGGCAATCAATAAGACATCGATTAAAGAAATGAATGACTGAGGACTGAGGTCATACAGCATGCCTCTCTACTCAGCTACGCCAAAAATGTGCATGAAAATTGTTGCCCGAGGTAAAGAAAATAGAAAATACAAGAAGCTGAATGGGGTTAGGCTTAGTGAGTATAGCCTTTTTCTTTTACGAGTGATGAGGCTGGTCTCAGAGAGAGTCATCATCACATCATCGGACCACAAGACATAGAAGACGCGTAAATAGCCACCTGTACTGCAGACATGCGCGACATAACGCTCCGAAAAACATGTTTTTAAATGTATATAATTGATGTTCGATATCCTACCAGTTTGTCCGTTGAAATTCGTCTTTAACCTAACTGCATCAGGGCTCACCTGTTGGTTTATACCTCCTCCCTGCGGTCGTGTCCTCCTCGATCTGAGATGCGGCGAGATGGAGACGCACTGAGGGCTGAGCGCGTCTGTCTGGGACCAGGAGCAGGTCTGTGGTTAAATCAATGCACACACTTCCACCAAACACCCAAACTGCTGCTATTATTCTAGACTAGGCTGCTAGACCTCCCTTAAAATGCAATTAGGCTTCTTCAAACAACGCCGCTAATTGGATTCTAATTAGGCGACTCTCTCTCTAACAGGATGTCGGAGAGAACGAGGTAACTGAACGGTCCCACCACGGAGATCCAAGTGTCTGTGTTTGCGAGGCCTGGCTGCTGAAGTTGCATCGGTAGCCCTGGTGGAGCTGGGAGACTGGAAGGGAGGTGGGAAAGGTAGGGGAATTTGGCAACATCTATTTCCTAATGATATACTGCCATCTAGTGGCAATGGGAGGTTGAGCAGCCGTCTGGTAATCCGGAGGTTCCCGGTTCGATTCCTGCTGCAGGAGCACTCATTCAAGGGTACTACGACTATGCTTGCACCTCATGGTACCAAAGCACCTCAAAGGCGCTAAAAACAAGATTACAAACATCACAAAACAAACTGGTCAGACTTCTACTTGACCTTACTCCTAGAACCCACCTCACCCCTGCCCACTTTGACAACCTAGGATGGCTTAGAGTAGACGACAGAGTACAGCAACTTGTAATGGGCCTGGTCTACAAGATACACTATACGACTAAGGTACCCATGTACATGTCAAAATACTTCCCAAAGGTCAGTGAATACCACGATCACAACACCAGAGGGAGCTCCACAAATCATGTTAAACCCAGATTCGGCTCAAACAAGGGACTAAACACGTTTCGCAATTATGCCACATCAATGTGGAACGCCCTACCCACAGCTGTAAAGGAATGTGAATCCCTACCCACATTCAAAACCGCTCTTAAAGAGCACCTACGGGAGGCTGCAATTCGAAACTGGCCACCGTAAATGTCCAAACCCCCCCACCCCCACCCCCTCCTAATAGACAGTCTCCTCCCCACCGCATGTATATATTCTCTCCCCACCGTATGTATATTTCTCTCCCACCCACCCACCCCCTCCTAATGTACAGTCTCCTCCCCACCGTATGTATATAATTCTCTCCCCACCATATGTATATTTCTCTCCCACCCACCCACCCCCTCCTAATAGACAGTCTCCTCCCCACCGTATGTATATATTCTCTCCCCACCATATGTATATTTCTCTCCCACCCACCCACCCCCTCCTAATAGACAGTCTCCTCCCCACCGTATGTATATATTCTCTCCCCACCATATGTATATTTCTCTCCCACCCACCCACCCCCTCCTAATGTACAGTCCCCTCCCCATCATATGTATATGAATACCTGTATACTAAATACCTGTATGTCATGTATGTCCCTATGCCATAAATGTCATGTATGTTGTGTATGTCATAAATGTCACTATGAATTGAAAATGGGGGACCCTGATGTAAACAACACAAAAGTCTTTCTCTGGTCTGCATCCCCTTAACAATTGTGTGTATTGAGCTGTACTGTATTGTACCCATTCTGCAATCTGTTAAATACAGTTTTCATTCATTCATTCATTCACTCATTCATTCATTCATTCATTCATTCATTCATTCATTCATTCATTCATTCATTCATTCAGGACTCCCTGGAAGAAGAGATCTTGTATCTCAATGGGACATTCCTGGATAAATAAAGGATAAATAAAATTCATTCATTCATCCTCCCGGGCAGCATGTCGACGTGTCCTTGAGCAAGACACTTAACCCCTAACTGCTCCCGATGATGAGCAGGTTGCACGGTCGCCTCCGCCGTCGGTGTGTGAATGTGTGAGTGAATGGGTCAAATGTGAGGAACACATTGTAAAGCATTTTGGATAAAAGCTGTCGGATAACAAATGCACCATTTACCATTATGGGTGCATACGTTTTTAGTATGAACGCTCCCGGTGGGGGAGGGGGGGAGGGGGTTTCAAGTTTATTATCTCTCAACTCACGGGACGTTATTATGAGTGAAAATAAATACACAAGACATTTTGTTTATTCAATTCTTTATTCTAAATGCATTAATTTAAGTTACAAATTATTTACAATTTTGGACAAATAATTAAAAAAGAACATACGTTAAGCAAATGAGAGAGCAGAGAGAGAGAGAGAGAGAGAGAGGGGGGGGGAGAGGGAGGGAGAGAGAGAGAGAGATGGAGATAGAGAGATTCGCATGCACTTCAAATAATCAAATAAGCGTCACACAGAGTCCAGTGCACATCAATCATCTCTTGAGCATCAGTGTTGGTGATGGCTGGTCCCGGGACCAGGAGGAGAGCGGAGGGAGGGAGTCACCACTGGTCACTGTACTCCGAGCTGTGGGGGAGAAAACACAAACGTCCCGCTTGATTAATGGACTGTCATATTTGTTTCATCTCATTCTCACTGTAATGTTGTCAGTGTTGTTTTGTTGACGAATGGCCCCAACTTGGGATGCCGTCGTGAGAGATGTTCATACGGCGACATGACAAATGAGCCGTGTCTCCGGGCCATGAGAGGGAAACGTCACGTTAATACAGACTAACAGAGAGGAGGATGAACTATAACAACATAAATCAAATCAAATAAAATTTATTTGTAAGGCCCGACAACACGCGTTAATAATGTCCCCATGGGCCGGACACGTCTTCTTTAATAAACAAGTCAAGAGGAAACATGACAATAAATCAAGAACAAACCAAAAACACCATAAAGTCCAAACATTTTCAAATAAATCAAATTAATGCAACACTCCCGGACATACCCCACGCGAAGGTATACGGAAAAACTCACTAAAACCTAACAATAGGAAAAAATGCACCACAGGCAATGTGGAGGAGAGAAACCTTAGAAGGGCCGTTCAAGGGGGGATCTCCCTTCTTAGATGTCGGTGATAGTAGTGTTGCAATAAAACAGGCAAAACAGTTGGTAAGCATGCACTCATATGTGTAGTGAAACACAGATAAGTGCATGCAATAGCAACTGAACATTGAACATTGAAACATACTGTAGTGTTTCAGTTATAATCTTATTATATTATATATCCTCTCGTCTCCCGTGTCTCACTCACCGTGGTTGAACTTCCTGCTCTGAATCGGCGCCAAACAACAGCCAGGCGACAGCCTGCTCTGGTGTGGACCGCTTGCCATACCTGGATAAGAATAATACATAAATAAATAATACATAAATAAATAATACATAAATAGCACATTACAGCAGTGTTTCACAAATGGGGCTGCGTGACAGTATACTGCAAGGGGTACGTGAGAACAATTGTTAAATAAGTAAATTAGATAAAAATGCTAAGTTGTATATCACAGAATCACAACACGCCAACACTATGATTAAAAAGAAAACACACACACACGGATGAAAGCTCAAATGAACATCACATGTTCTATGTAACATTGAATTATGCTGCTATTTCCCGTGTTACAACAATAAACGTATAAGGCTACGTTCACACTGCAAGCATTAGTGTTCAATTATGATTTATTGCTCACATCTGTTTAGTTGTTTTGTTTGTTTTAATGGTGACAAATGTCAATGTAGAGTGGCATGAAAGTCCCATGACTGTTCAGACTGAGGTCGCATTGCAAAAAAGGAAAAATCAGACCTGTAGGCCTATATCTGTAATTCCGATTTGGGCCACTTTAATATTGTGTGGTCCCAAATCAGATATACAGGTCTGATCTTTTGCAATGTGACGTCACTCAGTGTGAACAGTCGTGCGACTTTCATGCGACCTATACGTCACTCTAGATTGACATTTATCACAGTTTTTACGTCCATCTTCTTTATTGCAATGCAATCTAATAGGCTATCTTTTGTGTTACGGGCAATGCAGCTTGGGGCAGAGGGCCTTTGTCAACACGATTTATCCACAAACTGATAACAGCTTAAAAAATAAAACGAGTGTCGAAGGTGAACAGACCATTGAAAAGAAATTGGTCGGTCATGGATCTCTGGCAGAATAATGACTAAGAAGGGGTATCTGGCAGAATAGATGACTAAGAAGGGGTACAGTATCTGACAGAATAGATAACTAATAAGGGGTATCTGGAAGAATAAATTACTAAGAGGGGTTCCCATCCTGCCACCTTGTGGTGTTTGATGGTCCGTGTTGTCTCTCTCTCTCTCTCTCTCTCTCTCTCTCTCTCTCTCTCACTCTCACTCTCTCTCTCTCTCTCTCTCCTCTCTTTCTCTCTCTCCACACGCTTAGCCGTGCATGTGCTGATGTCCAATCACCAAACGCCTGTGCAATTAGTTATTTTAATTATATATATATATAAAAGAGGTGTTTTCAAGCCCGCTGCCCAATGTTTATCGAGGCGAAAATAATACTCTTATAGTTTCTCCCCACTCCCTTTCCTAGAAATCAATGCCGGGGGCCGTTCAGGGGGGGGGGGGGCACCGAGCATCCTGGCACCGAGCCTCACTGTGTAACGACAGGCCCA
>NC_140174.1:10695110-10697610 GCF_963971535.1 Notolepis coatsorum
CCAGGTGTTCAGACAAGTCTAGACTGTAGCTATATCTCCAATGAGCCCCTAAGGCTTACTGGCTCCTTAACCCTTTCACTGCCTACACTACCAAAACGGTTAACCCTTTCACTGCGACAATACACAGAAGGTTGTGTGATAGTAAAGGGTTAACCTTCTGTCGTGTGGCAGTGAAAGGGTTAATTTACTGTATGGCTCCATGTCTTTGGGAGATTGCTTGCCTCTACTTCCTGTTTCCACATTTACCTTTATGACCTAAAGGCACAATCTGTTATTTTATTATGACCATATCAAATTGAGGTATATAATCCAATGCATGATTGAAGAGTTTGACTTGTAGATGGTAGATAAATGTTTATGGCTATGTGTCTCCTCCTCAGCCAATAATAATAATAATAATAATACACCTACATATAACCCATATAAGTCTATAATAGTAAGCACAATAATGCTGTATATACCGTATATATATATATATATATATATATATATATATATATATATATATATATATATATATATATATATATATATATATATATATATTTATTCTTCTTACCGTAAATATATATCCACCTGTCTGTACATACCTGCATATAATCCTTTTTACATATCTGTAGATACTATATCTATATCACATATCCCTTACCTATACTTACTGCTTTGTTACGATTCTGGTTCTTGACTACGGTCGAGAACCTCCCACCTTCTCTGTCATCTGTCACTTGATTACTGTCACTTGTTTTCCCTGTCATTTAGTGCTGTCAATTAGGGGTTGGCTTCTGATTGGCTGTCACGGGGGTGTGTGTGGAATGTTGGTATTTGGTGGCTATATAACATTCCTTTCCTCTGCTTGTCATTTGTCAGGTCTTCACTATAGGCGTTCGGAGATAACGCGGGCGGTTCCATTTCTGGACCACCACTAAGCTCCATTACCTAATTCTCTCGTTCCCTTGCCTTGGCATAGTATCCTAGTATTACTCTTTGTGTTCTTTACTATTAAAGTCGAACCTGTTCAAGAGTATACCTTCTCCGTCTCTGTGATTGCCTACAACAATTGGAACTCACCTACCTCCATCCTGACACAATACATTTGAATCTAATCTAATAGAATCCAATCTAAACGAGTCCTTGGCGCAGATAAATAAACTCAGTAAAACTGAGAATGTTCAGATGTTCAGTCTCCAACTGATCTCGTGTCTGATGACGTGATCATGCTGCTGCCTCGCGCGACGCGCCCCGCGGGTACATTAATCGGTGCAACTAATGAGGTAATGAGTTGATGCACGTGGATGCTGTAATCAGAACCCTCCAATTGTCTTTATTGACTCAAATCTATTCATCGGTTGGGTAATTAATTAACGGATTTATGAGGCGGGGAAGAGCCTATTTGTGTAGCAATTTTCTGTTCATGTTGGCATGTTTCCAGAGACATTTCAAACGATTTAATTATCGACTCGCATAGACGTAGACATATTCAGTGAAGAGTAGCCTATAGGTTATTCCCATGATTAATGCCTTTACATCTATTGTGCTCAGATGAGAATGTTCAAACTGTGAATTTATATACTTATATTTACCGCATATATCCATACCTGCCTGAATATACCTGCTTATAATCCTCCTATATACCTGCTTATACACTGGCATATATAACCCATATAACTCTCTATGATAACATGTACAATAATGCTGTATATACCGTATATATATAAAATATATATTCACATCTGTCTCTACATACCTGCATATCCTTTTTACATATCTGTAGATGCTATATCCATATCTGTATATGAATGAATGATCATTACATTTATATTGCGCATTTCTAGACACTCAAAGCGCTCCCCACAATGTAGGGTGGAAATTGTCTCCTTCACCACCACTGGTAGCACCCAATCTTGGCTCAATGGCTGCCATACACTGGCACCAGGCACACATCACACTACACAATGACTACCATACACTGGCACCAGGCACACATCACACTACACAATGGCTGAACGGCTCAGGAGACAGGGATTGATACCAGCCAATTAAGGGGGAGGGATGATTAGGTGGCCTTGATGTCAGAGACCTGATTGGGAATTTATATCCCGACCCTTACCTACTCTTACTAGTTATGCTGCTGGTTAGTATGACTTACTACCATAGTGTCTTTATACCTGTATCACTGTACATATTAATACTACAACTGATTAGCACTATTACTCAGTAGTACTCATTTACATATTTTATACCCAGCTTCATCACCTGTACATTGTATATTACTATTGCACTTTACTGTTACATTTTCACTCTGCTTGGAGGTCAAACATAATTTTGTTGTACTGTACTTGTTCTGTATGATGACGATACATTTGAATCTAATCTAATTTGCAAATCCAAACCCACACACACACACACAGAGACAAATGCCATAGGATATATATCTTTAATTGCGTAAAGTAAAACCTGCCCCTGATGTGAGCAGCCTAATCCTAACCTTTTGACCTTCTAC
>NC_140174.1:10700110-10820148 GCF_963971535.1 Notolepis coatsorum
ACACTATTAAAGTTCCAGTAACACAGTGAAAAACAAGACAGTGGACACTATTAAAGTTCCAGTAACACAGTGAAAAACAAGACAGTGGACACTATTAAAGTTCCAGTAACACAGTGAAAAACAAGACAGTGGACACTATTAAAGTTCCAGTAACACAGTGAAAAACAAGACAGTGGACACTATTAAAGTTCCAGTAACACAGTGAAAAACAAGACAGTGGACACTATTAAAGTTCCAGTAACACAGTGAAAAACAAGACAGTGGACACTATTAAAGTTCCAGTAACACAGTGAAAAACAAGACAGTGGACACTATTAAAGTTCCAGTAAGACAGTGAAAAACAAGACAGTGGACACTATTAAAGTTCCAGTAACACAGTGAAAAACAAGACAGTGGACACTATTAAAGTTCCAGTAACACAGTGAAAAACAAGACAGTGGACACTATTAAAAGGTAGTAGTAGGTAGTAGTAAAGACATATTATCATAGTACTGTAGGTAGTAGTATAGACATTATCATAGGTGGTAGTAGTATAGAGACATTAGCATAGTAGGTAGTAGGTATGGACATATTAGCATAGTACAGTAGGTAGTAGTATAGACATTATTAGCACAGTAAGTAGTAGTATAGACATATTACCATAGTAGGTAGTAGTATAGGCAAGGTAGATCTCTTAGTAGCAGAGTGCATACTAGTAAAATAGAAAAGAAGGTTGTTATTTCTTTTTTTTTTATCCACTTTTTCTCCCATTTTTCTATTTTTCTCCCATCCCAATTTCGTATCGTCCAATTCAACCCTCCCCTGTCTTTGAACGCTGTTTCTTGCCTCCCACAAGCCGGCTGCAATGTGGACTAAGTCATACATAGCACAAGTCCCCTCCGATACTCGAGGTAACAGCCGTCGCATCTTTTCACCTGCGCGGCTCGATCTTTCACCGTCGGGGGTCTGGGCTTTGGAGGGGCGCCGCCCCCATCGCTTCCTGATTCTACTGCGCAGGCGCACCAACCGACCTGTAGGAGTCGCTGTCCACAACGTCCGATCCCCACCCATCAGTTTCCCTCCCCCTAATACGGCCAATGTGTATTAGTGCGGACGACCAGCTAAACTGAAAGCAATGTGGAGCGCTGGGCTCGAACAGGGAGATGATCTGTTTGAGCCCAGCCTCCAGTATTCGTGGTGAGCGCCTTGCCCACTGCACCACGTAGCCGCCCCTCGAAGGTTGTTATTTCTTCAGGTGGAAGACGGCCCTTGTGGACACTGTGCTTCTTCAGGGGGAAGACAGTCCTTGTGGACACTGTGCTTCAGGTGGAAGACAGCCCTTGAGGACACTGTGCTTCTTCAGGGGGAAGACGGCCCTTGTGGACACTGTGCTTCTTCAGGTAGAAGACGGCCCTTGTGGACACTGTGCTTCTTCAGGGGGAAGACAGCCCTTGTGGACACTGTGCTCCTTCAGGGGGAAGACGGCCCTTGTGGACACTGTGCTTCTTCAGGGGGAAGACGGCCCTTGTGGACACTGTGCTTCTTCAGGGGGAAGACGGCCCTTGTGGACACTGTGCTTCTTCAGGTGGAAGACGGCCCTTGTGGACACTGTGCTTCTTCAGGTGGAAGACAGCCCTTGAGGACACTGTGCTTCTTCAGGTGGAAGACGGCCCTTGTGGACACTGTGCTTCTTCAGGGGGAAGACAGCCCTTGTGGACACTGTGCTTCTTCAGGGGGAAGACGGCCCTTGTGGACACTGTGCTTCTTCAGGGGGAAGACGGCCCTTGTGGACACTGTGCTTCTTCAGGTGGAAGACAGCCCTTGTGGACACTGTGCTTCTTCAGGGGGAAGACGGTCCTTGTGGACACTGTGCTTCTTCAGGTGGAAGACGGCCCTTGAGGACACTGTGCTTCTTCAGGTGGAAGACGGCCCTTGAGGACACTGTGCTTCTTCAGGTGGAAGACGGCCCTTGTGGACACTGTGCTTCTTCAGGTGGAAGACAGTCCTTGTGGACACTGTGCTTCAGGGGGAAGACGGCCCTTGTGGACACTGTGCTTCTTCAGGTGGAAGACGGCCCTTGAGGACACTGTGCTTCTTCAGGTGAAAGACGGCCCTTGAGGACACTGTGCTTCTTCAGGGGGAAGACGGCCCTTGAGGACACTGTGCTTCTTCAGGTGGAAGACGGTCCTTGTGGACACTGTGCTCCTTCAGGGGGAAGACGGCCCTTGAGGACACTGTGCTTCTTCAGGTGGAAGACGGCCCTTGAGGACACTGTGCTTCTTCAGGGGGAAGACGGCCCTTGTGGACACTGTGCTTCTTCAGGTGGAAGACAGTCCTTGTGGACACTGTGCTTCTTCAGGTGGAAGACAGCCCTTGTGGACACTGTGCTTCTTCAGGTGGAAGACAGCCCTTGTGGACACTGTGCTTCTTCAGGTGGAAGACAGCCCTTGAGGACACTGTGCTTCTTCAGGTGGAAGACGGCCCTTGAGGACACTGTGCTTCTTCAGGTGGAAGACAGCCCTTGAGGACACTGTGCTTCAGGGGGAAGACAGCCCTTGTGGACACTGTGCTTCTTCAGGTCGAAGACGGCCCTTGTGGACACTGTGCTTCTTCAGGGGGAAGACGGCCCTTGTGGACACTGTGCTTCTTCAGGTGGAAGACAGCCCTTGTGGACACTGTGCTTCTTCAGGTGGAAGACGGCCCTTGTGGACACTGTGCTTCTTCAGGTGGAAGACGGCCCTTGTGGACACTGTGCTTCTTCAGGTGGAAGACGGCCCTTGTGAACACTGTGCTTCAGGTGGAAGACAGCCCTTGTGGACACTGTGCTTCTTCAGGGGGAAGACAGCCCTTGTGGACACTGTGCTCCTTCAGGTGGAAGACGGCCCTTGTGGACACTGTGCTTCAGGTGGAAGACAGCCCTTGTGGACACTGTGCTTCTTCAGGGGGAAGACAGCCCTTGAGGACACTGTGCTTCTTCAGGGGGAAGACGGCCCTTGTGAACACTGTGCTTCAGGTGGAAGACAGCCCTTGTGGACACTGTGCTTCTTCAGGGGGAAGACAGCCCTTGTGGACACTGTGCTCCTTCAGGTGGAAGACGGCCCTTGAGGACACTGTGCTCCTTCAGGTGGAAGACGGCCCTTGAGGACACTGTGCTTCTTCAGGGGGAAGACGGCCCTTGTGGACACTGTGCTTCTTCAGGTGGAAGACGGTCCTTGAGGACACTGTGCTTCTTCAGGTGGAAGACGGTCCTTGAGGACACTGTGCTTCTTCAGGTGGAAGACAGCCCTTGTGGACAATGTGCTTCTTCAGGTGGAAGACGGCCCTTGTGGACACTGTGCTTCTTCAGGTGGAAGACAGCCCTTGTGGACACTGTGCTTCTTCAGGAGGAAGACGGCCCTTGAGGACACTGTGCTTCTTCAGGGGGAAGACAGCCCTTGTGGACACTGTGCTTCTTCAGGGGGAAGACAGCCCTTGTGGACACTGTGCTTCAGGTGGAAGACGGCCCTTGTGGACACTGTGCTTCAGGTGGAAGACGGCCCTTGTGGACACTGTGCTTCAGGTGGAAGACGGCCCTTGTGGACACTGTGCTTCAGGGGGAAGACGGCCCTTGAGGACACTGTGCTTCTTCAGGTGGAAGACGGCCCTTGAGGACACTGTGCTTCAGATGGAAGACAGCCCTTGTGGACACTGTGCTTCTTCAGGGGGAAGACGGCCCTTGTGGACACTGTGCTTCTTCAGGTGGAAGACGGCCCTTGAGGACACTGTGCTTCAGATGGAAGACAGCCCTTGTGGACACTGTGCTTCTTCAGGGGGAAGACGGCCCTTGTGGACACTGTGCTTCAGGGGGAAGACGGCCCTTGTGGACACTGTGCTTCAGGGGGAAGACAGCCCTTGTGGACACTGTGCTTCAGGGGGAAGACAGCCCTTGTGGACACTGTGCTTCTTCAGGTGGAAGACAGCCCTTGTGGACACTGTGCTTCAGGTGGAAGACAGCCCTTGTGGACACTGTGCTTCTTCAGGTGGAAGACGGCCCTTGTGGACACTGTGCTTCTTCAGGTGGAAGACAGCCCTTGTGGACACTGTGCTTCTTCAGGTGGAAGACGGCCCTTGAGGACACTGTGCTTCTTCAGGGGGAAGACGGCCCTTGAGGACACTGTGCTTCTTCAGGGGGAAGACGGCCCTTGTGGACACTGTGCTTCTTCAGGGGGAAGACAGCCCTTGTGGACACTGTGCTTCAGGTGGAAGACGGCCCTTGTGGACACTGTGCTTCAGGTGGAAGACGGCCCTTGTGGACACTGTGCTTCAGGTGGAAGACGGCCCTTGTGGACACTGTGCTTCAGGGGGAAGACGGCCCTTGAGGACACTGTGCTTCTTCAGGTGGAAGACGGCCCTTGAGGACACTGTGCTTCAGATGGAAGACAGCCCTTGTGGACACTGTGCTTCTTCAGGGGGAAGACGGCCCTTGTGGACACTGTGCTTCTTCAGGTGGAAGACGGCCCTTGAGGACACTGTGCTTCAGATGGAAGACAGCCCTTGTGGACACTGTGCTTCTTCAGGGGGAAGACGGCCCTTGTGGACACTGTGCTTCAGGGGGAAGACGGCCCTTGTGGACACTGTGCTTCAGGGGGAAGACAGCCCTTGTGGACACTGTGCTTCAGGGGGAAGACAGCCCTTGTGGACACTGTGCTTCTTCAGGTGGAAGACAGCCCTTGTGGACACTGTGCTTCAGGTGGAAGACAGCCCTTGTGGACACTGTGCTTCTTCAGGTGGAAGACGGCCCTTGAGGACACTGTGCTTCAGGTGGAAGACAGCCCTTGTGGACACTGTGCTTCTTCAGGTGGAAGACGGCCCTTGTGGACACTGTGCTTCTTCAGGTGGAAGACAGCCCTTGTGGACACTGTGCTTCTTCAGGTGGAAGACGGCCCTTGAGGACACTGTGCTTCTTCAGGTGGAAGACGGCCCTTGAGGACACTGTGCTTCTTCAGGTGGAAGACAGCCCTTGAGGACACTGTGCTTCAGGGGGAAGACAGCCCTTGTGGACACTGTGCTTCTTCAGGTGGAAGACGGCCCTTGTGGACACTGTGCTTCTTCAGGTGGAAGACGGCCCTTGAGGACACTGTGCTTCTTCAGGTGGAAGACAGCCCTTGAGGACATTGTGCTTCAGGGGGAAGACAGCCCTTGTGGACACTGTGCTTCTTCAGGTGGAAGACAGCCCTTGAGGACACTGTGCTTCAGGGGGAAGACAGCCCTTGTGGACACTGTGCTTCTTCAGGTGGAAGACGGCCCTTGTGGACACTGTGCTTCTTCAGGGGGAAGACAGCCCTTGTGGACACTGTGCTCCTTCAGGGGGAAGACGGCCCTTGAGGACACTGTGCTTCTTCAGGGGGAAGACGGCCCTTGTGGACACTGTGCTTCTTCAGGTGGAAGACGGCCCTTGTGGACACTGTGCTTCTTCAGGGGGAAGACAGCCCTTGTGGACACTGTGCTCCTTCAGGGGGAAGACGGCCCTTGAGGACACTGTGCTTCTTCAGGGGGAAGACGGCCCTTGTGGACACTGTGCTTCTTCAGGTGGAAGACGGCCCTTGTGGACACTGTGCTTCTTCAGGGGGAAGACGGCCTTTGTGGACACTGTGCTTCTTCAGGTGGAAGACGGCCCTTGTGGACACTGTGCTTCTTCAGATGGAAGACGGCCCTTGTGGACACTGTGCTTCTTCAGGGGGAAGACAGTCCTTGTGGACACTGTGCTTCTTCAGATGGAAGACGGCCCTTGTGGACACTGTGCTTCTTCAGGGGGAAGACAGTCCTTGTGGACACTGTGCTTCTTCAGGGGGAAGACGGCCCTTGTGGACACTGTGCTTCAGGTGGAAGACAGCCCTTGTGGACACTGTGCTTCTTCAGGGGGAAGACAGCCCTTGTGGACACTGTGCTCCTTCAGGTGGAAGACGGCCCTTGAGGACACTGTGCTCCTTCAGGTGGAAGACGGCCCTTGTGGACACTGTGCTTCTTCAGGAGGAAGACAGCCCTTGTGGACACTGTGCTCCTTCAGGGGGAAGACAGCCCTTGAGGACACTGTGCTCCTTCAGGTGGAAGACGGCCCTTGTGGACACTGTGCTTCTTCAGGAGGAAGACGGCCCTTGAGGACACTGTGCTTCAGGTGGAAGACGGCCCTTGTGGACACTGTGCTTCTTCAGGGGGAAGACAGCCCTTGTGGACACTGTGCTTCTTCAGGGGGAAGACGGCCCTTGTGGACACTGTGCTTCTTCAGGGGGAAGACGGCCCTTGTGGACACTGTGCTTCAGGGGGAAGACAGTCCTTGTGGACACTGTGCTTCTTCAGGGGGAAGACAGTCCTTGTGGACACTGTGCTTCTTCAGGGGGAAGACGGCCCTTGTGGACACTGTGCTTCTTCAGAGGGAAGACAGCCCTTGTGGACACTGTGCTTCTTCAGGGGGAAGACGGCCCTTGTGGACACTGTGCTTCTTCAGGTGGAAGACGGCCCTTGTGGACACTGTGCTTCTTCAGGTGGAAGACGGCCCTTGTGGACACTGTGCTTCAGGTGGAAGACGGCCCTTGTGGACACTGTGCTCCTTCAGGGGGAAGACGGCCCTTGTGGACACTGTGCTCCTTCAGGAGGAAGACGGCCCTTGAGGACACTGTGCTCCTTCAGGTGGAAGACGGCCCTTGTGGACACTGTGCTTCTTCAGGGGGAAGACGGCCCTTGAGGACACTGTGCTTCTTCAGGTGGAAGACGGCCCTTGAGGACACTGTGCTTCAGGTGGAAGACGGCCCTTGTGGACACTGTGCTTCTTCAGGGGGAAGACAGCCCTTGAGGACACTGTGCTTCTTCAGGAGGAAGACGGCCCTTGAGGACACTGTGCTTCTTCAGGAGGAAGACGGCCCTTGTGGACACTGTGCTTCTTCAGGGGGAAGACGGCCCTTGTGGACACTGTGCTTCTTCAGGAGGAAGACGGCCCTTGTGGACACTGTGCTTCTTCAGGGGGAAGACGGCCCTTGTGGACACTGTGCTTCTTCAGGTGGAAGACGGCCCTTGTGGACACTGTGCTTCTTCAGGGGGAAGACGGCCCTTGAGGACACTGTGCTTCTTCAGGGGGAAGACGGCCCTTGTGGACACTGTGCTTCTTCAGGGGGAAGACGGCCCTTGAGGACACTGTGCTTCTTCAGGGGGAAGACGGCCCTTGTGGACACTGTGCTTCTTCAGGGGGAAGACGGCCCTTGTGGACACTGTGCTTCTTCAGGTGGAAGACGGCCCTTGTGGACACTGTGCTTCTTCAGGTGGAAGACGGCCCTTGAGGACACTGTGCTTCTTCAGGGGAAAGACGGCCCTTGAGGACACTGTGCTTCAGGTGGAAGACGGCCCTTGTGGACACTGTGCTTCTTCAGGGGGAAGACGGCCCTTGAGGACACTGTGCTTCTTCAGGTGGAAGACAGCCCTTGTGGACACTGTGCTTCTTCAGGGGGAAGACGGCCCTTGTGGACACTGTGCTTCTTCAGGGGGAAGACGGCCCTTGTGGACACTGTGCTTCTTCAGGGGGAAGACGGCCCTTGTGGACACTGTGCTTCTTCAGGGGGAAGACGGCCCTTGTGGACACTGTGCTTCTTCAGGGGGAAGACAGCCCTTGTGGACACTGTGCTTCTTCAGGGGGAAGACGGCCCTTGTGGACACTGTGCTTCTTCAGGGGGAAGACGGCCCTTGTGGACACTGTGCTTCTTCAGGGGGAAGACGGCCCTTGTGGACACTGTGCTTCTTCAGGGGGAAGACGGCCCTTGTGGACACTGTGCTTCTTCAGGTGGAAGACGGCCCTTGTGGACACTGTGCTTCTTCAGGTGGAAGACAGCCCTTGTGGACACTGTGCTTCAGGTGGAAGACAGCCCTTGTGGACACTGTGCTTCTTCAGGTGGAAGACAGCCCTTGTGGACACTGTGCTTCAGGGGGAAGACAGTCCTTGTGGACACTGTGCTTCTTCAGGTGGAAGACAGCCCTTGTGGACACTGTGCTTCAGGTGGAAGACAGCCCTTGTGGACACTGTGCTTCTTCAGGTGGAAGACAGCCCTTGTGGACACTGTGCTTCAGGTGGAAGACAGCCCTTGTGGACACTGTGCTTCTTCAGGTGGAAGACAGCCCTTGTGGACACTGTGCTTCAGGGGGAAGACAGTCCTTGTGGACACTGTGCTTCAGGTGGAAGACGGCCCTTGTGGACACTGTGCTTCAGGGGGAAGACGGCCCTTGTGGACACTGTGCTTCTTCAGGTGGAAGACGGCCCTTGTGGACACTGTGCTTCTTCAGGTGGAAGACGGCCCTTGTGGACACTGTGCTTCTTCAGGTGGAAGACAGCCCTTGTGGACACTGCGCTTCTTCAGGTGGAAGACGGCCCTTGTGGACACTGTGCTTCTTCAGGGGGAAGACGGCCCTTGTGGACACTGCGCTTCTTCAGGTGGAAGACGGCCCTTGTGGACACTGTGCTTCTTCAGGGGGAAGACGGCCCTTGTGGACACTGTGCTTCTTCAGGGGGAAGACAGTCCTTGTGGACACTGTGCTTCTTCAGGTGGAAGACGGCCCTTGTAGACACTGTGCTTCTTCAGGGGGAAGACGGCCCTTGTGGACACTGTGCTTCTTCAGGGGGAAGACAGTCCTTGTGGACACTGTGCTTCTTCAGGGGGAAGACGGCCCTTGTGGACACTGTGCTTCTTCAGGGGGAAGACAGTCCTTGTGGACACTGTGCTTCTTCAGGGGGAAGACAGCCCTTGTGGACACTGTGCTTCTTCAGGTGGAAGACGGCCCTTGTGGACACTGTGCTTCTTCAGGTGGAAGACGGCCCTTGAGGACACTGTGCTTCTTCAGGTGGAAGACAGTCCTTGTGGACACTGTGCTTCAGGAGGAAGACGGCCCTTGTGGACACTGTGCTTCTTCAGGTGGAAGACGGCCCTTGTGGACACTGTGCTTCTTCAGGTGGAAGACAGCCCTTGTGGACACTGTGCTTCAGGAGGAAGACGGCCCTTGTGGACACTGTGCTTCTTCAGGTGGAAGACGGCCCTTGAGGACACTGTGCTTCTTCAGGTGGAAGATGGCCCTTGTGGACACTGTGCTTCTTCAGGTGGAAGACAGCCCTTGTGGACACTGTGCTTCAGGAGGAAGACGGCCCTTGTGGACACTGTGCTTCTTCAGGTGGAAGACGGCCCTTGAGGACACTGTGCTTCTTCAGGTGGAAGACGGTCCTTGTGGACACTGTGCTTCTTCAGGTGGAAGACGGCCCTTGTGGACACTGTGCTTCTTCAGGTGGAAGACGGTCCTTGTGGACACTGTGCTTCTTCAGGTGGAAGACGGCCCTTGAGGACACTGTGCTTCTTCAGGTGGAGGACAGTCCTTGTGGACACTGTGCTTCTTCAGGTGGAGGATGGCCCTTGTGGACACTGTGCTTCTTCAGGGGGAAGACGGCCCTTGTGGACACTGTGCTTCTTCAGGGGGAAGACGGCCCTTGTGGACACTGTGCTTCTTCAGGTGGAAGACGGCCCTTGAGGACACTGTGCTTCTTCAGGGGGAAGACGGCCCTTGAGGACACTGTGCTTCTTCAGGTGGAAGACGGCCCTTGAGGACACTGTGCTTCTTCAGGGGGAAGACGGCCCTTGTGGACACTGTGCTTCTTCAGGTGGAAGACGGCCCTTGAGGACACTGTGCTTCTTCAGGGGGAAGACGGCCCTTGAGGACACTGTGCTTCTTCAGGGGGAAGACGGCCCTTGTGGACACTGTGCTTCTTCAGGTGGAAGACGGCCCTTGAGGACACTGTGCTTCTTCAGGTGGAAGACGGCCCTTGTGGACACTGTGCTTCTTCAGGGGGAAGACGGCCCTTGTGGACACTGTGCTTCTTCAGGGGGAAGACGGCCCTTGAGGACACTGTGCTTCTTCAGGGGGAAGACGGCCCTTGTGGACACTGTGCTTCTTCAGGTGGAAGACGGCCCTTGTGGACACTGTGCTTCTTCAGGGGGAAGACGGCCTTTGTGGACACTGTGCTTCTTCAGGTGGAAGACGGCCCTTGTGGACACTGTGCTTCTTCAGATGGAAGACGGCCCTTGTGGACACTGTGCTTCTTCAGGGGGAAGACAGTCCTTGTGGACACTGTGCTTCTTCAGATGGAAGACGGCCCTTGTGGACACTGTGCTTCTTCAGGGGGAAGACAGTCCTTGTGGACACTGTGCTTCTTCAGGGGGAAGACGGCCCTTGTGGACACTGTGCTTCAGGTGGAAGACAGCCCTTGTGGACACTGTGCTTCTTCAGGGGGAAGACGGCCCTTGAGGACACTGTGCTCCTTCAGGTGGAAGACGGCCCTTGAGGACACTGTGCTCCTTCAGGTGGAAGACGGCCCTTGTGGACACTGTGCTTCTTCAGGAGGAAGACAGCCCTTGTGGACACTGTGCTCCTTCAGGTGGAAGACGGCCCTTGAGGACACTGTGCTCCTTCAGGTGGAAGACGGCCCTTGTGGACACTGTGCTTCTTCAGGAGGAAGACAGCCCTTGTGGACACTGTGCTCCTTCAGGGGGAAGACAGCCCTTGAGGACACTGTGCTCCTTCAGGTGGAAGACGGCCCTTGTGGACACTGTGCTTCTTCAGGAGGAAGACGGCCCTTGAGGACACTGTGCTTCAGGTGGAAGACGGCCCTTGTGGACACTGTGCTTCTTCAGGGGGAAGACAGCCCTTGTGGACACTGTGCTTCTTCAGGGGGAAGACGGCCCTTGTGGACACTGTGCTTCTTCAGGGGGAAGACGGCCCTTGTGGACACTGTGCTTCAGGGGGAAGACAGTCCTTGTGGACACTGTGCTTCTTCAGGGGGAAGACAGTCCTTGTGGACACTGTGCTTCTTCAGGGGGAAGACGGCCCTTGTGGACACTGTGCTTCTTCAGAGGGAAGACAGCCCTTGTGGACACTGTGCTTCTTCAGGGGGAAGACGGCCCTTGTGGACACTGTGCTTCTTCAGGTGGAAGACGGCCCTTGTGGACACTGTGCTTCTTCAGGTGGAAGACGGCCCTTGTGGACACTGTGCTTCAGGTGGAAGACGGCCCTTGTGGACACTGTGCTCCTTCAGGGGGAAGACGGCCCTTGTGGACACTGTGCTCCTTCAGGAGGAAGACGGCCCTTGAGGACACTGTGCTCCTTCAGGTGGAAGACGGCCCTTGTGGACACTGTGCTTCTTCAGGGGGAAGACGGCCCTTGAGGACACTGTGCTTCTTCAGGTGGAAGACGGCCCTTGAGGACACTGTGCTTCAGGTGGAAGACGGCCCTTGTGGACACTGTGCTTCTTCAGGGGGAAGACAGCCCTTGAGGACACTGTGCTTCTTCAGGAGGAAGACGGCCCTTGAGGACACTGTGCTTCTTCAGGAGGAAGACGGCCCTTGTGGACACTGTGCTTCTTCAGGGGGAAGACGGCCCTTGTGGACACTGTGCTTCTTCAGGAGGAAGACGGCCCTTGTGGACACTGTGCTTCTTCAGGGGGAAGACGGCCCTTGTGGACACTGTGCTTCTTCAGGTGGAAGACGGCCCTTGTGGACACTGTGCTTCTTCAGGGGGAAGACGGCCCTTGAGGACACTGTGCTTCTTCAGGGGGAAGACGGCCCTTGTGGACACTGTGCTTCTTCAGGGGGAAGACGGCCCTTGAGGACACTGTGCTTCTTCAGGGGGAAGACGGCCCTTGTGGACACTGTGCTTCTTCAGGGGGAAGACGGCCCTTGTGGACACTGTGCTTCTTCAGGTGGAAGACGGCCCTTGTGGACACTGTGCTTCTTCAGGTGGAAGACGGCCCTTGAGGACACTGTGCTTCTTCAGGGGAAAGACGGCCCTTGAGGACACTGTGCTTCAGGTGGAAGACGGCCCTTGTGGACACTGTGCTTCTTCAGGGGGAAGACGGCCCTTGAGGACACTGTGCTTCTTCAGGTGGAAGACAGCCCTTGTGGACACTGTGCTTCTTCAGGGGGAAGACGGCCCTTGTGGACACTGTGCTTCTTCAGGGGGAAGACGGCCCTTGTGGACACTGTGCTTCTTCAGGGGGAAGACGGCCCTTGTGGACACTGTGCTTCTTCAGGGGGAAGACGGCCCTTGTGGACACTGTGCTTCTTCAGGGGGAAGACAGCCCTTGTGGACACTGTGCTTCTTCAGGGGGAAGACGGCCCTTGTGGACACTGTGCTTCTTCAGGGGGAAGACGGCCCTTGTGGACACTGTGCTTCTTCAGGGGGAAGACGGCCCTTGTGGACACTGTGCTTCTTCAGGGGGAAGACGGCCCTTGTGGACACTGTGCTTCTTCAGGTGGAAGACGGCCCTTGTGGACACTGTGCTTCTTCAGGTGGAAGACAGCCCTTGTGGACACTGTGCTTCAGGTGGAAGACAGCCCTTGTGGACACTGTGCTTCTTCAGGTGGAAGACAGCCCTTGTGGACACTGTGCTTCAGGGGGAAGACAGTCCTTGTGGACACTGTGCTTCTTCAGGTGGAAGACAGCCCTTGTGGACACTGTGCTTCAGGTGGAAGACAGCCCTTGTGGACACTGTGCTTCTTCAGGTGGAAGACAGCCCTTGTGGACACTGTGCTTCAGGTGGAAGACAGCCCTTGTGGACACTGTGCTTCTTCAGGTGGAAGACAGCCCTTGTGGACACTGTGCTTCAGGGGGAAGACAGTCCTTGTGGACACTGTGCTTCAGGTGGAAGACGGCCCTTGTGGACACTGTGCTTCAAGGGGAAGACGGCCCTTGTGGACACTGTGCTTCTTCAGGTGGAAGACGGCCCTTGTGGACACTGTGCTTCTTCAGGTGGAAGACGGCCCTTGTGGACACTGTGCTTCTTCAGGTGGAAGACAGCCCTTGTGGACACTGCGCTTCTTCAGGTGGAAGACGGCCCTTGTGGACACTGTGCTTCTTCAGGGGGAAGACGGCCCTTGTGGACACTGCGCTTCTTCAGGTGGAAGACGGCCCTTGTGGACACTGTGCTTCTTCAGGGGGAAGACGGCCCTTGTGGACACTGTGCTTCTTCAGGGGGAAGACAGTCCTTGTGGACACTGTGCTTCTTCAGGTGGAAGACGGCCCTTGTAGACACTGTGCTTCTTCAGGGGGAAGACGGCCCTTGTGGACACTGTGCTTCTTCAGGGGGAAGACAGTCCTTGTGGACACTGTGCTTCTTCAGGGGGAAGACGGCCCTTGTGGACACTGTGCTTCTTCAGGGGGAAGACAGTCCTTGTGGACACTGTGCTTCTTCAGGGGGAAGACAGCCCTTGTGGACACTGTGCTTCTTCAGGTGGAAGACGGCCCTTGTGGACACTGTGCTTCTTCAGGTGGAAGACGGCCCTTGAGGACACTGTGCTTCTTCAGGTGGAAGACAGTCCTTGTGGACACTGTGCTTCAGGAGGAAGACGGCCCTTGTGGACACTGTGCTTCTTCAGGTGGAAGACGGCCCTTGTGGACACTGTGCTTCTTCAGGTGGAAGACAGCCCTTGTGGACACTGTGCTTCAGGAGGAAGACGGCCCTTGTGGACACTGTGCTTCTTCAGGTGGAAGACGGCCCTTGAGGACACTGTGCTTCTTCAGGTGGAAGATGGCCCTTGTGGACACTGTGCTTCTTCAGGTGGAAGACAGCCCTTGTGGACACTGTGCTTCAGGAGGAAGACGGCCCTTGTGGACACTGTGCTTCTTCAGGTGGAAGACGGCCCTTGAGGACACTGTGCTTCTTCAGGTGGAAGACGGTCCTTGTGGACACTGTGCTTCTTCAGGTGGAAGACGGCCCTTGTGGACACTGTGCTTCTTCAGGTGGAAGACGGTCCTTGTGGACACTGTGCTTCTTCAGGTGGAAGACGGCCCTTGAGGACACTGTGCTTCTTCAGGTGGAGGACAGTCCTTGTGGACACTGTGCTTCTTCAGGTGGAGGATGGCCCTTGTGGACACTGTGCTTCTTCAGGGGGAAGACGGCCCTTGTGGACACTGTGCTTCTTCAGGGGGAAGACGGCCCTTGTGGACACTGTGCTTCTTCAGGTGGAAGACGGCCCTTGAGGACACTGTGCTTCTTCAGGGGGAAGACGGCCCTTGAGGACACTGTGCTTCTTCAGGTGGAAGACGGCCCTTGAGGACACTGTGCTTCTTCAGGGGGAAGACGGCCCTTGTGGACACTGTGCTTCTTCAGGTGGAAGACGGCCCTTGAGGACACTGTGCTTCTTCAGGGGGAAGACGGCCCTTGAGGACACTGTGCTTCTTCAGGGGGAAGACGGCCCTTGTGGACACTGTGCTTCTTCAGGGGGAAGACGGCCCTTGAGGACACTGTGCTTCTTCAGGTGGAAGACGGCCCTTGTGGACACTGTGCTTCTTCAGGGGGAAGACGGCCCTTGTGGACACTGTGCTTCTTCAGGGGGAAGACGGCCCTTGTGGACACTGTGCTTCTTCAGGTGGAAGACGGCCCTTGTGGACACTGTGCTTCTTCAGGTGGAAGACGGCCCTTGAGGACACTGTGCTTCTTCAGGTGGAAGACGGCCCTTGAGGACACTGTGCTTCTTCAGGGGGAAGACGGCCCTTGTGGACACTGTGCTTCTTCAGGGGGAAGACGGCCCTTGAGGACACTGTGCTTCTTCAGGTGGAAGACAGCCCTTGTGGACACTGTGCTTCTTCAGGTGGAAGACGGTCCTTGAGGACACTGTGCTTCTTCAGGTGGAAGACGGCCCTTGTGGACACTGTGCTTCTTCAGGGGGAAGACGGCCCTTGAGGACACTGTGCTTCTTCAGGTGGAAGACGGCCCTTGAGGACACTGTGCTTCTTCAGGTGGAAGACGGCCCTTGAGGACACTGTGCTTCTTCTGGTGGAAGACGGCCCTTGTGGACACTGTGCTTCTTCAGGTGGAAGACAGCCCTTGTGGACACTGTGCTCCTTCAGGTGGAATACGGTCCTTGTGGACACTGTGCTTCTGGTGGAAGACGGCCCTTGTGGACACTGTGCTTCTTCAGGGGGAAGACGGCCCTTGTGGACACTGTGCTTCTTCAGGGGGAAGACGGCCCTTGTGGACACTGTGCTTCTTCAGGGGGAAGACAGCCCTTGTGGACACTGTGCTTCAGATGGAAGACAGCCCTTGTGGACACTGTGCTTGAGGTGGAAGACGGCCCTTGTGGACACTGTGCTTCTTCAGGGGGAAGACGGCCCTTGTGGACACTGTGCTTCTTCAGGTGGAAGACAGCCCTTGTGGACACTGTGCTTCAGGTGGAAGACAGCCCTTGTGGACACTGTGCTTCAGGTGGAAGACGGCCCTTGTGGACACTGTGCTTCTTCAGGTGGAAGACAGCCCTTGTGGACACTGTGCTTCTTCAGGGGGAAGACAGCCCTTGTGGACACTGTGCTTCTTCAGGTGGAAGACAGCCCTTGTGGACACTGTGCTTCTTCAGGTGGAAGACGGCCCTTGAGGACACTGTGCTTCTTCAGGTGGAAGACAGTCCTTGAGGACACTGTGCTTCTTCAGGTGGAAGACAGTCCTTGAGGACACTGTGCTTCAGGAGGAAGACAGCCCTTGAGGACACTGTGCTTCTCCAGGTGGAGGACTGCAACTTGTTCCTGTTCACGGACGACTCAGCCCTGCTGGTCTCTGACAGGGACAAATTGCAGGTTGAAAAAGCCCTCAGCTCTGAACTCTCGCTGATAACAAACTACATTTGTCATTATACCTGTGTAAAACAGAGTCCATTCTCTTTGGATCAAATAACAAACTCAGCAAGGCCGACGGCTTCTCTGTTACAGTGGGTGACAATATTGTCACAAGGAAATATGAAATTACATACCTAGGTTCCATCCTAGAGGCAAATCTTTCCTGTGACAAAATGGCAACCAATGTAATAAAAAAAAGTCAACCAACGAACAAGATTCTTGTACCGGATCTCCTCTCTGGTAAACAAGAACACCCTGAAGACTCTGGCAGGAGCACTCATTCAAGGGTACTACGACTATGCGTGCACCTCATGGTACCAAAGCACCTCAAAGGCGCTAAAAACAAAATTACAAACATCTCAAAACAAACTGTTCAGACTACTGCTTGACCTTACTCCTAGAACCCACCTCACCCCTGCCCACTTTGACAACCTAGGATGGCTTAGAGCAGTGATTCCCAACCTGGGGTCCGCGGACCCCCTGGGGGTCCGCCAGGGGTCGCAGGGGGTCCGCCAGACCACAGATGATTTGAGGTCTTTTTTTTTTAAACATTTTTTTTTTATTTTTTTTTTATCATCAGAAGCATGAATAGTCTCTCCACTACAATAAAAAATAAAGATAAATAAATAAACATCTAGACATGATTTTTGAACGTTAACAGTAGGCTACCGGGTAGCCGCTAAAACGCGAATCAGTTGACTGTATCACTTTCTGTAGCTAGCCTAGCACGCTAGTTAACTTTCTCAGCTCGTCTGCAGTCAGCCGCCAGAGGCGAAAATGTGTGACAAACAAAAAGGAGATGACGGCAGCTCATCTGCAAAAAAAGTTAGGACCTACAGCAATCGCGAAAATGACATCACCATGGGCTTCACTGAGGGACCAGACAAACGACCTGAGTGTGTGATTTGTGGAGAAAAGTTGGCAAACTCTAGCCTGAAGCCCAGCAAGCTGAAGAGACATCAGGCGTCTAAGCACCCAGAAACCGTTGGGAAGGATCCAGACTTTTTCCGGAGGAAAGAACAGTCTCTCAAGGCGAACAAGCCTGTTGATGTTAGAGTAGCGTGGAGCAGGGGTGGCAGTGATTTACAGAAGGCTACCGAAGCCTCCTTTGAGTGTTCGCTTTTAATTGCAAAAGCAAAGAAACCGCACAATATTGGCGAGCAGCTCATCAAACCAGCCTGCATCAAAATGGTTTAGAAACTGTGTGGCCCACAGGTGGCGGATAAACTAAAATCAGTACCACTCTCGAACAATGTAGTGAAAGACCGAATTGATAAGATGTCAAGTGATTGCGAGCAGCAGCTGTCAGAAAAGCTTAGAAAGGGTCCATTTGCCATACAACTTGATGAAACTACAACTGTCGCAGACGAGGCTGTGCTCATCGTTTATGTGCAATATATTGAAAATGAGGATCTGAAGCAGGACATTCTCATGTCAGTCAACCTTACTACCACCACTCGAGGTGAGGATATTTTTACTGCAGTGGATTCTTACTTCATTCAACATAAATGCAAACCGTTCACCATTAGGGCCTGATTTGAGAGGATGAATACAGGATTTGAATATTGGCCAACATTTTGAAATACATATGGTGCAAGATTAGATTTGTTGATTGAAGGCACAAGTCAAAGAAGCATAGTGGGTCTAATTATGATGCATATGCCTGTGTATAAGCAGTTTGTTATTAAAATGACAAAAAAAAGTATTAAACCCAGCTAGGACAGATTCTCTCTGCTACTGATTGGAATTTCCTGTCTCATATTTAGTTTAATTTGTTGCATTGATTTGTTCCATAAATGCAAACCGTTCACCATTAGGGACTGATTTGAGAGGATGAATACAGGATTTGAATATTGGCCAAACATTTTGAAATGCATATGGTGCAAGATGAGATTTGTTGATTGAAGGCACAAGTTAAAGAAGCATAGTGGGTCTAATTGTGATGCATATGCCTGTGTATAAGCAGTTTGTTATTAAAATGACAAAGAAAGGTATTAAACCCAGCTAGGACAGATTCTCTCTGCTACTGATTGGAATTTCCTGTCTCATATTTAGTTTAATTTGTTGCATTGATTTGTTCCATAAATGCAAACCGTTCACCATTAGGGCCTGATTTGAGAGGATGAATACAGCATTTGAATATTGGCCAAACATTTTGAAATGCATATGGTGCAAGATGAGATTTGTTGATTGAAGGCACAAGTCAAAGAAGCATAGTGGGTCTAATTGTGATGCATATGCCTGTGTATAAGCAGTTTGTTATTAAAATGAAAAAAAAAAAGTATTTTATGGTATCTTATTAGGAGGGGGTCTGCGAATTTCATCAGAGATGTTTGGGGGTCCCTGGGGGGAAAAAGGTTGGGAACCACTGGCTTAGAGTAGACGACAGAGTACAGCAACTTGCAATGGGCCTGGTCTACAAGATACACTATACGACTAAGGTACCCATGTACATGTCGAAATACTTCCCAAAGGTCAGTGAATACCACAACCACAACACCAGAGGGAGTTCCACAAATCACGTCCAACCCAGATTCGGCTCAAACAAGGGACTAAACACGTTTAGCAATTATGCCACAACAATGTGGAACGCCCTACCCAAAGCTGTAAAGGAATGTGAATCACTACCCTCCTTCAAAACCCCTCTCATTGGTTTTGAAGGAGGGTAGTGATTCACATTCCTTTACACATTCCCATTTCCTACGGGAGGCTGCAATTAGAAACTGGCCACGGTAAATGTCCAACCCCCCCCCCCCCCCCCCCACTTTAACCGTCTGTAGTGTGATAGTAAAGGGTTAACCTTCTGTAGTGTGGCAGTGAAAGGGTTAACATGGCTTTAACATGAACAGGTGACCTCTCAGCCCCCATCACTGACGCCACTCCTCCTTATTGCTGATGTGGATATTATATGATATATATATTAGAATATTTTCATTTTTATTTCAAATCTAATAAAGGAAACCTGCTGAGAAAGGGTCAAATATTCAACCCCATCACAACTATTCAACCCTGTTGTAATCAAATGTGACAGGGGTGAATGTGATGGAGTTTCTTTTGGCTAATAGTAGCCGTAACTTCACATTTACCAATATGTTTACATTTGCCTAAACAATTGGGGGGCGACAGTGGCTCAGGAGGTAGAGCGGTCATCTGGTAGTCGAAAGGTTACCGGTTTGATTCCCACTCCTCCCAGGCAGCATGTCGAAGTGTCCTTGAGCAAGACACTTAACCCCTAACTGCTCCTGATGAGCAGGTCGGCACCTTGCATGGTTGCCTCTGCTGTCGGTGTGTAAATGTGTGAGTGAATGGGTGAATGTGAGGAACAAAAATTGTAAAGCGCTCTGGATAAAAGCTATATAAATGCACCATTTACCAATTACAATTGTTTTCTACGTTTCTTTTTAATGTAAGAGTTGCATATGAAGGAATACTAATACTTGTCTCAGCATGTTCTTCAAAACACTTGTATGATGTCACTTCCCTAAGGCTGAATAAATTTTTTAAGGGGGAAATGGGGTGGCGTCACATGGTTGAACCAGACTGGGCGACGTGTGTAAATACCGATACATTTTATATTTTTCTGTATAATTATATTTCAAGTTGAAGAACGCAAAAATACCACTATATAACCAGCAAAAACGTGGTATTATTTGAGAAATGTATTTGTCTAATATTCAACGCAAAAGTACAGATGTTCAATGAGGACGTGCAAAAATAGTTGTATTCTAATGAAACACAGCCCGATTCTTTTTTTAAACAAATAAAATTTATATTTCAAATTTGTTTGCATTATATTGCACCTCCGGTCAATGGTCTCTAACTACACACCCTCAAGACCCCTACGCTCTGCATCTTCTGGCCGCCTCAGACCCACTCCTATCGGAGCTCCGGGAGGGTCATCTCACGTTCACAAAGCCGCCTATTCTCAGTCCTCGCCCCACAATGGTGGAACAAACTTCCCACCACAGTTAGGACAGCCGAAACCCGTCCAATCTTTCGCCGTCGACTAAAGACGCACTTCTTCAACCATTATCTGACATAAAAAGAAATATATATAATATTTCTAACCCCAACGAACCTTACTGTCATGCACTTGTCCTAATAAACTAACCTACACTGTAGCACTCAACACTTTGATGAACATTGTTACTCAGCTGATAGAGTTGTGCCCTTCCTGATGACTTGTCGTACAGAACTTGTAAGTCGCTTTGGATAAAAGCGTCAGCTAAATGACTAAATGTAAAGTACCAATTTATTCATGGAGTTGAAAGATATTTCTGTGTTTTTCTTGCGTTGAAAAATCCTTTACTTAAATCTGGGGTACTTAAAGAGCGCCGGTTTTAGAGAATCACCCATATAACATAACACTCCACTTGTTTGTGGTATTTGGCCCCTGGGGGGAGACATGCTAACTCCTCAAGCTCGTCTTTTATTGGGTTGTAAAGAAGAATTGTCTTCGTCTCTGAACATGCGTCTGTCCCTCCTTGAGCCCGTCAAAAACAACTTGATTTCCGTGTAAATCAACCTTGACAGCCGCAATGGGGGACGCCGCTCCTGTTGACAACAAACAGGCAATTAAGGTGTAGGACCGGGCTGTAAAGCCAGTAAGTGGACTGGGATATTACACATTGATTGCTCCGACAATCTCACACCAATTATTGTCCCGTAATTCAGAGCAATATTGTCAGGCAAATTAGTGGGCCGCTCTGTGGTTTACACTCCCAGTCACATCACGTCTAGAGTCTACACAGACGCAAGTCTACAATGGAACCCAAGCAGAACAATATGAGAATTTGAGAAGTTTGATTAATTAAAAAAAGGGAGGGGGGTTCTCAGATTGAGAGATTCAGATTCAGATTATTTTATTGTCACCGCTTTTTTAAATGTTTTTTTTTATCCACTTTTTCTCCCATTTTCTATATTTTCTCCCATCCCAATTTCGTATCATCCAATTCAACCCTCCCCTGTCACGAACGCTGTTTCTTGCCTCCCACAAGCCGGCTGCAATGTGGACTAAGTCATACATAGCACAAGTCCCCTCCGGTACTTGAGGTAACAGCAGTCGCATCTTTTCACCTGCGCAGCTCGATCTCTCAGTGGCGAGGAGTAACGCGTGGGAGGCTCACGCTGCCCCCGACACTTCCTGATTCTACTGCGCAGGCGCACCAACCGACCTGTAGGAGTCGCTGTCCACAACGCCCGATCCCCACCCATCAGTTTCCCACCCCCTAATACGGCCAATGTGTATTAGTATGAACGACCAGCTAAACTGAAAGCAATGTGGAGCGCTGGGCTCGAACAGGCAAGCCCAGCGTCTCCGTCATTCGTGGCGAGCGCCTTGCCCACTACGCCACGTAGCCGCCCGCCTTTAAAATGTTTAAAAAGAAAAAGGTGAGATGCTTGTTTTTCCCGGCTCCTCAACCGTATCTGCTTGGTTGGCCTGCATGTATTTCTTTCTGTTCCTGTCTTTTTTGTTTCTCTTTCTTTCCTGGGCTGCGCCCCGGGCCGATGTAACTATTGGTTGAGGGGCGCAATATAAATAAATGTATCATATCATATCATATCATATCATCAGTAGATTTGTAAACATAATACATAATGTATATTCTATCTATACAAACTATAACTATAGCTATACATATAAACTATAACTATAAACTAGATAAGCTATAAATAACTATAAACTAAAACTATAAACTAAGCTATAAAACTAAACATAATACACAACGTATATTCTATCTATCCAAACTATGCTATGCTAACTGCATAAATAGCTATAAACTATAATAATAATAATAATAATAATAATAATAATAATAATAATAATAATAATAATAATAATAATAACAACAACAACAACAACAACAACAACAACAACAACAACAACAACAACAACAACAACAACAACAACAACAACAACAACAACAACAACAACAACAACAACAACAACAACAATAATAACAATAACAATAACAATAACAATAACAATAACAATAACAATAACAATAACAATAATAATAATAATAATAATAATAATAGATCAAATTTATATAGCGCCTTTCATAGAAGGTAAATGGTAAATTTTATTTGTATAGCGCTTTTCCAGATTAAAATCACAAAGTGCTTTACAGGCAGTAAAAGGTTAATCAGAATAGAATAATCACACATGTTACATCACATACAAGATTGTAGAATACTTAAAAATAAATTAATTAAAATATAATCACATATACACACATGTTATACCACATACATGATCAATTAGAAGCCTGACTGTATAAGAAGGTTTTTAGACCTTGTTTAAAAGACTCCACACTAATAGCAGACCTGGTTTCATAAGGTAGCTGATTCCATAGCTTGGGTGCTACGACTGAAAAAGCCCGGTCACCCTTGGTTTTTAGTTTGGTCCGGGGGACGACGAGCTCTCCTTGGTCGGAGGAGCGGAGAGCCCTATTTGGGCAGTAAGGGGTTATAAGCTCAGCAATGTAGTTTGGGGCTTCACCCTTTAAAGCCTTGTAGGTGGTGAGCGCAATTTTAAAATCAATCCTGTATTTTACAGGTAGCCAATGTAGTGTGGCTAATACAGGGGTAATGTGTTCTCTGCGTTTGGTTCTGGTTAACAATCTGGCGGCCGCATTCTGAATGATTTGAAGTTTAGCCAAAGCTGCTTTGTCAAGGCAAGTGAACAGAGAATTACAGTAGTCAATTCGTGAAGAAATTAAAACATGGATAACCTGTTCAAGACAGTGATATGGGATATTGGGGCGTAATTTTGCAATATTTCTTAGTTGGAAAAAACAAGACCGGGTTAGTGACTTTAAGTGGTCATTAAAATTTAGAAACTGATCAAAGATGACCCCCAGATTTCTTGATCTTGGCTTCAGGTAAGCGGCTAGTGGACCAAGTGCAGTTACAACATCAGCTTTTTGTGTGTCTGGCCCGAAGTATAGTAACTCTGGTTTTCCCTTATTCAGATGTAAGAAATTACTATCCATCCATGAATTGATCTTGGAAAAACAATCAACAAGAGCTGACAGCTTATGGGCATTTTGGGGTTTAAAAGAAAAATATAACTGGCTGTCGTCAGCATAAAAATGATAGCAAATGTCTTTACATGAGCTGATAAGCTGTCCAAGGGGTATAGATGGAAAACAACAGCGGCCCCAGAACTGACCCCTGAGGGACCCCACACGTCAGTGGAGAGGTGACTGACATATGTCCACCAACAGAAACAGAAAAAGACCTTCCTGACAGGTAGGAAGTGAACCACTTCAGTACAGTCCCACCTACCCCAACCTCGTGCTCAAGCCTGTGAAGAAGTGCGTTGTGGTCTACAGTATCAAATGCAGCTGTCAGATCAAGTAGTAGAAGGACAGTGTATTGACCATGATCAGCATTTATTAGAATATCATTTGTAATTTGTAGGAGAGCTGTTTCTGTGCTGTGCCGCTGACGGAAACCAGATTGAAATTTGTCTAGAATATTATGTTCCTCCAGAGTCTCAAGAAACTGTATTGCTACAGCCTTTTCAGTGACTTTAGAAATGAAGGGGAGTTTAGATATAGGCCTGTAGTTTTGAGGTGATGAAGGGTCAAGATTTGGCTTTTTTAACAAAGGTTCGACAATAGCTTTTTTGAAGTGGCCTGGAACACAGCCTGAGGATAGAGAACTGTTTATTATGGCTAGAAGAGAAGGACCAATAGTAGGTAGTGAGTTCTTAAGAAAAGTGGTGGGAATTACATCAAGGGTGCATGTAGAAGAGGACATTTTGTTAATAATTGTGGTGAGCTCTTTCAATGACAGAGCAGAAAACTGGTCCAATATTGTAGGTTTGGGTGGAAACACTGCAAGGAGTGGCAAAGGAGAAAAATTTGCTCTAATATTTGAGATTTTGTCCACAAAAAATGACAGAAATGAATTGCAATCATCCTGAGTGAGAGCAGAAGTGGATGGAGAAGCAGGTGTTACAATTCTGTTTATGGTTTCAAATAGGACTCTGGGGCTGCATTTACTATCCCTTATTAGGTTGGAGAAATAGTTTGCTCTAGCATCTATGACCATTTTATTATATTTGGCAAGCATGTCTTTGAAATGTTGGTAATGGACAGTTAAATTGGTTGCATGCCATAGTCTCTCAGTTCTTCTACAAAGTCTTTTAAAAACACGTATATCCTCATTGATCCCCCAAGGTCGCTTCACAATCAGGACAAAAAATAGGGCTAGGGAAGTAGGGGGGAAAAAGGGATGAGGTAAGGGATAATGGATAATGGACCTAATCTAAACTAACTGATGGGGAAAAGCCTCGGTGAAACATAAACTAAAACTATAAACAGCTATAAAACTAAAAATAATACACAACGTATATATTCTAGCAATACAATATGCTGTGCTAACTGTATAAATAGACACACCACAAACCGCCTGGGCCGGTCCTTTATACCGGCAGCCATCAGGCTCCACAACAAAGGGCTCGGACGGCCGGATCTGCTGCCAGAACTATCACTGTCAGAACTCGGGACTTGAGAACTAGAGACTCACATCACCGTACTGACTATCTTGTATTTTGCACTAGAGACTCATATCACTGGACTCTCATCACTGGACTATCTTGTGTTTGTACTTTTTATATTATTATATTGTATTTGTATCTATACTTTAAGTGTATCTATTGTGTATATAGATACTGGACTGTATAGGACTGTGAAGCTATGGATCCCCCCACCCTGTATCCCCCCCCCCCCCCCATACTGCTTTGACACCCGAATTTCCCCAAGGGGATTAATAAAGGATCATCTTATCTTATCATATAGCTATAAACTATAGACTATAAACTAAACTAGACTAAACATAATACACAACGTATATTCTATCTATACAAACTTATACAATACAAGGTATATGTTAGCAGCAGCGTGTGCGTGTGTAATAAGTGTGCTTGTGTCACTAAGGTGTTTTTATGTGTTTGCTCATGTGATGATTTAGAGTCTGTCGTCACTCAGTAGTCTGTTTGCCCGGTGGAAGCCCAGTATTTGTTCAGTGTTCAGTGTTCTCAGCGGGTTTCCCAACAATTTGTTTCTACTTATGTAGTCTTTATTATATATCTTTAATTACATTTATTTTAAATTAAAAGATTAAAAAAAAAATCCTTTACTAAAAAAGAAAGTGAATATTATTGTTTTGTATATGCTTATCATAAATAAAAAAAACATTAGATCCCAAAAAAAAGAAGAGGAATTGACCATAATCACACACGGTGGCCATTTTGCTCTTTCAGTATGTCACATGTGGGATCCCCCCTCCCCCCCCTGTTCCCACCTTGGGGATAGCAAGAAGCCAAGTAATCAAATGCCCCCGCCCCCCCGCCCCCCTCCCCCAAGTCAAGGCAATAAACGTCAACCCTTTCCCCTTGTAAACCCCCATGTAACGGTTTCTCTCCGGAACCTACTGTTGATTCTGAGGCCGCAGTATAATCTCTCTGGTTTACTCTACAAGGCAGTAAAAGTCAATAGGAAGAAACAACTAGACCGACTCATTAGTCGCTCCCGGTCATCTGAAAGCAAACACAGAGAGGGTAAACGGTGGCAGATAAGCGAAAAGGGCAGATAGTTCAAACTCTTCACAGGCCAATAAACCTCCGGCTAATGCACTCCTTAAGAGCCACCCCCGGCTCCGCGAAGGGGCCGCGGAGCGTCTGTAAGTCGCCGGTTCCGGGGTTTTGGCGTTTCGCAAACTTTCTTTTTCCGTCTGTTATTCCCCCCCCCCCCCCCCCCCCCCCTTTTACCACTGGTGCCGGAGACCTGCGTCTCTACGCGCTGTAGCTTTGGGCAGTGACATCTTTCAGGAGCCACACAGAGGGTAATAGACATTTACTAAGAGATACGGCCCGGCCCTCCAACTGCACTGTGTAAATGTCAGAGGTAGATTAAAAGCCTTTTTTTCTTCTCAACTTTCTTCATAAAAACCATGTTCCATTTACCTTTGCATGACATACTCTGCTTTGTACCAATACTGACGGCGGATTACAAAGAGAGACACTAGACCACTCTGGGCGTAAGAGTCATCTCCCGGGAGAATGTCTGACTCCTTCCTGCTAACGGCGCGGGGCGGCGGGGTGGGGTGGGGGGGGGTGAATTATGATGCATTTTGATTTAGCCTTATCTGTGGAGAGCGGGGGAGCCGCTAATATGAACATAGTGCTTTCCAGACGGGGGCCTCGATCGTCTGTTTGCACAGCTCCGCGCGGTGCGCCAGGGAGAACGGGGGAGGGGGGGAGGGGGGGGGGGGGTTGATGACCGCTCGCTCGGTGTAATCATTCACGACCGCGTAAAAGCGCTTTGAAAAGGGGCCGCCGGCCGTCACTCAGAGCGTCGAAACGTCCGAGCGGCCGGGCGGTGAGATATTTCCCCAGAGGTTCCGACGCTACGGGGGTCGTAACTCTAAGAGTCATCGACGGTCGTATCGTTTTATTACAGGTAAGGCCAGAAATGGCCGCGTCATTCCTACGCTCTATATTATGTCCAAAGGGTTCCATTTATGTCCATGGACACTTGTGTGTGTGGGTGTTTGTGTGTTTGTGTGTGTGTGTGTGTGTGTGTGTGTGTGTGTGTGTGTGTGTGTGTGTGTGTGCGTGCGTGCATGCGTGTGTTTGTGTGTGTTTGTGTGTGTTTGTGTGTGTTTGTGTGTTCTTCACGTGCAAAATCCAATTTAATTTCAATATCTGAAATGGCAAAAAGAAATGAAAAAGAAATACCAACCTTCGTACTGCCTTTTACTAGTGGGCACTCTGCTACTAAGGAATCTACCGTGCCTATATTATTACCAATACCTACTGTACTAATATTATGCACTCAAGTCTGTAGCACTCAAGTTCGACACTGTTTGACGAACAATCTTACTGACCCAGAGTTGTACCCTTCCTGCTGACTTGTCGTACAGAACTTGGATAAAAGCGTCAGCTAAATGACTAAATGTAAATGTAAGTGTACACATTTCCACTAGGGACAAGGGCCCCTCACTTTTCAAAATCCTGTTTTGGTCCCGCTCACTGTTTTACAGTCTGCAAACTAACGAAATAAGTTAACGTTCATTAATATGCAAGACTGTTTCTGTGATGTGTGCGTTCGTGCAATGACATGTCGAGAGGAGTATGGCTAATGAAGACGCGTGTGCACTCTTCACATGCACGGAAAAATTCATCGCTCGCACATATTTCCCATCCCATAATAATTGTGTGTCCCCCGCTTCTCAAACTAAAGTTTCACCCTTGAGTGTACATAATGCATGGATGCGCACGCACACACACACACACACACACACACACACACACACACACACACACTTGAAACCGGCAATAACGGCTAATACCTGCCACCTAATGGAACTAGCAATCGTGACTGCAGCCAATTCGGTGGAGGGATGCACAGGACAGGGCCTCTCATTTTTATTCCGACACCAGCCATGCCTCATGCAGCTGTCATGGTCTCTCTCTCTCCCTCTCTCTCTCTCCATCTCTCTCTCGCCAGTCTCTCTCCATCTCTCTCTCTCTCTAGTCTCTCTCCATCTCTCTCTCTCCAGTCTCTCCAGTCTCTCTCCAGTCTCTCTCCAGCTCTCTCTCTCTCCAGTCTCTCTCTCCAGTCTCTTTCCATCTCTCTCTCCATCTCTCTCTCCAGTCTCTCTCCATCTCTCTCTCCAGTCTCTCTCCATCTCTCTCCAGTCTCTCTCTCTCTCCAGTCTCTCTCCATCTCTCTCTCTCTCTCCCTCTCTCTCTCTTCAGTCTCTCCAGTCTCTCTCCATATCTCCAGTCTCTCTCCATCTCTCTCTCCAGTCTCTCTCCAGTCTCTCTCTCTCTCCAGTCTCTCTCCATCTCTCTCTCTCTCTCTCTCTCTCCAGTCTCTCCAGTCTCTCTCCATCTCTCTCTCCAGTCTCTCCATCTCTCTCTCTCTCTCCCTCTCTCTCTCCAGTCTCTCTCCCCCCCCTCCCCCCCAGAGGACTGAAGGCAGCCTGCCAATATAGCGACAGAGCTGACCAATTACACCAATATAGCAGCCGACTGATCCATGTGTTTATGAGAGCGCCAGGCTGGGCAGCCGCAGGTAACTCAGATGGATGGTAGGGCCGGGCCGGGCGGTAAAGAGGGCTAGAGGAGAGAGTAGCAGAGAGAGAGAGAGAGAGAGAGAGAGAGAGAGAGAGACTCCATTCAGAGTGAACGTTATAGTGCAATAGTAATATACAATGTACACACATAAACACAAAGCTAACAATGAATCCCCCACAACCACCTGCCAACACTAAAGGAGAACGCACCCATACAACTCCAGCCCCTCCCGCCTGAAAGAAATCAATGCAATTAAACACCCAGATGAATAACAGCATGAACAACAACTTGACTTAGTGAAGTAATCATATGTACACGGATATAGTATCTACAGATATATAAAAAGGATTATATGCAGGTACCTATGTACAGACAGATGTGGATAGATACATATATACGATAAGAATTAATATCCTAATCAATTCTCAAGATTTGACTGAAGGATACGGCATTGGGACAGACCAACACTTCCAAGTTCTACAGCTGAAATCCATTTTGAAATCTAAAATTAACACTACACAAAATGATCTTGAACTACCTCCAATTATATTAGCAGCAATGAATAAAATAACATCACAGAAGAAAATATTTTCAAAAATATACAAAATACTGGCAAGCGCAGACACTACATTCCATCTCCCCTTCACAAAAAGGGAACAGGACTTGGCTTTCTCTCCCAATGCCGTATCCTGGGAACTAACCTTCAATTAATCCAATATAAGGTGTTACACAGAGTACATATCACACAGCACAGGATGTTTCAAATGGGATTTGCAAGCGCAGATGTATGCTCCAATTGCACCCTCAACACCCCAGACAACTATTTCCATGCCCACCTGTCCAAGACTTCTGGAATTCCATCATCAATACACTATCCCGGGTAATTGCAGCATTCCTCTCTCCCCCTACCTCTGTCTACTCGGGGATACTACTGCTATCCATTAGTCCAGAACACCAAACCCCTACTCATTTCCCTAGCTGTCGCCAAGAAAACTATCCTCTTAAACTGGAAGACAAGAAAAAACGTGAATACTGGGCAATGGTTGGGCCTTCTCTCAGATTATACATATCACAGGAAACAATCTCAACCTTGGATCACATCGAAGTCTCACAATTTAATAGCATCTGGGAATTGCTTGTGGATAATCTAGGCTCCTAATCACAGCCATCCACTCCACACAACCCACCCTCCTCTCAATCCCCCTCCTCACCCCCTACTTTACTTACTCCCCTCTCTGCCCCCCCCCCCCCTTTCCCTTGTCATGTGTATTCATTGTTGTCCTTCATTGTCCTTAGTTGTCATTTGTTTGTCAATGTCTAGTCTGAGTTCCCCCCCTCCGAGAGGGCAATGAAATGTCACTATTTTTCTTATTTTACTACACTTTTTATTTTATTTTGCACTGTAAATAGTTAAAATGTATAATAAATAATAAAGTTGTCCCCCGAAGAGGGGGGGGGGGGGGGGTGGAAAAGTATATATAAAAAAAAAGAATATATATCATGCCATTATGGGTTATATGCAGGTGTATAAGTAAGGGATAATGTATAGCTACAAGGTCATTGTCGCAAAATAATTGACCGACACAGAGTTTAGAACACAGAGGCGCCTCGCCGAGGTGTTTTAAACGTAGTGAAGGTCAATTATTTTGCGACAATGACCGAGTATAGGCTATACATTATCCCGCTTATTACATGGCTAACTTACTAACAATATACCTAATTCATTTTACACCATCGACGAGACGAGATCAAATGCAGACGCAGTTGTTCTGTGGCTCTGTCAGCCCAAATAAAGTTATTATTATTATCGCCGGCAGCCGGCAGGTGTGTCTGATTGCACTGATGCAGTGTGTGTCAGTGGGCTTGATTGCTCCAGCTGCGAACAGCGGTCATTATTGCTCGGTTGCCCCTGGCAGTGGTCCGTTATCGAGTAATAACGGACCGCTGCTATGGGCAACCGAGCGCTAAGATTTATTTTTTGGCGTTTTAGCGCTTTATTTCTACTGTGCAGTCCAGTAGGGAGAGACAGATGAGGAATGGTAGACAGAGTGGGGGGAAGACATTCGGCAAATAACGACGGGTTCGGGAGTCGAACCCGGGTCGGCCGTGTCGCGGCTGAGCGCACTATGTGGTTCGCCACTGGGGCGCCCCAACCGAGCGCTATTGACCAATCACAATCAAGCATTTAGGCAAATGTTAAAACACCATGCAATAAGTAATAATAATAACTTGGTTTTGTATAGCACCTTTCATAAAACCCAAGGTCGCTTTACATAGGGCGAAAAACCACAATAACAAACATGGTAGACAGACACACACAACATCCAATGTAGGAAGTTAGGGGTCAAAGGCCAAGTTGAAGAGGTGGGTTTTGAGGAGTTTTTTGAATGAGTCCAGAGTTGGGGCGTTGCGGAGTTCTGCGAGGAGGGAGTTCCAGAGGGTGGGAGCTGCCACACTGAAAGCTCTGTCCCCGAAGGTCCGCAGTCTGGTTCGGGGGATGGAGAGCTGACCAGTGTCCGAGGATCGCAGGGACCGTGACTGAGTGTAGGGGTGGAGGAGGTCAGTGAGGTACTGAGGTGCCAGAGCATGGAGAGACTTGTAAGTGAGCAGGAGGGTTTTGTAGGTAATGCGGGATTTGATGGGGAGCCAGTGGAGGTGGAGGGTGATATGCTAAGTAGGATATGCTCCCTCATTGGTTCTGTGAATTTGTATCATCATACATAGTCAACACTATGTATGATGTGTTATAGCCATAAGTAATATATTTCTTTATTGTATAAGTAATATATTTACGTTTCATATCAGCAAAATTCCAAAACAAATAACCGCAACCAGGAGTTGAACCAACAATGATTGTGGTTGTGGATGAGTGCTCGCACTACTAGACTAAGCCTCCCACCCTGATAGACACATAGCAATAATATGATTAAATGGTGCATTTATATAGTAGTTTTTATCCAAAGCGCTTTACAATCTTTGTTCCTCACATTCACCCACCGATGGCGGAGGCAACCATGCAAGGTGCCAACCTGCACATCGGGAGCAGTTAGTTAGGGGTTAAGTATCTTGCTCAAGGACACTTCGACACGCTGTCCGGGAGGAGTGGGAACCTTCTGACTACCAGACGACCGCTCTACCTCCTGAGCCACTGTCGCCCCCATGATGATGGTTTGATTTCCCATATGGACTTCCTTTACTTCCTTGTGGTCTGATGGCTTGTTGTATTTTGTTGTTGTATTTTCGTTTTATTATATATTCTTCCTGTCATTAATTGTTTTCTCTATACCAGAAATCGTATGGTATGGGTGCCTTCTTCGGTGTCTATGTAGGCCTGCTTGTGTGTGTTTGTTTGTTTGGGGGGGGGGGGGGGATTTTATATTTTATCTTGATATAATGTAATTTTGCTTCCTGGTGAATGCCACATGCAAGCCCCTTGAGGGTTTTAAGGCAATTCTCCTACACATCTCTATTGTATTATATATGTAATTGTTTTTATATGTGTAAATAAACAAACAAACAAAAAATGATGGTTTGTTTTAATGTTTAACGGTTATGGTTAAGATAGAAAGTTAGGGTTAGGGTTTGGGTGAGGCTCTCAGAGAAGTGTGTCTTGGTAGTCTTGAGGTAAAAGCACTTGCCTCCCATGTGAGTGTCCTGGGTTTTTCCCCAGCAGGGGAAGGGAACTGAAACGTTTTCTGAAAACATTAAAAGTAATATTATTTTACTTAATATGTACAATACATATATGTACACATTGTACATTTTGTAAACATGTCAATATATTACTTATTTGTAATACATACACATTGTACATTTCTGTAAATATGTCAATATATTACTTACGGCTATAACATACAACGTAACAATAATGTAAATCTTTCCTGTGGTCGATAAGGACTTTATTTACATATTCCAAGCGTGATTGGACTGACACCGACGGCTGATTACCGACGGCTTCTCAGTTACAGTGGGTGACAATATTGTCACAAGGAAAGATGAAATTACATACCTAGGTTCCATCCTAGAGGCAAATCTTTCCTGTGACAAAATGGCATCCAATGTAATAAAAAAAAAGTCAACCAACGAACTAGATTCTTGTACCGGATCTCCTCTCTGGTAAACAAGAATACCCTGAAGACTCTGGCAGGAGCACTCATTCAAGGGTACTACGACTATGCTTGCACCTCATGGTACCAAAGCACCTCAAAGGCGCTAAAAACAAGATTACAAACATCTCAAAACAAACTGGTCAGACTACTGCTTGACCTCACTCCTAGAACCCACCTCACCCCTGCACACTTTGACAACCTAGGATGGCTTAGAGTAGACGACAGAGTACAGCAACTTGCAATGGGCCTGGTCTACAAGATACACTACACCACTCAGGTACCCATGTACATGTCGAAATACTTCCCAAAGGTCAGTGAATACCATGCGGGAGTTCACACCAGAGGGAGTTTCACAAATCATGTGCAGCCCAGATTCAGCACAAACAAGGGACTAAACACGTTTAGCAATTATGCCACAACAATGTGGAACGCCCTACCCAAAGCTGTAAAAAAAATTTAATCCCTACCCACATTCAAAACCGCTCTCAAAGAGCACCTACGGGAGGCTGCAATTCGAAACTGGCCACCGTAAATTGTCCAAACCCCCCCCCCCCCCCCCTCCTAATGGACAGTCTCCTCCCCACCGTATATATAGATTTTCTGTCAGGATCTCTGGGTAACAGTACTATATATTTGCATATCATATATGTCACAAATGTAACAGTACTATATACCTGTATGTCATGTATGTCCCTATGCCATAAATGTTGTGTATGTCATAAATGTCACTATGAATTGAAAGTGGGGGACCCTGATGTAAACAAGACGAAAGTCTTTCTCTGGTCTGCATCCCCTTAACAATTGTGTGTATTGAGCCGTACTGTATTGTACCCATTCTGCAATCTGTTAAATAAAGTTTTCATCCGTTCATTCATTAATTCATTCATTCACACAGTGTACCTGTCATCTCAGAGTCTTAAAGTCGTCGCAGGAAGAACGTACTCAGTGTTTGCTTCTCCTCCTCTGTGGATCCTATTCGCTACAGTGCTCCTGAGGGGAAACTGCCAGGTATTGCAACAACGGGGATTACGTGATATAGCACCGCGGTACAAAAAACAATAATACGTACCAAATTACAAGACGACTGACTCATCCAATTCAATACAGCCATGCGTCACCTCGGACCGGACTGAGCGGCGTCTAAGCTGCCGGTGTTGTCCGTAAGCCACAGGCCTCTCTCTCCCGGGAGACACACTCTTTCTACACGGAGGAAAGCAATTACACATCACATAAAGGTGGGTTAGGTCGTTTTGGTTGGAGGGGTCCTGGGTCAGTCCGAATGAAGAGAAGACCCCAGATCATCTGTCACACGCACCATGTACATATGAATTAAGAAAAGACCCCAGATCATCTGTCACACGCACCATGTACATATGAATTAAGAAAAGACCCCAGATCATCTGTCACACGCACCATGTACATATGAATGAAGAAAAGACCCCATCATCATCTGTCACACGCACCATGTACATATGAATGAAGAAAAGACCCCATCATCATCTGTCACACGCACCATGTACATATGAATGAAGAAAAGACCCCATCATCATCTGTCACACGCACCATGTACATATGAATGAAGAAAAGACCCCATCATCATCTGTCACACGCACCATGTACATATGAATGAAGAAAAGACCCCATCATCATCTGTCACACGCACCATGTACATATGAATGAAGAAAAGAACCCATCATCATCTGTCACACGCACCATGTCCATATGAATGAAGAAAAGAACCCATCATCATCTGTCACACGCACCATGTCCATATGAATGAAGAAAAGACCCCATCATGTCACACGCACCATGTACATATGAATGAAGAAAAGACCCCATCATGTCACACGCACCATGTACATATGAATGCTCGCGAGAATCAATGCCAATGGTAATTATCAGGGCTACATGTAACTGGAATTGGTCGGCGGTGGTCGATGTCCAATGGAGCCATTCCTCATTGTGCTTTCTTAGAGTACAGTAGTAGAGGATTACATGACAATAAATAAGTAAATAAAGACCACACTATAGGGCGGTTAGGTGGCCGAGCGGAGATTGCGTTCGTCACCAACCCCGGAGCTGTGAGCTGGATTCGCCTGTTCGAATCCAGCTCACAGCTCCGGGGTTGTCACCAGCTTGGCTGGCCGTCTGCACTAATACAATTGGCTGTATTAGAGGGTGGGAGAAGCTGGCGGGTGGGTCCGGGTCGTTGTAAACAGCGACTCCTACAGTTCGGTCGGGGCGCCTGCTAAGCGCGGATAGGACTTGAGGGGGATAGTGTGATCCTCCCACACGCTACGCCCTCTCGATGAGAATCCGCGCTGCCAGGTGAAAAGAAGCTGTGATTGGCTGGACGTGTGTCGGAGGAAGCATGTGGTAGCCTCCACTCTCCCAGATGATCTGACTGTGGGGGGTAAGTGCGCAGCGACCAGGAAGGGACTGGGAATTGGCATACGACTAACATTGGGATGGGAGAAAAATCGGAGGAAAATGGAGGGGGAAAAAGACCAATAAAAAAAATAAAGACCACACTATATATATATATGTACACACTTTACCCAACCCTAACCTTAACCACACTGTTACTTTAAACTAACAAAACCTTAATCCTAATCCTAACCACACTGTTACCATAACCTTAACTTTAACCTGTTACCTTAAACTAAACATAACCTTAACCCTAACCTTAACACTGTCGCCTCACAGCAAGAAGGTCCTGGGTTCGATTGGGGACCAGGTTGCCACGTTGCCAGGTACCCAGGTGGTACTAACACAGCTCTCACCACTAGACCAAGACACCCACCCTGATACAAACACAGCTCTCACCACTAGACCAAGACACCCACCCTGATACAAACACAGCTCTCACCACTAGACCAAGACACCCACCCTGATACAAACACAGCTCTCACCACTAGACCAAGACACCCACCCTGATACAAACACAGCTCTCACCACTAGACCAAGACACCCACCCTGATACTAACACAGCTCTCACCACTAGACCAAGACACCCACCCACCCTGATACAAACACAGCTCTCACCACTAGACTAAGACACCCACCCTGATACTAACACAGCTCTCACCACTAGACTAAGACACCCACCCACCCTGATACTAACACAGCTCTCACCACTAGACCAAGACACCCACCCACCCTGATACAAACACAGCTCTCACCACTAGACTAAGACACCCACCCTGATAAAAACACAGCTCTCACCACTAGACTAAGACACCCACCCACCCTGATACAAACACAGCTCTCACCACTAGACCAAGACACCCACCATGATACAAACACAGCTCTCACCACTAGACTAAGACACCCACCCTGATACAAACACAGCTCTCACCACTAGACTAAGACACCCACCCTGATACAAACACAGCTCTCACCACTAGACCAAGACACCCACCCTGATACAAACACAGCTCTCACCACTAGACTAAGACACCCACCCTGATACAAACACAGCTCTCACCACTAGACCAAGACACCCACCATGATACAAACACAGCTCTCACCACTAGACCAAGACACCCACCCTGATACAAACACAGCTCTCACCACTAGACTAAGACACCCACCCTGATACAAACACAGCTCTCACCACTAGACCAAGACACCCACCATGATACAAACACAGCTCTCACCACTAGACTAAGACACCCACCCACCCTGATACAAACACAGCTCTCACCACTAGACCAAGACACCCACCATGATACAAACACAGCTCTCACCACTAGACCAAGACACCCACCCTGATACAAACACAGCTCTCACCACTAGACTAAGACACCCACCCTGATACAAACACAGCTCTCACCACTAGACCAAGACACCCACCCACCCTGATACAAACACAGCTCTCACCACTAGACCAAGACACCCACCATGATACAAACACAGCTCTCACCACTAGACTAAGACACCCACCCACCCTGATACAAACACAGCTCTCACCACTAGACCAAGACACCCACCATGACACAAACACAGCTCTCACCACTAGACCAAGACAGTCACCCTGATACAAACACAGCTCTCACCACTAGACCAAGACAGTCACCCTGATACAAACACAGCTCTCACCACTAGACCAAGACAGTCACCCTGATACAAACACAGCTCTCACCACTAGACTAAGACACCTACCCTGATACTAACACAGCTCTCACCACTAGACTAAGACACCCACCCTGATACAAACACAGCTCTCACCACTAGACTAAAACACCCACCCTGATACAAACACAGCTCTCACCACTAGACTAAGACACCCACCCTGATACAAACACAGCTCTCACCACTAGACCAAGACACCCACCCACCCTGATACTAACACAGCTCTCACCACTAGACTAAGACACCCACCCTGATACAAACACAGCTCTCACCACTAGACCAAGACACCCACCCTGATACAAACACAGCTCTCACCACTAGACTAAGACACCCACCCTGATACAATCACAGCTCTCACCACTAGACTAAGACACCCACCCTGATACAAACAGACTAGAGATCGGGCTGCCCAAGACTACCTTAAACTACCCATACCCATAACCCTAACCTTAACCACATTGTTACCTTAAACTAACCTGCTTTTTTTTTGGACTTTCACCAATATGAAACATAAATATATAAATTATATAACTTATAATTATATAAATTATATAACTTATAATTATATAAATTATATAACTTATATATATATATATATAGCTCGATATTGGCTTTTTTACCGATACCGATATACCGATATTGTCCCACTCTTAATTTCCGATACCGATATCAACCGATACCGATATCAAAACGGAATAATTTCAGGTAATTAACATTACATATCTCTTGTTGTGGGATTAACACAATATTATGCATACTTTTGACAATAAATAAAATCAGAATTTGTTCTTACTTGCTTGCCTGGGTAAATAAAGGTTATAGAAATGTAAAAAAAAAAGATTTGCAAAGCGATACCGATATTTTCCGATATCACATTTTAATGCCAATATCGGCCGATAATATCGGTAGGCCGATAATATCGGACATCCCTAATTATGTGCCTTTTTTTCCTTTGGTCGATTAAGTACTTTTTCTGACCGTGTTGCAGCAGCATGATGTAAAAAGTGCATCAGATATGATATGAATCAAGTCCCTCAGTGGCAGGATCCCTATAGGGTTAAAGGTCCGCCGTGCGTCAGACCAGCCAGGGTTTCCCATCCATGTGTCTGACATGAATCATGTTCCTTTTTACCAGCCGTCAGCGCTCCCTCAGAGTGCACATCTGATTGATCTATCTGTAAGCCAACGGATCCCAGGAGACGGCCAGGATTCATACAAAACTTAAATAATGATAAAGAATTCAGGTCATTTTTTCTTTCGCTCCTTGGTCTGAAAGTAGCCTGTAACTGAAGTTTTTTTGATAACAATCAAGACTGCAAATGTCTCCAAATTGTATTTGGCAGAAAAGATTAATATTGGGGCGGATGGGTAGCGTAGAGGACTAAGCACTCGTCTACCACCACAGAGGCTCGAGCGGTGCCTCCGGCCTGGTCGGTCGTCCCTACAGACACAGTGGGAAGCCGGTGGGGTGTGAGCTCTGGTCGACTCCTACTGGTCGGTAAAGGTCATGGGGTCACCAAAATCAATAGGTGTCTTCCTCTATGGGTCATAATAATAATAATAATAGATCAAATTTCTATAGCGCCTTTCATGAAACCCAAGGTCGCTTCACAATCATAACAAAAAAGAAATAGGGCTAGGGAAGTAGGGGAGTAGGGAAGTAGGGGAGTAGGGAAGTAGGGGGAAAAGGAGGGTGAGGGCAGGTAAGGGATAATGTATATAGGCAATAAAATGTGATCTGAATATAGAAATATGAGAAAAATAAACAGGGTAAACAAAGGTGCAGTTGAGGGTCTGTATGCCCTGGCTATCGGTTATATTATATGCGACAATAAATATAGGCAATAAAGAATTTGAATCGGAATATACTATGAGCAAGAGTAAAAGTAAACGGTAGATTCATGAATGTGCACACTACAGCAAATTCCATGGCAATCCGGCCGTTACGGTTCAAGACGCGGTGCTCCGCCCCCCTCCCTCCCTCCCAACACGTAGCTCCGCCCCCCCTACCTCCCTCCCAACATGTCGCGTAGCTCCGCCCCCCTACCTCCCTCCTAACATGTAGCGTAGCTCCGCCCCCCCTACCTCCCTCCCAACATGTCGCGTAGCTCCGCCCCCTACCTCCCTCCTAACATGTCGCGTAGCTCCGCCCCCCTGCCTCCCTCCCAACATGTCGCGTAGCTCCGCCCCCCCTCCCTCCCTCCCAACATGTCGCGTAGCTCCGCCCCCCCTACCTCCCTCCTAACATGTCGCGTAGCTCCGCCCCCCTGCCTCCCTCCCAACATGTCGCGTAGCTCCGCCCCCCCTCCCTCCCTCCCAACATGTCGCGTAGCTCCGCCCCCCTGCCTCCCTCCCAACATGTAGCGTAGCTCCGCCCCCCTACCTCCCTCCCAACATGTAGCGTAGCTCCGCCCCCTGCCTCCCTCCCAATGTGTAACGTAGCTCCGCCCCCCTGCCTCCCTCCCAACATGTAGCGTAGCTCCGCCCTCCTGCCTCCCTCCCAACATGTAGCATAGCTCCGCCTCCCTCCCAACATGTAGCTCCGCCCCCCTGCCTCCCTCCCAACATGTAGCTCCGCCCCCCTGCCTCCCTCCCAACACGTAGCGTAGCTCTGCCTCCCTCCCAACATGTAGCTCCGCCCCCCTGCCTCCTTCCCAACATGTAGCGTAGCTCTGCCTCCCTCTCAACATGTAGCGTAGCTCCGCCCCCTCCCAACATGTAGCTCCGCCCCCCTGCCTCCCTCCCAACACGTAGCGTAGCTCTGCCTCCCTCTCAACATGTAGCGTAGCTCCGCCCCCTCCCAACATGTAGCTCCGCCCCCCTGCCTCCCTCCCAACATGTAGCGTAGCTCTGCCTCCCTCCCAACATGTAGCGTAGCTCCGCCCCCTCCCAACATGTAGCTCCGCCCCCCTGCCTCCCTCCCAACATGTAGCGTAGCTCTGCCTCCCTCCCAACATGTAGCGTAGCTCCGCCCCCTCCCAACATGTAGCTCCGCCCCCCTGCCTCCCTCCCAACATGTAGCGTAGCTCTGCCTCCCTCTCAACATGTAGCGTAGCTCCGCCCCCTCCCAACATGTAGCGTAGCTCCGCCCCCCTGCCTCCCTCCCAACATGTAGCGTAGCTCCGCCTCCCTCCCAACACGTAGCGTAGCTCCGCCTCCCTCCCAACATGTAGCTCCGCCCCCCTACCTCCCTCCCAACATGTAGCGTAGCTCCGCCTCCCTCTCAACATGTAGCATAGCTCCGCCCCCTCCCAACATGTAGCATAGCTCCGCCCCCCTCCCTCCCAACATGTAGCGTAGCTCCGCCCCCCTGCCTCCCTCCCAACATGTAGCGTAGCTCCGCCCCCCTACCTCCCTCCCAACATGTAGCGTAGCTCCGCCCCCCTACCTCCCTCCCAACATGTAGCGTAGCTCCGCCCCCTGCCTCCCTCCCAATGTGTAACGTAGCTCCGCCCCTCTGCCTCCCTTCATATAAGGTCAATCTCTGCGCCTCCCCCTCCGTAGCCCCCCCCCCCCCCCCCCCTCCCTCCTTAAACACTAGATGAATGATGTTAATCAGAGCTCAGGAGCGCCGTGCATCCCTCTGCTCCTGCCCCGGCTGCTGTAATAAAGCAGTCTGCCGGCCTGAGTAATTACTCTCATCAGTCTCAGTCCTATGACCGAAGACCTGCCTGGATAACAGCTACACTAACCCCCCCCCCCTCTGGACAACAGGCTGGCTGGTGATCCAGCTGCATGCATGTGTGGAGACGACGCAAGACCCGCCTTGTACGACTTGTGGTATATCCTGCACAACACGCGCTCTCTTGCAACGATCCCTTAATTACTGAAGGGGATTCTTCCGTAGTGGAAATCAATGAGAGACCTAATCAGAACATCTCATGTAGAAAACAGGTGCTTCTAGTGTTGTGTACGTGACTGAAATGAAGACAGAAAAATATGTCTATACTACTACTATTCTACTATGCTAATGTCTATACTACTACCTACTATGCTAATATGTCTATACTACTACCTACTATGCTAATATGTCTATACTACTATCTACTATGCTAATGTCTATACTACTACCTACTATACTAATATGTCTATACTACTATACTATACTACTAGTACTATGCTAATATGTCTATACTACTATACTATACTACTAGTACTATGCTACTATGGCTATACTACGAATTACGAACAGGTCGAAAAGTACCTAGCGGAAAAAAATCTAATCTACGAATTCCAATCTGGCTTCAGAACATCCCACTCCACTGACACATGCCTTCTCTATTTGAATGACCACATCAAACAAGAGGTGGACGCAGGCAAATACTGCGGCATGGTCATGCTGGACCTACAAAAGGCCTTTGACACGGTCAATCACTCCATTCTGATTGACAAGCTAAAAGCAATTGGTTTTGATAGTCTATCAGTGAGCTGGATGCAATCCTACCTTGAGGGGAGGGAACAGATGGTGGAGGTAAACGGTACCCTATCCCCCCCCCTCACAGTGAGCTGTGGTGTTCCACAAGGAAGCATACTAGGACCGCTACTGTTCCTAATTTATGCAAATGACATGTCGTCAGCTTGTGACTGCAACTTGTTCCTGTTTGCGGACGACTCAGCCCTGCTGGTCTCTGACAAGAACAAGTTACAGGTTGAAAAAACCCTCAGCTCGGAACTAGGCAGAATCTGCATATGGCTCGCTGATAACAAACTATCATTACACATGGGCAAAACAGAGTCCATTCTCTTCGGTTCAAATAACAAACTCAGCAAGACCGACGGCTTCTCAGTTACAGTGGGTGACAATATTGTCACAAGGAAAGATGAAATTACCTACCTGGGTTCCATCCTAGAGGCTAATCTCTCCTGTGACAAAATGGCATCCAATGTAATAAAAAAAAGTCAACCAACGAACTCGATTCTTGTACCGGATCTCCTCTCTGGTAAACAAGAATACCCTGAAGACTCTGGCAGGAGCACTCATTCAGGGGTACTACGACTATGCTTGCACCTCATGGTACCAAAGCACCTCAAAGGCGCTAAAAACAAAATTACAAACATCTCAAAACAAACTGGTCAGACTACTGCTTGACCTTACTCCTAGAACCCACCTCACCCCTGCCCACTTTGACAACCTAGGATGGCTGAGAGTAGACGACAGAGTACAGCAACTTGCAATGGGCCTGGTCTACAAGATACACTACACGACCAAGGTACCCATGTACATGTCAAAATACTTCCCAAAGGTCAGTGAATACCACGATCACAACACCAGAGGGAGCTCCACAAATCATGTTAAACCCAGATTCGGCTCAAATAAGGGACTAAACACGTTTCGCAATTATGCCACATCAATGTGGAACGCCCTACCCAAAGCTGTAAAGGAATGTGGATCACTACCCACTTTCAAAACCTCTCTCAAGGGACACCTACGGGAGACTGCAATTCAACACTGGCCCCTGTAAATATCCTAACCCAACCCCCATCCAATGTACAGTCATTTACCTAGTATGGTTTTGTCAATAGTCCAATGTACAATTTTGTTTGTTTGTACAGTGTCTCCTCCCCCCCCCTCAATGTACAGTTTTACTTGTTTATACAGTGTGCCCCCCCCCCCCCCCAACCACCTCCAATGTAAATTACCCAGTATGGTTGTCAATATCCCAATGTACCCAACCCCCCCCACCCAACCTCCTCCAATGTACAGTTTCTACGTCAAATGTATATACTCCCTTTTCTTGACTCCTTCTGTATCACAAACAGTACTGTATTTGCAAATCTGGTATGTCATAAATGTATAGATGTAGCAGTACTGACTATCTGTATGTCATGTATGTCATATATGTCCTGATGAATTGAAAATGGGGGACCCTGATGTAAACAAGACAAAAGTCTTTCTCTGGTCTGCATCCCCTTAACAATTGTGTGTATTGAGCTGTACTGTATTGTACCCATTCTGCAATCTGTTAATAAAGTTTTCAATCAATACTACTACCTACTATAATGTCTATACTACTATGCTAATATGTCTATACTACTACCTACTATGCTAATATGTCTATACTACTACCTACTATAATGTCTATACTACTATGCTAATATGTCTATACTACTATGATACACATAATATAGACATTTAGATGTACATGAAGGGAGATAGTGGCTCGGGAGGTGGAGCAGTCGTCTGGTAATCCGGAGGTTCCCGGTTCGATTCCCGCTCCTCCCAGGCAGCGTGTCGAAGTGTCCTTGAGCAAGACACTTGACCCCTAATTGCTCTCGATGAGCAGGTTGGCACCTTGCATGGTCGTCTCCGCCATCTGTGTGTGAATGAGAGTGAATAGGTAAAAATGTGAGGAACAAAAAAGCGCTTTGGATAAAAGCTGCTATATAAAATGCACCATTTACATGAAGATACTCCTCATGCCTTTAGAGCAGGGGTCCCCAAGCTTTTTTTCCCCCCCTGTGAGGGCCACATAACCTAGCTGGGGGGCTTTCTCTGATGGGGGGCCCGGTTTAGGTCTGTAACCGAAAACAGCCTGGTCATGTTCTGGACGTGTCCCACCCGGCCTCTATTAGGAGGTCTGACTCACTCAGACACAGACATCATGCAGCCCTGCCCTCACCCATAGTTGGCCATTCACTGCCAACCTATTCTGTTGACCTTGTACTTTTCTCACATTACTAGCAAGGTGGGCTATTTTGGAAGTACCCCCCCACCCCCCCCCCCTCTCATACCTTGGATAAAAGGTGTCCTATTCTTTGTATAATTAAGAGAACATGTAACACTCTCTTCGTGGCTCCAACAGAACATTGGGCCTCATTCACAAAGCGATATAAGAGTGGTCAAGATGAAAAAAAAAAAAAAAAAAACCTACCATTGGTCAATTGCCAAAAATAAAAATAAAAAAACAGAACTTATTGCATGCGTTCTGCTTCTGAAATGGATTATATAGTGCCGTTAGAACAGTTAGATGCTCTGGCAAGGCCGTACGCATAGAACGCATATTTAGAGATCTTCTAGATCAGTGGTCACCAACCCGTCGATCTTTCCCTGATTTTTTTTTATAATTTTTTTTTTTTTATCTACAGTCCACATTACAGTTCTACTTTTGTTTTGATGTGAAAAGTGATGCTGCATAAGATGACTGCACTTAGCACTGACTGAGAAAGTACATATTACAGTTCTACTTTGACGTTTTAATGTTGGACCAAAGCATTGCATGTAGTTAGAATACAGGCAAATAAAAGTAATTTAGTTTAAAGTACAATCTTGGCTGTCTTTATCTCTCAACGCTTCAATAGGTAGATCTTGCCTTCACCACAAAAAAAAAGTGATCTTGGGCATAAAAAGGTTGGCGACCACCGTTCTAGATCTATTTGCAGAGCCAGATGAGTGGCTGCTTAGCCGTTTCAGATTGCCAAGAGCGGTCCTTTTAGATGTATGCAATACTCTGGAGCCTCAACTCAGACAATTCAATATGAATTGAAAAGGGGGACCCTGATGTAAACAAGACAAACGTCTTTCTCTGGTCTGCATCCCCTTAACAATTGTGTGTATTGAGCCGTACTGTATTGTACCCATTCTGCAATCTGTTAATAAAGTTTTCATTCATTCACACACGCTGGTCAAATCCTGTGCCTCCACTTACAAGTTCTGAGCGCACTCTGGGTTTCAGCCACAGGGACCTTTCAAAGAGAGATAGGTGACAGGTCAGGTATTTCCCAACCTACTGCGCGATTGGCTCTCGACAAGCATGCAGTCGTTCAGTATTGACAAAGCCTACTTTGCTGGAACGATTAATTTTGCACGTATACAGTATGCGTGTGGCTGCTCGTGCGCCGAGAGGCTGCCTCACTAAGCCGTTTTTATTTTTGTATCCACTCTGGTTGGATGGCGTATTGTACTTGTGCTGTATAATAACAATACATTTTAATCTAATCTCATTTTTGAGATCAGTCGCAAATCGCTTCCTGTTGAATGGATCAGCATGCAATGCCAAACCTCTCGAGCTGTTTTGCACACCTCATTCGCCTTATAAGGAGCTGGCGGCGCATATCTGTATGCAAATGTATTGATGTAAAGGTCAGATAGATTCTTCTTATGCATGTTGTGAGTGAATCCCAGGAGGACTAGGGGTCAGCATTGTGGCAGCCAATAGGGATCCAAGAAACAAGAAACAAGAAATGTAGGGCGGGATATAGTTTTGAGACCGCGTCTCCCTTTAGAGAACATACTGGTACAGGATTTTTTTTTTTACTATCTTTTTTCCCCCTCCTCTTTTTCCGATTTTTCTCCCATCCCACTGTTAGTCGTTATGCCAATTCCCAACTCCCTTCCTGGTTGTTGCGCACTCCCCCCTACTGTTGGTCCGGGAGGCCGGAGACTATCACATGCTATCCCGCTCCGACACATGTGCAGCCAGCCGGCAGCCAGCCTGGCAGCGCAGATTCTCACTGGGAGAGTGTAACGTGTGGAAGGTCACACTACCTCCCTCCAGATCCTTCCTTCGCTGAGCAGGCGCCCCGACCGAACTGTAGGAGTATTTTTCTGTTTACAACGCCCAGGACCCACCCTCTAACACTGCCAATTGTATTAGTACGGACGACCAGCCAAACTGAAAACAATGTGGAGAGCTGGGATCGAACACGCGAACCCAGCGTCTCCAGCATTGGTGGTGAGTGCCTTGCCCACTGCACCACCTGGCCGCCCTGGTACAGGATTGTTGAAAGGCAGATTTAAGTAAATTCTCATATATATATATATCTGTGTTCTAATGATGGCGACAGTGGCTCAGGACTCAGGAGGTAGAGCGGTTGTCTGGTAATCTGTAGGTTAGGGTTAGACAGTGGTTCAGGAGGTAGAGCGGTCGTCTGGTAATCAGAAGGTTAGTGTTTTAGACAGTGGCTCAGGAGGTAGAGCGGTCGTCTGGTAATCAGAAGGTTCCTGGTTCGATTCGAGCTCCTCCTGGCAGCGTGTCGAAGTGCCCTTGAGCAAGACACTTAACCCATAACTGCTCCCGATGAGCAGGTTGGCACCTTGCATCGTCGCCTGCCGCCATGTGTGTGTGATTGAGTGAATGTGAGGCATAAGTTGCAACGCCCTTTGGATAGAAGTAGTATAAAAATGCAGCCCATTTACTATTATACCAATGTTAGCAAACAGGAGGACATAACAAAGGTATTTTTTTTTATTATTGATTCCAACTTAATCCTGTCTGCCACTCAAACCATAACATTTGATCCATTGGAATCATTTTAAAAAACGAAAATAAAACACACAAACAATCTGAAGAGACACAAAAGAGTAGGCTGCGTCAGGAACAATATTCAGAAAACACTCGACAAACGCAGAAGCACAAAACGCACGAAGAATAACTAACTCAATAAGCCTGTGTCAGCAGCACAGTCAATATTTACAACAGTATTCATAAGTGGCTGGTCAATATGAAAGCTGCGTCGTTTAGTTCCTTCATAGGCCATCCTCTCTAGGGCGCCATTATAAGTAGGAGAAATTAACAATATTATTTTTTTCTAACTAAAACATCTTTATAATATGAAAATATAAAACAGTCTCGTGTCTTCTATTTGATATTCCACTTTCCCAACAGGAGCATTTAGAGAACCGTGGCAGAACGGTCTCACCCCCCCCCCCGCCCCCGCCCCCTCCCCGACATCCTACACCTCTTTCTCCAGCAACTCGTTGACCATCCTGGGCAGAAATTCCTCCAGGAAGTGGAAGAAGTCTGGGAAAAGTTTCTCCTCCTCGTCGCCGACCGGCCGGAACCTGAACACGGCCCTGGCGCTCTCCCGCTCGCCCGCGACCCGGGCCCAAACCGCGAACCGCAGGGGCTCCTTGACCTCCGGATGTTTGGCCACGATGTCCTCGGTGACCCGGGTCTCCGTCTCCACGTCGTCGCCGCCGCCGTCCGGCTGTCCTCTGCACAGGAAGCGCCTCACCTTCCTGCGGCTCATCCACACCTTGTGCCTCTGGACCCAGCCCCAGCTGGGGGAGGAGTCCGGCTGGGGCCCGCTGCTGTCCAGCCTGCGTCTCTTCCCCTGGGGGGACATGGTGTCGCTGCTCTCCGAGGACAGAGGCCTCTTGGCGCCGACTGCCGCCTCAGAGCTGCACCCGGCACTGTTTGCCGACGTGTCGAGGTCGGCCGACGTGTCGAGGTCCGTCGACGCCGTATCCATTTCCTCTGCGGCGGCAGCAGAAGAAGCGGCAGCAGGACTGTCCTCAAAGTCTGCGGGAGAGGCCGGGCAGCACTTGAGAACGTTCCGGAAGACCTCCTCCGCGGCGGAGCACACCCTCTGGAACCACAGGAGCTGGAAGACGCCTCCCGCCAGGTGGAGCTGGCCGCGCAGCGACGCCGGGAGCGTGGCGGGCTCCACAGCGATGGTGACCGTCAGCTCCTTGTCCGCGCCGCCTTCCGGGTTCTTGCCGCCGGAAGAGGGCGTGAAGAGGCGCACCAGCCCCCAGACCTTGTTGTCCTTGTTGGACTTGCGCTGGTACTGGAGGCAGCGGCAGTACTTGGCGGCATCCTGGCACTCGCGCAGGAAGTTGGCGTGGGAGCGCGCGGTGAGGTTGCCCGCCACGTTGTGGGAGAGATCGAAGGGGTCCAGCAGGTTGAGGGGCCCCAGTTTGGGGCGACGGTGGGGCTTGTTGTTGGGTTGTGGCCCCTCCTCCTGCATGGCCTCCTCCGCCTCCTCCTCCGCCTCCTCCTCCTCCTCCTCCTGCTCCTGCTGCTGCTGCTTCGCCGCGGGCCCCTGGACGTGGCCGAGGAAGTCGGCGACCGGCGTGGCACGGCCCTCCCTGAGGGAGATAACGCCGCCGGGGAAGTCGAACTTGCTGTAGAAGGTGAAGAAGCCGGCCAGCAGCGTACCTGGATGGAGACCACAAACGCCAGAGGATAAATGGCGTTTTTATTTTTTATTTTGATCTTTTTCCCCCTCCTTTTTCCTCCGATTTTCTCCCATCCCAATGTTAGTCGTTATGCCAATTCCCAATCCCCTTCCTGGTCGCTGCGCACTTACCCCCCACAGTTGGTCTGGGAGAGTGGAGGCTACCACGTGCTTCCTCCGACACACGTCCAGCCAATCAACCGCTTCTTTTCACCTGGCAGCGCGGACTCTCACCGAGAGGGCGTAGCGTGTGGAAGGATCACACTACCCCCCTTAGATCCTATCCGCGCTGAGCAGGCGCCCCGACCGAACTGTAGGAGTCGCTGTTTACAACGACCCGGACCCACCCCGCCAGCTTCTCCCACCCTCTAATACTGCCAATTGTATTAGTGTGAACGGCCAGCCAAGCTGGTGACAACCCCGGAGCTGTGAGCTGGATTGGCGTCTCCGGGGTTGGTGACGAACGCAATCTCCGCTACGCCACATGACCGCCTGGATAAATGACGTTTTAAAAAGGAAAACTCCCAACATTTTGCGAAATTAGCTTACCGTCTTCTCCAGAGAGAGACACGAAGATAGATACCAGTTTCCTCTCTGTGCGTTCAGTAGAAAGCTATCTGGCTGCACGTTAGCCTAGCTTAGCACAATGAATGGAAGCGGACATGACTGGGTAGCCTAGGCATTGTCCAACTAACACCTCTCCCGAAGGCTACCCAGTCATGTCCGCTTCCATTCAATGTGCTAAGCTAGGCTAACGTGCAGCCAGCTAGCTTTCTACTCAACGCACAGAGAGGAGACTGGTATCTATCTTCTTGTCTCTCTCTCTGGAGAAGACGGTAAGCTAATTTCCCAAAATGTTGGGAGTTTTCCTTTAAGGTATATAGTGGTGATGTTGGCTAAGGGGATCAATAAAAGAATATCTTATCTCAACAATGGGCGCAAATTATCATCCAAACTTGAGACTATACAGTGTATAACCATTCAATGCAATTTTCTCCCAACTTCAAGTGCAATATTCACAAGTGCAATTATCTACCCACTACTGTCCGACACTGATTTTTTTTTTATATCCACCTTTTCTCCTCCTATTTTTCTTGTATTTTCCTCCCATCCCAATTTAGTCGTTATGCCAATTCCCCCCTCCCCTTCCTGGTCATTGCACGCATTTACCCCCTACTTGCCGGTCTAGGGAGCCCTGAAGTCTATCACATGCTTCCTCCGATACATAGGAGACAGCCAGCAGCCTCTTTTCACCCGGCAGCGAGGACTCTCATTGGGTGAGTGCAACGTGTGGGAGGGCACACTACCTCACCCAGATCCCTTCCTCTCTGTGCAGGCGCCCTGACCGACCTGTAGGAGTCTCTGTTTACAATGACCAGATCACCACCCACCGGCTTCCCTCCCGCTGACACCGCCAATTGTGTCAGTATGACGGCCGGCCAAGCCGGAGGTACCGCTGACAGCTGGATTCGATACCAGTGTCTATGCGGTGGTAGACAGACGCGTAGTCCGCTGCGCTACCCGGCCGCACCGACACTGTGATTGTTGTATATTGTATAGTATTGTTTATTTTTATTACGTGCATGTGTATAGTATCATATTGTATAGTATTGTGATGTTGTACGCAAGTATAATGACAATAAAGTCTATTCTATATATTATGGCTGTCACCCACTAAGGATTTGGATAGTCGACTTTGATTGGCCGAAATTAGCCGATAATCGACTATTAGTAGACTATGAACTTTTTTTAATTTTTATTATTATTAAAATTTATTTTTAAATATTTTTATTTTATTATTATTATTTTTTTTTTATCATTCCATTTGGGCTGTGGGGGTGCTTAATGTCTGAAGGGGTCAACGGAAGGCTTCGTGTCCTCTGCAAAAGCATGCAATTGGTCCACTGATGGATACATCTTGATATTTGTCTAGTCTAGTGTGTTCATTAGATGGGTGAAATCCTCTTTCAGTGCCTCTGTGCCTGTTTTCGTAGGCAGTTAGCCTCTGGTATGCGTGCCATTAGCGTTAGCCACGCTTCTAGGCCTCTTTTCTTTTGGAAAGAATGATACAAAAAAATTATAATAATAATAAAATTTTATTTTTTTTTGCATTCGACTAAGAGGTTGGCAGTCGACTACGGCTCCTTTCAATCGATTAGTCGACTATTCGACTAATAGGGGTCAGCCCTACTATATATAGATATTTTGGAACTGAGGTGAGGTGAGGTGAGGTCACCGGGTTCCAGCACATGTGACAGAAGATCTATGAATAATGGATTACAACATGTTATCTGTTCCCTGGGAGACTCACAGAGGTCCTGCGTGTTCTGGCTGGGGGGCAGATCGAGCGGCTGGCTGGGGAAGGTGCAGTTCCATCCCTCCACCACACTCTCCTCCTCCTCGCCTGCAGGGGGCGAAAACAAACAGGACACGCTCACGTCATCACCAGAACACCCGGCGTCATCACCAGAACACACGGCGTCATCACCAGAACACCCGGCGTCATCACCAGAACACACGGCGTCATCACCAGAACACCCGGCGTCACCACGAGAACATCACAAGAACACCACGAGGACCCGGCGGACGGACGTTCACTTCCTGCTCGCGGTTCAGCTCCGTTCACCTCAACCCCACGGGGACCAGAGATATTGATGTTGACTAAACGAGATTACGTTTGGGGGGGAAAAAACAACGTACTTATATAATCAGTGGTGGTCGTGAGTGACTCATCGAATTACTTGAATCATTTTGATTTCCAAAAAACACTTAATGATACTTTGCACAATCGAAGCGGGCATGGCCAGGCCACCTTCATTTCACTATGTCTTGTATGTGATGAATAAACCTCTCAATGAGAAAACCTCTCTCCAACAAGCGAGCTGGTGGGCTGCTGACATCGCTAGATATTGGGGACTCGGACGAGCCTAAATCACATTATTCCCAGGAACAAAAAAGGGCCCGCTCCTCACATGACGGCAATGCGCCATACGTTTACATGATGGTACCCCTCTCACGGTGAAACAGGACAGGTGGGGTTCAGGTAAACAACGTGTGATGGGGGTGAGCGAGCGGGGGGGGAGGGGGGGGGGGGGCGGAGCTTACAGGCCATGTCTTTGAGCTGGTTGACGGTGGGCAGGACGGGGGGCTGGCAGTTCTGCAGGAAGTAGACCACCAGCAGCGTCAGGGCGTAGTTGTTGAGCAGGGGGCCGGCGCCGCTGGGGTTTCCTGTAGGAATGAATGAATGAAAACTTTATTAACAGATTGCAGAATGGGTACAGTGCAGTACAGCTCAATACAAGAGCATTCAAAAGGAGGAGAGTATAAAATTAAGCAATAATATCAATCAATTTAAAAGGTAGCTATAAACAAGCACTTATGGACACGTATAAGAGAGAGGAGCTTGAGCAGTAATGTGACTGACTAATATATATTTTCTCTCATTTGGATATATAAAAAAAAACTGTACTTTTATTTTTCATTATTTGTTATATTATTTTATATTTGTATTCAATTATAATGTAAAATATTGTAAGGAAGGGGCAGGGCTTGATTTTTTTTTTTTTATTACTTCCCCCTGTTCCTTCTCGAACACTGTATGGAAATAGTCTTTGACTATTTTACCTTTTTGTTTTTTAAACTTGTTTTATGTTTCCATGTACCTCGTTGTTCTACAGTAGACTCATTACAACATTAGCATTTCCACGTGTTTTTATATTATATTCCTGGCTAAATTGGGGCGACAGTGGCTCAGGAGGTAGAGCGGTCGTCTGGTGATCGGAAAGTTCCTGGTTCGATTCCCGCTCCTCCCGAGAAGCAAGACACTTAACCCCTAACTGCTCCTGATGAGCAGGTTGGCACCTTGTATGGTCGCCTCCGCCGTCGGTGTGTGAATGGGTCAAATGTGAGGAGCTTTGGATAAAAGTGCTATATAAATATAAAAGAAAAAAAAGATTTTTGCTAAAATATTTGAATAAAACATGGAAAAATGTAAATCACTGACCCATTCTGTGGTAAATAAATAACTGTGAACACAGTTAAAGACAGTAGAGGGTTGAGTACATTATTATCTAAAGATGGTAAGTTAGAGTGTTGTGTTCATGTATAGTTACAGTAGAGGTTGATAATCTATCTCAGGGTGATATGGATTAACTTTACAACTACAGGTACATGAGCTGTCAAAACAAAAAAACACACTTGGTTTGATGTCTGAAGGGTTTAATGCCGAGTAATCATCTGGGATCTCCAACTTTCTTATGATCACTGTGGAAAGACTGCCATTTCAGAAGCTCCCATAAACAAATTCAGATGATATTTGATTAATGAGAGGACTTTGGCACACACCCACACGTATCATATCATCACTACGCACGCTCTTCAAAGTACTGGGCGTGGGTGATCACTAATAGCTTATTGATGGGGGTATTAACATCCCGAAAGACAGCGCTCCCGTCATTATGACGTGAAGGTGATTAATCAACCAAGAGTCCGTTAGAAGTCATTAGAATGTACCGAGTCCTCTTGGGGATCATCCACACCAGGGGGATGGAAGGATTGCCTTTATGTGAATGTGAAGACAATATAATGACACAAAACAACACAAACCGGTCCGTCTCAGGAGAGACCGACACGAGGTTCTACTGCCCCCTGTTGACTCGAGAAGGAAACACACACACACCCAGGTGTATTAGAGACCCCCTTTATACCGTTAGTAAACAACAAAGGATGGACGTCTCCGGGGACAGACGGGACGGAGACCAATGCAACGTCCCTCCCTCCCGGCCCGCCCTGCCGCCCTCCCTCCCCGCTCTGCCCCCCCCCCCCCCCCCACCCCTTCGCCTCGTCCTGCTTCCGTCCAGCGTGTCCCTGGGGTGTCAGTATCAGTCCCCCACAGAGACACAGCAGAGTGCAATTAGAGTCTAACCAGGTTTGCAAGGGCATTAACCCTTTCACTGCCACACTACAGAAGGTTAACCCTTTACTATCACACTACAGACGGTTAACCGTCTGTAGTGTGGCAGTGAAAGGGTTTACCCTTTGTCGTGCGGCAGTGAAAGGGTTAACCTTCTGTAGTGTGGCAGTGAAAGGGCATTAAAACACAGAAGGGCCTCCTGACCAGCTGTAGCGCCCCCTGCAGCAGAGGACGAGGAGGCGCAGGAAGACGACGCCACTAAAACCAAGATCCTGTTTCACATTTTGAGACGATTAGCCATTTATTTGAACCCTTTCACTACCACACTACAGAAGATTAACCCTGTCACTACCACACTACAAAGGGTTAACCCTTTCACTACCATACTACAGAAGGTTATGCAACCATTTCACTCGCATTTGCCCCTAAAAATAGATCAATATATAACTCTTCCTCACAGTTAAATAAAAAAACATCCTTCCAGAAAGACTAATAAAATAATTAGAGGTATAGTTCAGGTTCTTTGGCCCAATCTGCTACTTAGCATTGATGTTCCATGCCGTTCCTCATACTAGCTCCACCTAGTTAGCCATAAGCTTGCACAGAGAGGAGCTTGACCCCATTGACTTTGCATTGGTTTGTGGCTAATTAGCCGGAGCTAGTATGAGGAACAGCATGGCTCCTACCTGTCAGGTGTGTTGTGTGTTGTACAGTGTGGGTCCTACCTGCCAGGTGTTTCTGCTTGGCCCAGAAGCGGATGGTGTAGACCAGGGGTCTCAGCCTGTCATCCATCCCCGAACACAGCTGGAGGAAGTGGGTGTTCCTCACTGCCAGTCTGGTGCGTGGGATAAGATAAGATGAGATAAGATATTCCTTTGCTACAGGTATGGACAGGGTAATGGATGAAAGACATAAATATAGGCAATACAATTTAATGTGAATATATAAAAAAAAAAAAAACATGACAAAGTAGACGGTGTAACAATAAAATTAACTCTGCATATGAAAATATGAGGAAAGTGACAAGTGAAAGTGACTACACAAGGTGCAGTATAGACAAGGTACCCTACTGACATGATAATACGTCATACATTATAATCTGTGCAGGTTTTGGTGGTTAAGAGTCAGAACTGAACAGAACTGAAGCCTTAAAGAAGACTGTAATGTACAGTACAGGGCAATGTCCTACTGGAATAGACTTCCAAAAGATTTTGTTTCAATTACCAGTAAAGTTGGATTCAAGAAGAGACTAAGAAAATCTGTAATGCAGTGATTTTGGTTAAGTCTAATCGGTGTCTGATGAATGAATATGGAATGTCAAGCTGTTTTTGAACAAGTTTTAGTTTTCTCTGAGATGTTTCTGTTTGTTGTTTTATTGATATTTGTTGTTTTATTGATATTTGATTTGTTCTATATGTTTGTATATTTGTTATTGTTCTTTATTACATGGCGTTTTCACATTCGCCGAAATGCTTGCTTGTGATTGGTCAATAGCGCGCGTCAGAGGTCAGTTATCAGACAATAATGACCGCTGTGGGACAATAATGACCGCTGTGCGCAGCTGTTCGCAATCAAGCCCACTGACATCAGTGCAAACTGCCGGCTGCCGGGGAAGCTGCTGGGGGGCGGAGCGACGAGCACTCAGCGGAGCCAGAACCAGTGTTACTGTTGCGAGTCGATGTAAAATGAATTAGGCATATTGTTAGTAAGTTAGCCATGTAATAAGCAGGATAATGTATAGCTATACTCGATCATTGTCGGAAAATAATTGACCTTCACTGACGTTTAAAACACCTCGCCGAGGCGGCTCGGTATTTTAAACTCTGTGTCGGTCAATTATTTTGCGACAATGACCTCGTAGCTATACATTATCCCTTACATATTTGTTTATATGTCTAATAATAATTAAATTTAAATAATTTATATTTAAATTACTGTGCTGAAGTCTGGGGAAACACTTATAATTCTACACTACAACCACTTTTTATACTCCAAAAAAGGGCCATAAGGATAGTTCACATTGCAGGTTATCGTGATCACACAAACATATTATTTTTTAAAGTCAAAAACATTCAAGTTAAATGATCTTGTGGAATTTAAAACGGCACAATTAATGTATAAAGCAAAAGGTAATGTACTTCCAGGAAACATTCAAGAACTGTTCTTTGATAGGGAGGGGGGTTATAATCTGAGGGGAGAACTCAATTTAAAAGTGCTAAATGTACACACTACCATGAGAAGACACTGCATCTCAATATGTGGAGTGAAACTGTGGAACAGTCTAAATGTGGTGCTAAAGCAATGTCCAAACATGAGACAATTCAAACTGATGTATAAGGAAATTATGTTCACGAGGTACAGGGATGAGGAAGGGACTTGATATTCACGGGTGTTTACATTTTTATTTTATTTCTTTCATGTTTTACATAGTTTTTTTTCCGCATATATATATATATATTTTTTTTTTATGTTTTAAATTAGTACACTCATGAGTAGTGGAAAAGGGGTAGGATTAAATAAGTGTATACTTCTTCCTACTCCTTTTCGAACATGTAAATTGAGTTATGTTTTGCTTTTGTTTAGTTATTATTTAGTTTGAGTTATGTTTTGATTTTGTTTAGTTATTTATTTTGTTTGTATTCATTTACATGTTCGAAATAAAGATTTCAAATTAAAAAAAATATGTCTGATTTTGATTTGTTTATTGTTCTATATTTGTTTGTATATTTTATTGGTGTTTTGTTTTATTTTATGTTGTTTTATTGATTACCGGTATTCTTGTTTGATTTTTATATGTTTGTATCCAGACCCCAGGAAGAATAGTCGCTGCTGAGGCCGTGACTAATGGGGATCTGAAATAAAGAAATGAAGAAATAAAGACGCTCCTTAACAGTCCTTGAGTTCTGCAGCCAGAGAGGCACATTCCAACGTTCCACACATTATAATATTCTGAAGCCACGGCGGTTGGGGACGATTTTACTTTTGGTTTCATGACGTCCGTGTTTTATTCCAATCAGCATGGGTATGGGCGGGGGTAATTTTCCATTGGTGGGGATTTGATTGGCTGTTTTTAAATAAAGGGCGGCCGCAGGATTAATAACGTTAACGTTAGTTCGGCCAGAGAAACCAATATACTAATTCAAATGGTTGGACCTGCGAGATTTGTACTTTGTAGGTCTGCATTTTAAATGTAAGGAGTAAAAAGTATGTTTTTTTTTCTCTGAAACGTAATTGAGTAAAAGTACAAGTACCGGTATACAAACCTAATAATACTTGAGTAAAGTACAAATCCCCAAAAACAGTACTTCAGTATTGTAACGAAGTACAATTACTCAAGTACTTTACTCCCCTGCCTGTTGGACTCGCCTGTTGTTGAGGGTGATGTCCAGAGACAGGTTGAGCTCGCGGTGGTGGAACTTGACGACGGGGAGGCGCGCCCCGGGGACCACGTGCACCTTCTGCACGCCGGGGACGCACTTCCTCAGGATGGTGGCCACCAGCTCCAGCACCTCGGACGGCGAGGCGGACGTCAGGTCGATGTCCGACAGGATGGAGTCCTCCGAGCGGCCGTCGTCAGACATGCCCTCCCCCGCCTGGAGACCAGGGAGGAGGTCAAAAAAGGAGGCCAGAAAAGTTACAAAATCTTTTTCATTTAGAAAGTGAGTTTAGTAGGAGGAAATTTTATTTTAAACATCAGTTTGCACGTACCACACTTAAACAGATGTGCCCTTCGGTTATTGGTGTAAAGTTGTGGAATTCTCTCCATAGCGAGCTTAAGGGATGTAATAGTGTTTGTCAATTAAAAAAGAATTATAAAAAAATATATATTTAGTCAGTATGAAATTCAAATGTGAATCTGAATAGTGAGATCTTTTATTTTCTTGTTTATTATTATTATTTAAAAAAAAATCTTGTTTAATCTGTGGATCGTTTGTTTCTTTGTATATGGTATGAATTATTATTTTGTGTAAATTAGGTTGTACACCGACAACCTAGTAATATCAAGTAATACTTGTTTAGTTTAGGAATAGGGGGCAGGTAACTATAAGAATGATTCTTCTTCCTGCTCCTTTTGCCCATGGTAGAACGTTATTTATGATTTTGTATGAAAACTGCATGATTGAATTGCTTCCATGTGGCAAATAAAACTCTGAATCAAATCAAATTAATTTGTAAAGCCCAAAATCACAAGTCAATGTCCCCATGGGCAGGACAAGTCTTCTTTAACCTACCTGTTCTCCTTGGCCTTCCCCCCCCACTTAATCACCACTAGACCCCTGGCCCTTCTATCCTCTTTGTTTTACTGTGTCCTACCTGTTTTTATTACTTTAATTGCTTTACTATGTTTTTAATCTTATATCTTGCATCATATTATTTTGTTTTTATTACTTTCATTGCTTTATTATGTTTTTAATCTTATATCTTGCATCACATTATTTTGTTTTTATCAACCTGCCTGTGAAGCACTTTGGTGCCAGCTGCCGCTGCCTGGAAATGTGCTATATAAATTAAATTTACTTGACTTGACTTTAAACAAGTCAAGAAGAAACATCACAATAAATCAAGAACAAAAAAGAAAAACACCATGAAATCCAATATAAATGTAAAATAAATAAATGTGACACTCCCAGACATACCCCAGCGAAGGTAAGGAAAAAAACTCACTAAAAACCTAGCAATAGGAAAAAAGCACCACAGGCAATGTGGAGGAGAGAAACCTTAGAAGGGCCGTTCAAGGGGGGATCCCGTCTTCTTGGATGTCGGTGATAATATAGTGTTGCTATGGATGATCGATGGGTGGAGAATAAAACAATCGAGCCTTGTTTACAGACGTTGTTTTATTCGTCACATAAGGTACATGTTAGGGCTGCACAATTAATCGGAAAAAAAATCGCGATCTCGATCCATAGACCTATGCAATCTCATTTATAAATTATGATGATTTAAAAAAGAAAATTACTTTAATTTAAAAACATTTTTTAAATATTTTTACTTTACTTTTTTAAATGACAAAAAAATAAGAATCGTGATCTCAATTCTTAGAGAAAAATCATGATTCACATTTTAACAAGAATCGTGGAGCCCTAGTACATGCTTGGTTCTGTATGAGCCCCCTGAGATTGTGCTTCATACAGTAAAATAAGTCAAAAGAATAAAGTGCAAACACTATACAAAGTATACAATATACAAAACTAAAGTACAAAATGCAACAAATACAAAAATATTAAATGAGGTAGAGCTGTAGTGCAAATCTTTTTAGTAATAAATAGATAAAAGATGGTGTAGTGTTTAAAATCATGTTTAAAGTGTGAGTGTGTGCATGTGGATGTGTGTGCAATGAATGTAGAATGGTTGAGTTAGTGTTGCATAGTCATTGAGCATCCTGATGGCCTGGGGATTGAAGCTCTTTCTGAGTCTCTCTGTACCGGCCATGAGACTCCACTAGCGCTTGCCTGACGGCAGCAGTGCAAAGAAGCAGTTGTTTGGGTGACTAGAGTCTTTGACTATTCTTTAGCCTTGGCCCTGCACCGCCTGGTGTAAAGGTCCTGGAGAGTGGGAAGCCCACCTCTGATGGTGCGTCCGGCTGATCGAGCCACTCTCTGCGGTCGTGTGCAGCGTATAGCACATTTCACACAGAGTGACGACGCGATGCTCTTTACGTACGTTGAAAGAAGGTATTTAAAACAAGCACTGAACCATCCAGAGACCCACGGCGCAACTAGCCTTACGTATAGGCAAAGGTTGACTGGAGAACTAACGACTGGAGAACTGTTAAGACTGTCTGACTCTTAATAATAAACACTGCACGGACTCTGGTGCAGTGTTACTAGGGTCATCACTATTACTACTGTCTGATTGAGTCCTGCCAGCCGCTACTACTACTGCCATCACTATTACTTAAACTTTATTACAACACATGATCACCTACTGTACCCCCCCCCCCCCCCCATGCTGCTATGACACTTGAATTTTCCCAAGGAGATTAATAAAGGAAAACTTGACTTGATTGCTTCATCCTCTACAGGCGTCCTCTCCAGACGAAAGAAAAGAAAAGTAAAAAAAGAATACACGGAACAATCACAAAAGACAACTAGGGGGGGGGGCAGTGATGGTACCTGTTCTGGGTTGGCCTTGGCGCGGGCCTGGTACACCTTAGTGTTGTCTAGGTCCAGGAACAGGTCCAGGTCACAGCAGTGGATGTCAAAGGTGTTGACAGAGGAGCCAAACGCCTGGATCTGGCTGTCTGGGAAACACACAAACGTATCAACGGATCAACAGTCTGAAACCATCCAGAAACACACAAACACACCAACGGATCAACAGTCTGAAACCATCCAGAAACACACAAACACCAACGGATAAACAGTCTGAAACAGCCCAGAAACACACAAACACCAACGGATCAACAGTCTGAAACCATCCAGAAACACACAAACACCAACGGATAAACAGTCTGAAACAGCCCAGAAACACACAAACACCAACGGATCAACAGTCTGAAACAGCCCAGAAACACACAAACACCAACGGATCAACAGTCTGAAACCGTCCAGAAACACACAAACACCAACGGATCAACAGTCTGAAACCGTCCAGAAACACACAAACACACCAACGGATCAACAGTCTGAAACCGTCTAGAAACACACAAACACACCAACGGATCAACAGTCTGAAACCGTCCAGAAACACACAAACACCAACGGATCAACAGTCTGAGAGACCATCAAAGTCTGTATAATGAAATCACAGGGTAGTTCTGCTGCACACTCTGTCCCACCAGAATCTGTGATGTCAGAGTGATGTCAGAGTGATGTCAGAGTACCAAAATAAAACCGGGGACGCAGCCATTGCTAATTACGCACCAAGGCTATGGAACTCCCTGCCTATGGACATTAGGGGGGCTAATATTTTCAAAAGTAAGCTAAAAACATACCTCTTCACCTTCAGCCTTTCAATGCACTCTGCTACTTAAGTTTATTGTACCGTTTATTTTTTATGTCTGCACTTTATGCATTGCTTTTATTCTGTAAATAAAATGCGCTGGTGACTGTGATCCGAGCGCATGTGGTGTCAAAGTGAGATAGAGCATACAGCTAATGGATACAGCATTAAAGCATCGTGCAGGTGACTGGGATCCAAACTTAGAGCATGTGGTGTCAAAGTGAGATGGAGCATACGGCTAATGGATACAGCATTAAAGCATCGTGCAGGTGACTGGGATCCGAACTTAGAGCATACGGTGTCAAAGTGAGATGGAGCATACAGCCAAGGGATGCAGTATTTTGATTGATAGCCTAGAATTGAGAAATTTGGACACATGCCATTTGAAATATGAATATAGAATATCAGGCCTATAAATATTACGTTATTAACACTTCTTTTCTTTTATTAGCGATCTGAATTCATATTTCATCAACCGAGCCTCCCGTTAGTACAGCAGCCTCTCTCTGAGCTCCAATGGGAAAATACCGCCCTCTATCGTCTATCCCTGTGTAACTGCACCCCATTCGATTACACTGGTGGATGTGTGGGGGGGGAGCCTCCTCGCTCCACTATGCTGGCGAGGGATCTGATGAACAGGGAAGTGATCGCGAGATGGAAAACAACCTGGAATATATATTTACAGTAGCCAATAATCAATCAATAAACGCGATCGATATTTGGAATGGCTATCAGGAATTGGTATAATCTTTTTGGAGAACATCTGATCTAAGGTAAGGAGTCTATGTTACCAGTTTTAGGATAATCTGAGCTATTTTCACTGAGATAACAGCGTGCCCCGTGTGTGTGTGTGTGTGTGTGTGTGTGCGTTGATCAGGAAATGAGAGAATCGATTTCTCAGCTCGCTTCTATAGCGTGCATAAGTAACACATACTATCGATAATCTAGCGTTTATTTGAAAACGATTCATAAATAGGCCGAAAAATGACAACTTTTCTAGTGTATTCGAGAATATTCCAGTAAATGTCGTTTTTCTATTTTCCTGAAATTTTCGCGAAAACGATTTTCGAAATGCTATAGAACGGAAATGAACAGATTAAAAAACAATCCGTTTCGACAATGTTGACTGCAAACAAGTCATTGATAAGTGACGGGCAGATTAGACGCATAGCCATAATTTAAAACATAGATTATGCGTTTTTAACGCTATCATTGAAGTGGATGCTGGCATCCACCACGTAAAGGACGACACCCCCTGCCGGCTCTGAAAGTGTTACGGCCAAGTCACATCAATTGATCGGGCCAAATCTCCTCTTACCAATGCCAGAATTAAATCTGGATTTAGTACCACCAGGCGCCCGTTACAGACCAGCAGCAAAGACCATGAATGAAATCTACTGTAAGTACAGTTACTTTTGTATAATGTCCATAGCTCCGCCATTTTTGACCGGATTGTGGCGCGTTTTTTTCTAGACATTCACAGAAAGGTAAAGAAACAATATACGTTGTATTTTATGGCAATAACGTTCAGGTTTTGTTCGACCCGGGAGATATAATCACGAAGATCACGTCAGAAAAATGGTTGGGCTTCCGTTGTCGCCGGCTGGTGTGAGCTGGGTAGTGTAGTTTTATGACATTTCGACGTGCATCAAAAACGGCTTCCTGACCTCGTGTCTAAATCGTCCGTTTTCCGGTGCAATGCGCAGAGATTTTTACAAGCTCATATTTAGCTAATAACACTTAAAATCATTGGTAAACAAACATAGTGCTGAAAATATACACTTTGACTGCTGTTTTCATAGGGTTAGGGTCTTTACTCTTGGCTACATTTGAAAAAGAAATGCAACATTACTTAATACGGACTGTATTGATCTATTTATGACGTGAAAACGGTACCGGGCCGATCGGGCTTAAGTGGTTAAAACTAGGGATGCTCGATATTGGCTTTTTTACCGATACCGATATTGTCCAACTCTTAATTTCCGATACCGATATCAACCGATATATGCAGCCCCCCCCCCCCCAAAACTGAATAATTTCAGGTAATTAACATTACATATGTCTTGTTGTGGAATTAACATAACATTATGCATACTTTTGACAATAAATAAAATCTGAATTTGTTCTTACTTGCTTGCCTGGGTAAATAAAGGTTATAGAAATAGAAATATACCGATATTTTCCGATATCACATTTTAATGCCAATATCGGTAGGCCGATAATATCGGACATCCCTACTTAAACCCTCCTGAGTTCGGTATGGGATGTGCGTGTTTGCTCTCGAGGAGGCTACCTGGGAAGAACTCAATGAACACCTCCTGCAGGAGTTGGACCAGCAACCTGCGGCACTTCTTCTCGTTGTCCCTCAACTGGAAGCGCTCCACCACCAACTGCATCTGTTCGTTCACCTGGAGAGAGAGGAGGAGCGAGAGACCATGAACAACAGCACATGACCTGGAGAGAGAGGAGGAGCGAGAGACCATGAACAACAACACATGACCTTCCATCACAGACACACAGCAACAAGCTGACATCCATAAAAGCATCCCATCAGGGGGGGGCTGGGCAGCAGCACTTTGAAACCAGTAACAGAACTGGTATCATATCTACATTTTAGACAACATAAAATATATTTTACACTTATATAATAATATACTGTATTTATATAGAGCTTTTATGTTCACATTTACCATCCATCCATTCACCACACACACACACACAGTATGATCACCACACACACGCATACATAAAGTATGATCACCACAAAAACACACACACACACATACATAAAGTATGATCACCACAAAAACACACACACACATACATAAAGTATGATCACCACAAAAACACACACACACAGTATGATCACCCCCCCCACACACACACACTAGGGGTGTAACGGTACGTGTATTCGTCCCGCGAATTTACGGTACGGCCGTCACAGTGCGGTACATCCAGCCATACGGTGAATACGTCTCAGATGACAAGCGGACAGAATAACAACAGCGCGCACTGACATCTGCACTCGGCTCTCCCCTCCTCCTCTCCTGTTTACTACAGCCTATTTGTCCCTAAAACAAAACCATGATGAATTAATTAAATGTTTAACACAGCAGGGCCATTACAATTGTGCAGTTTTCTTTAGTTTTCTTGTTCGCCCAATAATGTTAACCAAAAGACACACGCGCGCGAGCGAACACACACGTCAACCTTTTCCGGCGGAGTCTTTATTTCTTTATTTCAGATCCCCATTAGTCACTGCCTCAGCAGCGACTATTCTTCCTGGGGTCTGGATCCAAACATATAAAATTAAACAAGAATAATCAATAAACAACATAAAAACAAAACAAATATCAATAAAACACCAATAAAATATACAAACAATTATAGAACATTAAACCAATTAAAATCAGACATACAACCAAATATGTATGCCAAATTTTCTAATATAGAACAAAAACAAATATCAATAAAACAACAAATATCAATAAAACAACAAAGACAACAAAGACAACAATAACAAATATCAATAAAACAACAAATATCAATAAAACAACAAAGACATCTCAGAGCAAACTAAAATGTGCTCAAAAACAGCACAACATTCCATACACTCATACTCTAATACTCATAACCACTAGACAAACACATTCCAAAACAACACATAACCCAACACAAGAACCCATTCATTAGACACAGATTAGACCTAACCAAAATCAACCTCTTTCTGCATTACAGCCACTCGTAGTCTCCTCTTGAATCCCACCTTACTGGTAATTGAAACCAAATATTGTGGAAGTCTATTCCAGTAGGACATTGCCCTGTACATTACAGTTTTCTTTAAGGCTTCAGTTCTGGGTCTCGGCAGGGCGAACCGACCCTTCAAGGCTTGTCTAGTGCCATAGCCATGACCATCACTAATAAGCACCAGCTGCAAAAAGAGGCACACAGGTTTATGCAAAGTATAAATATTTCTCATAAACAAAATAAGACTACACACTAGTCTCTCATTGACTCTCATCCATGACAGTTCCTTGTGCATTTTCTCAACACTGTTTCTAATTGAGCTATGCAATGCAAGTCTTGCAGCTCTATTTTGAGTAAGCTGTATTTTATTTAAATCTTGTTTGGATGCATTTGACCAGATTGCTGGACAGTAGTCCAGATGTGACAAAACTAGTGATTGTATGACTTGCTTGGTAGCTGTGTCTGTTAAAAAATAGGCATTCCGTCTAATAATTGAAATACTTCTGCTCATTTTTGTTACAATATTGTTAATGTGAGTTGACCAAGAGAGTGTTTCATCTATTATAACTCCAAGCAATCTGGCCTCCTTAACTTGCTCAATATCTGCACCCTGCAAAGAAATATTTAATCTGTGATTCTCTCTCTGAGCATGCTTTGAACAAATAATTAGACATTTTGTTTTGGATGCATTTAGTTTCAGCTTATTTACCGTGACCCATTCAGAAATCTGCATTAACTCGCTTTGAAGAAGACTGCTGAGGTCTTTGGCATTGCTTGCCGAAGCATATATTGTAGTGTCATCTGCATAAATGGAACTGCTTGCATTTCTTAAACTTTGTGGCATATCATTTACAAATATTGAATATAATAATGGTCCAAGGCAACTTCCTTGAGGAATGCCACATTGTAGCGTTTTAAAGCTTGATAAAGTTCCATTAAACAGGACACATTGTTGTCTCATGAATAAATAACTTTTCATCCAGTTAGTAGCTGAGTGTTTGAAACCATAATCAGCTAGTTTTGTAAGCAGCAGTTCATGATCAATGAGATCAAAAGCTGCGCTAAAATCTAACAGTACTGTACCAACTAATAATTTACAGTCAATATTTCTTAGCCAATCATCAGCCAATTGTGTAAGTGCTGTGCATGTTGAATAGCCTGGTTTGTAAGCATGTTGAAAGTCAGAATTTATGTTATTAAGGGAGAAATAATTTTGAATTTGTCTCACAGCTGATCGGAGAAAAAATAAAAACACACACACACACTAGGGCTGTCACTAACAAAAATGCGAATTCGATATTCGTTGCAGAATTATAGACAAGTTCGAATTCGAATTTCAGTGTAAAAAAGCTATTGTCAACGTTTTGGCTACTTTCTTTTTACCATGGTATGTTTGGTATCATTCTTTTCAGCAGTCTCACCTATATGACCTGACCGTTTGTTTTCATACTGTACAATACATACTGTATACTGCATACTGTACAACACAAAAACGATTTTAGAATATGTGTTTTTCTACTATGAGGCTGAGCAAATGTAAACATGCTCCATGAAGCATTAGAAACAATGAAAATGCACCCCCTCAGGTTGCCTATGTACAAACAATTATATGTGTAAACAATTATTTTCTTACCTCGCCTCATAATCCTCCTCTGAAACGGCACAAAACTCCAAACGCACTCCAAAAGACCGACAACTAGCGTGATCAAAAACGGCGAAGATAATAATACAAATAGAGTACAATTTACGCATGCGTAAAACCCACTGTAGCACCCACTCCACACACTTATAGCACACACCCACTTTAAACAAACACACTGTAGCACCCACTCCCCACACTTTATATTTATGGATGAAGGATTGCACTACAACTCGTACACCTTACTGTAAATTGTACCTAAAATTGTACCTCATCCCATTTCTGCTTTGCACTAGATAGTACTGTACATTAGTACACTGCATAGTATTGTGTATTGTATATTATATGGTAACTCAGAACATTGTACATATGTCTATACCGAACACTGTGACCTCATTTTCTTCTTCTAAATTCATGCTATATTATGTTATTATGTTATTTGATACTATCTTGTCTAGCACAGTCTCTGGAGCGTAACAGTAAGAAGCATTTTGTATGAAAGTATTCTGTACTTCTGTATGACAACTATTAAAGAACTTGAACTTGAACTTGAACCTTATTTTGCATCGAATTTAAATGATCCTGTTTCAATTATTTCTTGGGCCATCAACACCAAATCAAAACTAGCTACAGTACTATGTAGTTTCAGGCCTCAAGTTCAAGTTCAAGTTCAAGTTCTTTAATAGTTGTCATACAGAAGTACAGAATACTTTCATACAAAATGCTTCTTACTGTTACGCTCCAGAGACTGTGCTAGACAAGATAGTATCAAATAACATAATAACATAATATAGCATGAATTTAGAAGAAGAAAATGAGGTCACAGTTGTTCGGTATAGACATATGTACAATGTTCTGAGTTACCATATAATATACAATACACAACTATGCAGTGTACTAATGTACAGTACTATCTAGTGCAAAGCAGAAATGGGATGAGGTACAATTTTAGGTACAATTTACAGTAAGGTGTACGAGTTGTAGTGCAATCCTTCATCCATAAATATAAAGTGTGGGGAGTGGGTGCTACAGTGTGTTTGTTTAAAGTGGGTGTGTGCTATAAAGTGTGTGTAGTGGGTGCTACAGTGCGTTTGTTTAAAGTGAGTGTGTGCGTGTGGATGTGTGTGCTATGTGTGTTTGGTGGTTGTTGTTGTGTAGTGTTCATTCATTGTTCGTTTAGCAGCCTGATGGCCTGGGGATAGAAGCTACTTCTGAGTCTTTCTGTGCTCGCCTTGAGACTCCTGTATCGCTTGCCTGACGGCAGCAGTTCAAAGAGGCAGTTGTTCGGGTGGCTCGAGTCCTTAATAATTCTCTTAGCCTTCCCCTTGCAACGCTTGTAGTAAATGTTCTGGAGGGTGGGGAGCCCCCCTCCAATTGTGCGTTCGGCTGAACGTGTCACTCTTTGTAGTCTGCTTTGGTCTTTTGCAGTGCTATTCCCAAACCAGGAGGTGATGTTGCCGGTCAAGATGCTCTCTATTGTACATGAGTAGAAGTTCTTAAGGATCTTCTGGCTGACTTGGAACTTCCTTAGGCGCCTGAGGAAGTAGAGGCGTTGTCGTGTATTTGTAATACGTGTTTTACCGTTTTTAGCGGTATCCTCCAAAAAAGGTTATTGAAGTTATTATTATAAAAAAATATAAAAACATTTATTTTTCTCAAATTTGAATTTCTCCGTTCACGTTCGAATCTCGTGTTTTTATGTAAATTCGAAAATAATGTGACAGCCCTAACACACACACACACACAGTATAAAAGCTAGGGATGGGCACGAGTAATGTTTTCCCAGATTGAGTACTCACAAGGATTACTAGAGTAGTGCTCGAGTACTTGTTTAGGGAAATCTCACACACACACACACACACACACGCACACACACACGCACACACACACACAGAGAGATAATGTGTGTTTTCGTGTTCAACGTTAAACTATTGTGCAACCTTATACACTGTACTTAAATAAATAACCTATTTGGAACTTAACTTATTGAAATTATGTTTTTAAGTTGCAGGAAATTCGTTTTTTTTTGCTAAATGTTTTCCCTCCCCGGATGGGGGGGCACAGCCCCCCTCAGGACCACCCCCTAGTTGCCACTCAGCACCATCTTGTTTGAAAGCCCTGCAAAGGAACAACCAGGCAGACTTCTCTCGCGGGGACAGAACTTAAAGACGGAGAGCTTACGTTGACGGTCTTGCACAGCTCGGGCTTCAGTCGCTCCAGGACCTTCTGCAGGTCCTGGAAGTCGTACTTCTTCTTGGCGATCACCTTGAACACCTTCTTCTCCCTGGGTTTGACGCGCAGCCTCAGCCCCTTCAGTGTGTGCTCAGAGCGCGACAGCGCCCCCTGCCTGCCCTCCGTCTCGTCGAACTGCACAAAGGCAAAAAGGCCCTGCGGGATAAAACGAGGAGATGACCACAGATGTAGGTCAGACCTTATAATAGCAGTGTTTGCACCATGACAGGTTGGTAGGTTATTTGAGGTAGTGGTATGATGCACATAATAATAATAATAATAATAATAATAATAATAATAATAATAATAATAATAATAATAATAATAATAATAATAATAATAATAATAATAATAAATGTTATTTGTATAGCACCTTTCATACAAGAATTCTTCTTACCGTCTTCTACTATGATGCACTCTTCCACAAATTAATCTTCCTTGTCTATATTACTACCTACTACTATACTAATGTCTCTACTACTATGCACTCAAACACTCAGTTGTAAGAGTTGTACCCTTCCTGCTGACTCGTCTACAGAACTTGTAAAGTCACTTTGGATAAAAGCATTCAGCTAAATGACTAAATGTAAAATGTAATGTAAGGAATTGCTACACAGCAAAAGTGCTTCACAGCAGTAATGTGGACATAAGATAGACATAGGCATAGAATTAGCATAAAATTGGCATAATTATAGACGGGCATAAAATGAGCAGGGAACTGACAAAATAAAAGCAATGCATAAAGTGCAGACATGGGATGGGTATAAAATAGACTGAATAAAAGGAGTGCAATAGAAAAAGCTCTCATTTACAGTGCAATAATCATAAAAATAGACAGACTAAAATAGTGCAATAGTGCAGTGCAATAAAATAGCTCTCATTTACAGTGCAATAATCGTAGACGTGGATGTAATGGGTGTTAAGTGGCAGAGTAGTGCATTAAGCAACATTCCACACTCGGAATAATGAACTCGAATCAACTGGAGAGACGACGATGAGCTCCATCTTTTATTCTGCGCGGGGGCCGAACCTTCTCTTTGTCCATGATGACCTCCGTCACCGGTCCAAACTGCTGGAAGTAGTCCGTCAGGTCGGTCTGGGACGTGTCCTGCCGGAACCCGCTGACGAACACGCTGAGCTCCTCGTGAGTCTTGCGGGCGTCCCGCACGCCCACCAGCGTCTTGTGCTTCCGCCCCTTCATGTGCTCCTCCAAGCTGGGTCCTTTAAAAAAAAAAGGAACACGCCAACATTTTGGGGAAATTTAGCTTATCGTCTTCTCCAGAGAGAGAGAGAGACAAGAAGATAGATACCAGTTTCCTCTCTCTGTGCGTTCAGTAGAAAGCTATCTGGGCATAACAAAAAATATTGTTTGTTTCCGGTTGCCGACCGACCCTGCCGATTTAGGTGCGACCCAATATATTTTACGAGTTTTTAAAAAAAAATTAAAAAGAAAAAATAATAATAAATAGTTTTTTTTTTCTTTTTTTTTAAGAATAAAGTTTCATAGAAATCTTAGTCAAACCTTTAGTATTATGGATATTAAACATGCTGGCAGAGTACATGCATCCATGTTGTTGTGAACATTTTAATTAAATAAAGAAATTCCCTATCCATAGTCGCCGTGGGAAAGAATAAAAATAAAAAATTAAAATTAAAATTCCCTACCTACCCATGCCTTAACTGACAGGAAACAAACAATATTTTTTTTTATGCCCTGGCTGCACGTTAGCCTAGCTTAGCACAATGAATGGAAGCGGACATGGCCGGTTAGCCTTCGGGAGAGGTGTTGGTTGGACAATGCCTAGGCTAACTAACTGGCCGTGTCCGCGCTTCCATTCGTTGTGCCAATAACACTGGCGCCATTTAGTAAAGATGACGAAAGCTTATGGCAGTCAATGAGTTAATGTAAAGACGTGAAATTACTTTGTTGGCGTTGTTTGCACAATAAAGTCACCTTTTGAGGAAAAGTATGTGTTTGCCTAAGTCATCTCTTCATGATGCTGGCCACCTCTGGTGAAATGTTCTCAAAACCTCAAAATATATGATTTAAGCCATTACTTTAAGAATGTGACCTTATGGCTTTTCCTCAAGCTGAACCACGCAATCTGACACGTGATTGCATTTACAGGCAGGGAACAAAATAAGTACCAGCCAACAGCCAATGGCTGGTAAAAAATCTGCCTGGCTGGTAGTTTTTAAAATCTACCAGCCAAATGGCTGGTAAGTCAAAAAGTTAAGTTTGTTCCCTGAGAGCAGAGCTACACAGCAGTGCGCCTATTTTGCGAGCCGAAATAAGTCTGTGGTTTTTTCTTCTTCTCACAACGGGTCAAATGCATCTAACATGCATTGCATCGTCGCCATTCCTTTATGCCCACATCGCCCGAAATGAACGTTATGTTAGCGTAAGCTAACAAGCTAATCCTGATCAGCGGCAGAGCCATAGAGAACAGCAGACAGTGTGGACTGGGGAAAGGGAAATGGGGGGGGGGCACTCTCCCTTTCTCTGTGTGTGTGCGTGCGTTTGGAAAGACGATGAAGTCACTAGTCAGGACTCAGGAGAGGAGTATATTGTAGTAAACTCAGGATTACTGAGGATGCACAGATAATGTTGATATTCAAATATAAAAAGGTTTCGAGAGGAGTGGAAGTTTGAAGACAGACTAGACTACAATATGATGCAGGGGTGGTGAGTTGAAACAGTGCGTGTGTCCCCGACCCCACTTCTATGTTTGAATAAATTATTTGCATTTAAAACTATTAACGCTGACTCATTCCTTCAGTCCACTCAAAATTATGCTAATATTCCTTATGTTGTTTATGATATTAATTGAAAATAGCATATGAGAGTATTATATAGTAATAATAACACATGGCGATATACTAAAAAGCTATTTTAAATTTTTGGCTGGTAAAAAATCTGCCTGGCTGGTAGTTTTTAAAATCTACCAGCCAAATGGCTGGTAAGTCAAAAAGTTAAGTTTGTTCCCTGTTTGCAGGTGACCTGCCATGAAACAGTGTACCAGCAGGTAACTTAAATTAGGGAACCCTAACTTTGTCATGGCAGGTCAGCTGCAAATGCAATCACGTGTCAGGTTGCGTAACTTAGTTTGAGGAAATGTTATACTGTATACCTGTATGTCATGTATGTCAGAAATGTCATGATATATATATCTGTATGTTGCGTATGTCATTAATGTCATTATGAATTGAAAATGGGGGACCCTGATGTAAACAAGACGAAAGTCTCTCTCTGGTCTGCACCCCCTTAACAATTGTGTGCTGTGTATTGTACCCATTCTGCAATCTGTTAATAAAGTTTTCAATCAATCAATCATAAACATTGCACTTTACATTTACACTTTACAAGAGATCGATTGAATATTGCAAGATTGCGCCGTCGGCACGACCAAATTAGTGTATTAACACTTTGATTGCCAGGCAGCAGGGGGCACTGTGGGCCTTCAGTGCCAGCGTTCTATTCAATGGAGAGAATGGCGTGTTTGCAGTGCTAAAAAAAACTATATTAAATATTATAGCTATGGATCTAATAACGTTTTCGATTGTCAGTGAGTTTCTTCCAGTCAACATGCAAAAAACAGATAATTTTTTTCATCCGCACATTTCCGTTTTATACCGTGGTGGTGAATGAGTATAGTTTCAGTGATTCTGAGTAATCCCATGAAAAGACGCGAAAAAACAGCGTTTTTATTGGAATTCACTTATCACGTTGCCATTCCTCGCTTGGATCAACAATCAATCTGAAATCAACGCTAGATTATCGGTATTATCTTTCATCATGCACGGATGAAAGGGGGCTTGCAGCGGTGCGCCCATTCGTGCCGTGATGTGACCAACAGAACACGGCCCACACACATAAAACACAGACACGTTTTGATTGCAGGGAAAGAAATATCAGATCAACGCAGGATCGGTAATATTAGAGTCCTTACCGTGTCTCTGATGTAATGCAAAAAAAATGATCCAATTATCTGATCGCCATTCCAGATATGCACAGCGATCCTGTCTCTGACGTTATCCGGCATTGCATGGAGTGCAATAGCGGCCGCTGCAAGGCGGCGGTATTGACCGTCTGCGATCTCAGACACAGTCATTCAGTACAGCATGCACAGGCAGCTGCCCCAATGAATTATGAATGGCAATAGCGAATAAAAGAAATACCGAAACAGAAACGTAGATCTCCGTTTTCGGCAACCAAAGGGTTAAGAATGCCAAAAAGTAATTGCACGTCTTTACATTACAGTATTCGTTTTCTGGCCTTGGCTTGGCTTTGGTATTATATATATATATATTTCCATAATTATGTGGTTGAGCACGGTAGAGTTGGGTATGTAACGGATGGTATCGTGAAGCGCAGTCACAAAGGGCTGGGGTGAGTAGCGGTGCTATGGGTTAAACTCACGCTCACATCCTGAAAAAGACACATAGACCCAGCACTTAGAAGTGAATTCACCTCTTGGTATAGCGGTCTGTGTTGTTGCCTGCGGTGTGGGAGACCGGGGTTCAACTCCCACTCGGGGCATCGAAGTTTGAGGTGACGTTGTCACAACAGTTACAGGTATAATTATAGACCACCGCAACACTTCCAGTATTTTGAGCTCATGGGAGAGGGCGGGGGGATCAAATTAATTAATGTTGATTAGAGCCTTTACGTAAGTGGTTGTTGTAGCTATGGCTAGTTGGCCACTTACGTCAAGGCTCTAAATCAACATTGAGACACGCGCTCCCTTTCCTTTACCACCACCACTACCCTTCCATGTTAACTCGTGGGGGGAAAGGGAGCGAGTGAATTAATGCTGATTAGAGCCTTGATGTAAGTGGCTAAGTAGCCGTAGCTACAACAACCACTTACGTAAAGGCTCTAATCAACATTCATTAATTGTACCCCCCCCTCCCCCCCCCCCTCATGAGCTCCATGTAACGCGGAAGTGCAGTAGTCTACAAGATACACTACACCACTAAGGTACCCATGTACATGTCAAAATACTTCCCAAAGGTCAGTGAATACCACGGCCACAACAAACACCAGAGGGAGCTCCACAAATCATGTTAAACCCAGATTCGGCTCAAACAAGGGACTACATTGATCTCTCTAGTAGCTCCATTCTGGTAAAGATGTGTTAAAGATGTGTTGAGGACATCCTGTATCTCTCAATGTCTCTGAAAATATTGTAATTTTTTGTTCTGTTTTTTTGTTGTTGTCGTTTGTTTCTGTTTTCCTGTTGTGTTTGTTTACATATGTAGGGACCTTTATCACTTTATCTTGCACATTACAACCATTTACCATAGGCGTATATAGGCACCCACATATAGTTGTTGTTATTGTTGCCGTTATTACTGTCCTGTAATTGTCTCAGTATTGTCATTTGTGTATGTTTTGAATAATGGAAAATCAAAATAAAATATTAAAAAAAAAAAAACAAGGGACTAAACACGTTTCGCAATTAATTATGCCACATCAATGTGGAACGCCCTACCGGGCCTACCCAAAGCTGTAAAGGAATGTGAATCACTACCCACTTTCAAAACCACTCTCAAGGGTCTTCTACGCCAACGGGAGACTGCAATTCGAAACTGGCCCCTGTAAATGTCCTAAACCCAAGAATACACAAGCCCTCTTCTTGGGACCAAGTAAGGTTTCGTCTTGTTTACATCTGGGTCCCCCATTTTCAATTCATCAGGACACATATGACATACACGACATACAGATAGACAGTACTGCTACATCTATACATTTATGACATACCAGATTTACAAATACAGTACTGTTTGTGATACAAAAAGAGTCCAGAAAAGAGAGTATATACATTTGACGTAGACGTCGAGTTAAGTCACTTACTGTTGGCTGTGCTCATATTGCACAGAGTGCAATGAAAACCATTCAACGTCTGTTGTATTTCGCTGTCTAACTCCATCATAACGACAATAGTTAAAGAGTTACAAATTTCCCTCCAACGTTTAACCGTTAACGTGCGTTTCTTGTTAGTGCACTGTGCCACTTCCAAATGAGTTCGGGTGGTTCGCTTACTTCGTTGTAAGGTTCCGCCTTTCCGTCCAATAGGGTCCAGCTGCAGCGCCGGATAATCCTCTCACTGGGCAAGCCTGTGGCACTGGCAGCCACAGAGGGCGCACGCTGATGTACGCAGGGGTGCCGTGGTCAAGGTCATGCCACGCGGTACCACGCTGTCCCAGCACTTTTCTGAGCAGAAGTACGTGCACGAATGTGCACGTGCACGCACACAAAAATGCGTTCACAACTTTCACTGGACTCGTCGTCCGTGCGCCAAGTACCTGTACTTATCTATCACCTAGACTTTGCATAACAAAGAACGAGAAGTGCAAAACCAAAATACAAGCCCTGTGGGGGTTTGCTTGAGCTGTGGAACCTCTCACTATGTGACAATGGTCCCGACTGGAAGGATGAGACATTTCTTATAAATTGTGCTTTAGAAGGAAACTGTCCTTCTGTAAACTGTAAGTTATATTGTTAATTTAGTTTGTATTTACTTTTCTAGTTTAAGTTAATTCAATTAAAGAAATTGTAACTACAATATTGTATCTACAATTACATTTAAAACATTGTTTGTTTTTCAACCATATCTGTTGACAATATAATTTCTTTATATATTGAAGGCTACATCCTGCTACCTTTTTCAAGGCAATATTTACAAAACCTAAACTAAAACTAGTAATTTCCTATACAAACATGTTTCCTACTATTTATGCATAATAATCATCTGTTCTGTGCGCACGCGAGGGAACATGTATGCGCACGTGACGTCATTTAAACAGAGTACAGGCACTTCTGATATTACGACTGCAGCCCTGGATGTACGTCTGGCGTAAAGTACGAACCTACTTTCTATAGAAGGGCAATTCCATGCAAATGTCAACCTCACCATGAAACATTTTTAATAACATGATCATAACCAAACCAATTTCAAATGTATCATCAAGGTCTATATTTTGAAGTACAAAATAGATTTGATCGTAATATTTATGAGAATGCATGTTTTTTCACACTACAGGAGGAGACACAATGATGTAAACATTTATTTTTCGATTAACCTAATTGTATGACTTTCTGAATGGCCAGAATGGCAAAAAATAAATCAACAGATATTTTTCTAACCTCACCTTTCGTCATGAAGGGCTGTTGTATCAATATGTGAATCAATTATGTACTTTGTGTCTTTCCATTGGCAGGTGAAGCATGCTGTTATAATGCCCCTTTATGGGACAGCGAATGTAACATCCATAACGTTTTCCAGGAAAAGTTTTCATAAAACATGCATCTGGAATGCAATGTCAACCAAACTTCCTAAGCAAAGCTAACTTTTATAAAGATGACATATCAGCAACAATTAGTCATTCTGGTATTATTTTTTGTATTCTTTACAAGTGTTATGGATGTTACCGTTATGGATGTTACATTGCAAGTGACATATGTTACATTGCGAAAATGTGTGTTGTTAAGTCCGATTATGACCCCTTTGTTTGAAGTATAATTTACACATTTTAGTTACACTTATTGAGATAAAGATGAGCCTGCAATAAGAAATGTTTTGACCTTTTGGATTTTGAGATAGGTGACAAAATACACAGCGTTATGGATGTTACGGAAATTGACAAGCTTTTCGGACTCACTGAAGACATGATGAAAACTCTGTGAACATCTTTTTCAAAGAATAACATGTTTACGCAAAAATGTAACATCCATAACGGCACTTTTTTGTGATTCATTCCTTGAGAGGAAATGCCAGGTTTTCCTGAATGTGCTTTTTGGGTACCTCAAACCCTTCCCTACAAAGTGATAGTAAACATGTTATTCTTTGAAAAAGATATTCACAGAGTTTTCATCATGTGTTCAGTGAGTCCGAAAAGCTTGTCAATTTCCGTAACATCCATAACGCTGTGTATTTTGTCACCTATCTCAAAATTCAAAAGGTCAAAACATTTCAGGCTCATCTTTATCTCAATAAGTGTAACTAAAATGTGCAAATTATACTTCCAATTCAAATCGATGCCTTGTCAATGTTAAGTTAAGTTTCCAATGTTCTCTCTGAGTGTAACATCCATAACGCTGGAATTGCCCAGAAGCAGCTGGGAGGTGCGCTGTTTTAAGTGAGCGTGTGTTATTGGATTGATTGATTGATTGAGCTGGACCCTACTCGTTGACACCTTGCCAGGGTAATCAAGCAACACTGTACAAATCACCTAACGTGACAAATGTGAGCCAATTTCAGACAAACAAAAAATGATGCAATGATTTGTTTATTTTTAATAATGTCCCTGGTGGTGGTATCGGTTGATTTGGTGCGTTGGATACAGGTGGCTCTGGTAGGAAACAGACCTTACTGTATACATACTAAACTCACATGAGTTTGCTTGTGTAAACGCCATGCATCGTTGATTGATGATTGAAAATGTTTATTAACAGATTGCAGAATGGGTATAAAATACAGTATGGCTCAATACACACAATTGTTAAGGAGATGCAGACCAGAAAAATTTCCTAACCCAGTTGTACAGTAAATTACCAAGTATGGCTTTGTCAGTATTCCAATGTACAGTGCCCCCCCCCCCCCCCACCTCCAATGTACAGTCCCCCCCCACCCCACCTCCTCCAATGTACAGTTTCTACGTCAAATGTATATACTCTTTTCTGGACACTTTTTGTATCACAAACAGTACTGTATTTGCAAATCTGGTATGTCATAAATGTATAGATGTAGCAGTACTGTCTATCTGTATGTCGTGTGTGTCATATATGCTATGATGAATTGAAAATGGGGGACCCTGGTGTAAACTAGACGAAAGTCTTTCTCTGGTCTGCATCCCCTTAACAATTGTATGTATTGAGCTGTAGGCCTACTGTACTGTACCCATTCTGCAATCTGTTAATAAAGTTTTCAATCAATCAATCAGAGAAAGACTTTCGTCTTGTTTACATCAGGGTCCCCCATTTTCAATTCATCATAACATACATGACATACAGATACAGTACTGTCTGTTACATCTAGACATTTATGACATACCAGATCTACAAATACAGTACTGTTTGTGATACAAAACGAGAGTATATACATTTGACGACATCATCATCGGTCATTTTGTTCTGTAATGTCCAAGATATTTGATTTCACCTTTGCTGAAATTTCAGGAAACTGTGACATCTGCTTCTTTGGTTCTACATATCATGACACTCTTACGGGCAGAACTTTGTATGATTCTTTTGCTCATAATAATATTATGTGACTCGAGATCAGTTTTTTCACGACAGTGTGAACGGCACAAATCACATGGAATCTGATCTTTTTCTGATTTGGGCCACTTTCACATGTCGTCCTAAATTGGTTAGTAGAGGTTCGATTTTTTGCAATGCGACCCCATTCTGAACAATCATCATCACAGACCGTTTACATCCTATTTCTTTATTGTCCATTTGCGTATGAGGAACGTGAGAAGTTCACGATGGAATCTGAGATAAAAAATAAAATAAAATTATAAATAATAATGTGAAGAAATCAGATCTGAGCAATAAATCATAATTTAGCACTAAGGCTTGCAGTGTGAACATAGCTTTAGACTAAATACCACAAATCTGCATGGTTTTACCAATCGCACCCAGTATTACAGACTTTCAATTGCTTGGACAGATCATCCATAGATTAACCTTTCACTACTACACTACAGAAGGTTAACCTTTCACTACCACACTACAGACGGTTGTAGTGAAATGGTTAACATTCTGTAGTGTGGTTGTGAAAGGGTTAAGCATTTGTCGCTGGCAATGAAATGGTTAACATTCTATATCGTCGGTGAAAGGGTTAACCATTTGGTAGTGAAATGGTTAAAAATAACTCCTCGTCTGACACCATTACTAAAGCCAAATGGGGCTGAGACACTTGACTATAATTGTACCTGCATATTCAGATGTTCACACCAGTCAATCAGAATGATCAGTGTATCTGAACACTCTGACTCATCCTCGTCTCATGTCTGCCCATCCTTTTGGCTGCGTTGGTGCATAATGGCACAATTCTTGGTTCTTGACACATTTTGGAATTCATATTTCGTTTTTTTTCTAATAGATCAATAGAACACTGGACATTTTTGTACTACCCTCTTAAGTTATTAAGGACAAAAACATTTCTGTCTTGGATGTCAAAGATTAGCCAAAATAGTCTTTGATTATTATTAGTTTTTGTGTCGCATCAGATTTAAAATCCACTACCCCCTCATTTGAAGACAAAAATGTCCCATTAAAACCATGTTTTACCTTTTAGAACAATTTATAGAGCAGAAAGTGTGCGTGTGTATGCACACACATGTGGAGGTATGTGGAGTTGAGAGTTCAGTCCATCCAGCACGAACGATCACCCTCTCCTGAGGATGTTTCACATTCCTGCATCTCTCTGGGAGTTACAGGCCGCATGATTTGATCCAGCGCCTCCTCATCCTGCTCCTTGGTCGTCACAGGAATGAAATGAGCAGACAGACATCCAAGCTAACGGTTTGTGACAGGACTCCAGCCAGGTGCATGAATTCACTAGCCGTTTTAGTTTTCTCCAGTGACCTCTTTGAAGTGCAAGATGTTTTTTTATTTACTTGAAAGAGTGCATGCAAGGCTGTGTATGACAGTATACTAAAGTAACTTTATCAGACATTACAAGTTCTACAATAAGGTCAGACACATGAATCTGCAAACACACATTTTCTATAGGCCTATAATGGGGAAATAGTACAAATGACTAATTAATTTTTTTTCCCTCAAAGATGAAACCCTAACATTACAGAATGGAATGATTATATTTTGTAATGGCTGAGATAAACACATGTGGTTTGAAAGGGAGTTAATGGGAAATGTCTGTCCTCATGACTTAAGAGGGTAGTGAATTTTAAATCTGATGCTACACAAACTAATAATGCATCAGTCAATATTTTGGCTAATACTTGACATATCCAAGACTGATTTAAAAAGAATCCCGAGCCACCCAACATTTGTTGATATGGAAAACTATTTTTTCCCCCATAAATAACAAGTGACACCAAGTAATCAAACAGGCATTTAAGGGTTAAAATCATTGAAATTATTTAGTGTTCGATCGTTTTAAGCAGGGCTGAAGTTCCAAGAGATTTATGCAGAAAGAAAAACGTGTCTAATGTTTTTATAGCAGTTTTTTTGGAAGTGGACATTTGTCGACTTACTACCAAGAGGGTAGTAAATTAAACTGTAGCCTGAGGGTTAAAGGTGCTGTATGTATGATTGATCGATTTTTCTTCTTACATACAGATGTATGCCCAGCCCATAGGTGCTTACAAGTCACAAACAATAAGTGATCATATAAAAAATATAACATAATAACAAGCTGTAAACAATGTACTTCAAAGAAACAAGAGGAATTCATATCAAATTATATACGAAATGTGTCTCCAGTGCCATGCGTTCTCCAAAAATCCTGCAAAACTGAAAATCTCCTCTACAAAAAACCAACTCAACATACAACTTTGACTGCCAAAAAAAATCCGGATTTACAAATTTAACTCTCAAATAAAACCCTCAAATCGGTGTACAAGGGGCAGTGAAAAACAAAATGATATTAATCTTCCACCACCCAGAGAACACAGAACCGCTCCTCCTCAGGTGTACCTTGGAATCTACCCACTTCCACAGCCAATGGCAGGGTGCCAGACCTTAACTGGGCAGACCTCTGTTGTCTTTAAATGTAACATTACATAAGGTTCAGTAAAATACTCGTCTTTAATTTCAACATATTTTCTAAGTTTAGGTTTCTTCCATATCTCCACCTTCCACTCATCCTGATGATTGATACTTTGTTTAATTATATTAACCTTACGATTCATAAAAATCACTTAAATTAAAAAAAATCATAGACATCTCTCTTGACCAGGGATGACCGTGTGCTCTGTCCCAGTTAAATATCTTTTTAGTCACCCGATCATCTGGCAACCATGGACCAGGCTGTGAGTGCCATTTTATTGTTAAAATAAGTGTTAAATAGCTCTACATTGACAGAAATTACTGGTCAGTAATATGGTCTCCCCATTTGAATCCAATACTGTAGTGGGCCTGTTATTTACCCACCCAACAGGCGACTTGTAACCGTCTAAATGTTTTTAAAATGGCTTATTCTTATTTATTGTGTCCATGTATGAATGATAGTCCTGTTTTGCAAGCTCGTCATCGCTGTAAATGAGGGTAACCTCTGTGTCATGTTGATATAATAAGGAATAAAAAATAAAGTTTGTTACTAATTAATTATGAATAAACAGCATGGCAGGGAACCAAGTATCCATAGCATGAAATTCTAGATATTACTAACTTGACAGTTCTCCCCCAAAACAACATGACTACAAATACAATCATTACTACCAAGCAATAATACAATGAAAGCATATTTTCTTAATTATAAAGTGTTTTAATAAGAAAGAATCAATGATTTTTTTCACCATACAATATAAAAGACATGAATGTGGCACAACACGTAACTGCGCTGCAGTGTAACGCAGCCGTCCCGAGTTCAAGTCCCGGAGACCTTTGCTGCAGGTCTTCCCCCATATCTCCTCCCAAAACTTTACTCTCTGCCTAACCAATTAAAGCAATAAAAATGCCACAACAAAATCTAAACAACAACTATTAACTATTTGCAAAAACATTAAATCTACAAGCGCTCTATTTCTTCACTGCTCTACCTCTACGGGCCTTGGGTTGCGTCTCGACATCATCCACCGTTTTAGACGCCGCTTTTCCCCTCTTGGGTGCCGCCTTCCCTCTGCCCTCCTCCGGCGCATCTTCCGTCACCTCGGGCGCTTCCTCCGTGACCTTGGCTCCCCGTCGGGCGCTCGCGATGGGTTCGGCTTTAACTGAGAGATCCTCCTCTTCAGCTTTTTTGCTCGACGCTCTCCCTTTGTTAGCGGGCTTGGATGCGGTGGCCTGAGGGGTAGAGGGCTCTGCGCTGTGACGTGCCCTCTTGGAGGGGATTACTTGCGAAGCCTCGTCTTTGTCCTCAACAGGTTTTGCCTTCCTTCCCCGAGCTGCCTTGGCGACGGGCGTCACGGCATGAGTCTCCGTCAAGTCTACCTTCCAGTTAACCGCTGTCATGGACCGGTTTGTGCCTTCCACATCTTCCTCAGCGGCATCGTCTGTTGCAACAACCGCAGTCTTTGCTGCTGCCTTTCTGCCCTTCTTTACTGGTCCTGATGGAACCTCGGCAGGGATATCAGCCTCTTCAACCTTACTCCGCTTTCCCCGAGGAGCAGATTCTGAAACTGGGACGGTTGTTTCCACAACAGCAGTCTCCTGAGCTGCTACTCTGCGTCCCCTCTTAGCTGGAGCCACTTGTGGAACCTCATCCTTCACAGCAGCATTGACCTTCCTTCCCCTTGTGGCTTTAACTGGCGCTTCTGGCTTTTCTTCAGAATCCTGTTTAGTCAAGATTTCTTCAACTGGAGCGACCTCTTCCTCCACGGTCTCGGCATCTTCTGTTGCAACAACTGCAGGCTTCGCTGCTGCCTTTCTGCCCTTCCTTACTGGCGCTTCTGGAACCTCAGCAGGGATATCAGCCACTTCAACCTTACTCCGCTTTACCGGAGGAGCAGATTCTGTAACTGGGATGGTTGTTTCCTGAGCTGCTGCTTTACGTCCCCTCTTAGCTGGAGCCACTTGAGGAACCTCATCCTTCACAGCAGCATTGACCTTCCTTCCTCTTGTGGCTTTAACTGGAGCTTCTGACTTTTCTTCAGAATCCTGTTTGGTCAGGCTTTCTTCAACTGGAGCGACCTCTTCCTCCACGGTCTCAGCGCTTGACACTGGAGTGGCATCTTCTGTTGCAACAACTGCAGGCTTCACTGCTGCCTTTCTGCCCTTCCTTACTGGCGCTTCTGGAACCTCAGCGGGGATATCATCAGCCACTTCAACCTTACTCTGCCTTCCTAACCTGCCTCGAGGTGCAGATTCTGTAACAGGGACGGTTGTTTCCACAGCAGCAGTCGCCTGAGCTGCTCCTTTACGTCCCCTCTTAGCTGGAGCCACTTGAGGAACCTCTTCCTTTGGTTTGGTCAAGCTTTCTTCAACTGGAGCGACCTCTTCCTCCACGGTCTCGGCGCTTGGCACTGGAGTGGCATCTTCTGTTGCAACAACTGCAGTCTTCGCTGCTGCCTTTCTGCCCTTCCTTACTGGTCCTGCTGGAACCTCGGCAGGGATATCAGCCTCTTCAACCGTACTCTGCTTTCCCAGAGGAGCAGATTCTGAAACTGGGACGGTTGTTTCCACAACAGCAGTCTCCTGAGCTGCTCCTTTACGTCCCCTCTTAGCTGGAGCCACTTGAGGAACCTCTTCCTTCACAGCAGCAGCATTGACCTTCCTTCCCCTTGTGGCTTTAACTGGCGCTTCTGATTGTTCTTCAGAATCCTGTTTGGTCAAGCTTTCTTCAACTGGAGCGACCTCTTCCTCCACGGTCTCGGCGCTTGGCACTGGAGTGGCATCTTCTGTTGCAACAACTGCAGGCTTCGCTGCTGCTGCCTTTCTGCCCTTCCTTACTGGCGCTGCTGGAATCTCAGCGGGGATATCGGCCACTTCAGCAGTCTCCTGAAGGGAACGAGCCGCTCCCCTGTGTGCCCTCTTAGCTGGAGCCACTTGAGGAACCTCTTCCTTCACAGCAGCAGCATTGACCTTCCTTCCCCTTGTGGCTTTGACAGGAGCCTCTGGCTGTTCTTCAGCGGGGTTACCGGCAGGTTTAACATCAGCCACCTCATCCTCTTGGACTTCCTCCTGCTTGGGTTCAGCTTTTTCCTCCGGCTCTTGTGAAATAGTCACAACCTCTTCATCCACCCGAGCTGCTACTCTGCGTCCCCTCTTAGCTGGAGTAACTTGTGGAACCTCATCCTTCACAGCAGCATTGACCTTCCTTCCTCTTGTGGTTTTAACTGGCGCTTCTGGTTTTTCTTCAGAATCCTGTTTGGTCAAGCTTTCTTCAACTGGAGCGACCTCTTCCTCCACGGTCTCGGCGCTTGGCACTGGAGTGGCATCTTCTGTTGCAACAACCGCAGGCTTCGCTGCTGCCTTTCTGCCCTTCCTTACTGGCGCTTCTGGCTTTTCTTCAGCATCCTTCTTTCTTCCTCTTCTGGGTTTCTCGACAGTGACGGCAGGTACAGATTCCTCTTCTTCTGGAAGAGGTTCGTCACTCAGGACCTCAGCGTTCTCCTGCTCAGTTGGAGCTTCTTCAACAGATTCCTGTTTGACAGGAACCTGCTTAGATTTTCTCCCCCTCTTGGGCTTTGAAGCAGCTTCCTCTGGGGGAGCCACAGTGTCGCTCACTACAGATTCAACGTCATCATGCATCACTTCCATGGCGTCGTCTTGCACAGTTTCAGCTTCTTCAACGGCTGCCTTTTTGGTATTTCTTCCTCTCTTGGGCTTCAAAGTAGCTTCCTCCCGCGATGCGGCGATGGTGTCGCTTACTGGTTCGACGTCGCCAATTGGAGGTATTTCGTCGATTGTAGCTTCAATGTTTTCCTGCAGTGGTTCCGCCTGTTCCAGAGATGTTTGTTTAGCATTTTTTCCCCTCCGGGGTTTAAGAGCAGCGGCCCTCTGGGGAACCTCGGGTTCAGCAGGTTCCGTCGCAGCTGGTTTGGTGGTCCTTCCTTTCCTGGGCTTGAGAGTAGGTGCCTCCTGAAGAGACTCTCTTGCTTCCACGTCTTCTGGCTGCTTTTCGCAGACAACAGCAGGTTCTTTAAGAAAAACAAAATCATTCTTAGTAACATGAACATTAAACCTTGCCGAGACTGAAAGGGATAGTTCACTTTACATTTTTTGTTTTGGTCTAATGTGTTTAGTAACCCATTATATTCAACTACATCAGACATTGTATTCCGATTATTTTGCCTAGATGTTGCCGTTTGAGTGTATTCGACTTTAAAAAAAAAGAGAGACATTACTTGCATTTCTTGACCATTCAGCTCATCGAACACTAACGTAATTTTTGACCGATGTCATTGCTCCAAACTACTGACCTTTTGCCTCATCTTCCCGGGAATCATTGTCCACGGTATCCGATGGTCCATCTTCAATCTGAGCACAGGATGCATCTTTTGGTTTCTCCTCACAGACACCCTCTGGTTCTTAAAGGAAAAAAAGGAAATGAGAATCAACTATATTATTCTCATTTACACACATTTACACTTTTTTTTAAGATACTAAGCTAGTTCAACTCGACTCACCTTGTGCTTCTTCTTCTAGAGAAATGATCTCCACGGTATCTGACGGTCCACCTTCTCCCTGAGCACAGTCCTCTGGCTGCTCTGACACGACTCCTAGTAAACAAGAAAGAACATAGAGATGTTGGATCCTAATATGAAGAACTGATTTAATGTCCATTTTGATGCTCGTTTTATGTCTGCACTTTATGCATTGCTCTTGATCTGCCAATTTTGTGCACATTTTATGCCAGTCTTTTTTTTGCTGCCGCGAAGCACTTTGAGCTGGAATTCTTGTATGAAAGGTGCTCTACAAATGAAGATTATTATTATACTGTAATTATCATTTGCATTTCTTGAAAATCCAGCTCAAAACATGAATGTAACTTTAGACGCGATATCGGACATCCTTGCTCAAAGACAACTCACCTGGTCCCTCATCAACACTCTCCACGGCGTCAGACCGGTCATCCTCCCCCTGGGCACAGGATACATCCTCTGGTTTCTCCTCAGAGACGACCTCTGGTTCTAAAAGATAAAAACATTAATTAGAATTGACTCCTCTCTCTCTCTGGTGTGTGAGGTTGGCACTACAATGAGAATCGTCTCAAGAGAGAGATAAAATTAATGATTTATAATTGATGTGCGATTTGTTAGCCACATTTTTATACAGGTAATATTTATCAAGGTTTAAATAAAAAAAACTTTCCCCATCTTTGCTGAGTTTTGGGGCAAAAATAATTAAAGACAGGTCACATATAGACTGTCCCAAATATAAGCCAGTTGTGGTAAATGATTGAAACAAATAAAAGCCTGGACTATTAATTAATGAATTAAGTTTTACGGCATAATTGGAACATTCAAAAACACTAGCATACAAAAATCAACCAATCAATATGTAACATACCTTGCGCCATCTCTTCCTGCTCCTCCTCCTCTGTGGTAGAGGGGCCATCTTCACAGAGCTTCACCTCCTCCTCCTCTGTGGTAGAGGGGCCATCTTCACAGAGCTTCTCCTCCTCCGTGGTAGAGGGGCCATCTTCACAGAGCTTCTCCTCCTCCTCTGTGGTAGAGGGGCCATCTTCACACTGCTTCACCTCCTCCTCTGTGGTAGAGGGGCCATCTTCACAGAGCTTCACCTCCTCTGTGGTAGAGGGGCCATCTTCACAGAGCTTCACCTCCTCTGTGGTAGAGGGGCCATCTTCACAGAGCTTCTCCTCCTCCTCTGTGGTAGAGGGGCCATCTTCACAGAGCTTCTCCTCCTCCTCTGTGGTAGAGGGGCCATCTTCACAGAGCTTCACCTCCTCTGTGGTAGAGGGGCCATCTTCACAGAGCTTCACCTCCTCCTCTGTGGTAGAGGGGCCATCTTCACAGAGCTTCACCTCCTCCTCTGTGGTAGAGGGGCCATCTTCAGAGAGCTTCTCCTCCTCCTCCTCCTCTGTGGTAGAGGGGCCATCTTCACAGAGCTCCTCCTCCTCCGTGGCATCAGAAGGCCAAGAACATGTATTGAATAGCTCTTCAACCCGAGCGGCGCCCTCTGGCTGTGCCTCACAGACGACCACCGTTTCTATTGGGGGAGAAACCAGTGTTATTTCCAGAAAGCCAGAGAGGCGCGCAGACAGACGGGTATATAATAATAATAACAATAATAAAAAAAAAAAAAAAAAAAAAAAAAAAAAAAAAAAAAAAAAAAAAAAAAAAAAAAGAGTAAAACAACTCACCTTTTGTCACGCGTTCGCCACGCGTGGGCGTCTCCAACAACTCCTTGACGCCGTCGAAGCCCACTTCTTCAGTGGCCTTAGGCGCTCTGGGGGTCCTCATGATCCTCTTGACTCCAGTGAGACACTCTGGCTGCTCCGGCTGCTTCTGTCTGGGGGTCTTCAGGAGTCTCCCTCGGAGGTCCTCCAGAGGTTCTGGCTTCTGTCTGGGAGTCCTCATGATCCTCTTGACCCCGGTCAGACAGTCGGGCTGAGGGGGCTTCTGCTCGGGAGTTGCCACGACGGTCGCCAAATCTGGAGACTGCTGCTCCGTGGAATCGGACGTGGCGGGGATCTCGCCGACGAAGCTCGCTTCTTTGTCGCTCTCGAGGAGGCGGTCGATTGCCTCCTTGTTGTATCTTCCGCCCTTTGCAACAGTCATGGGAGATACAACCATCTCACCTATAATGAAAAAGGGGACATAATAATGGGAAATGGGCGTAGTCTAGTTTTTGTATGGGTTTGGCAGTGCGAATTGATATCGACATAGTTTCATCGAGTTGTAATCAACACAACCCAAGGATTCAGTGTCCTCTGATGACATCACAGGAAGAGATATTAAAACTCATTAGACAGTATATGCTACATAAGCATCGGTCACAGTGCATTATATTAACACACCATTCCTGGTCTATATATTTCCATATACTCAAAACTAAATAGGGCTGTACCGAATGCTTCGATCATAATGTTGACATTCGAATTTAAATCAACATTTGAATTTTTTTATACATTTTTTTTTATCCGTTTAAACCAATGGGGGTTTTCTTCACAGTTGCAGTTAGGCTACACTAATATAATATTATACTATAAGACGTCACCATCACTTTCATACCAACTGTGCCCTTATTGGATTATTTATGTTGCCGAAACTGAGTTATATTCATTAAAGAAAGTTGATTTAATAAAAGAAAAATACTCATTTAATCAGATTAATCACTTTATTCAAATTGAGGATTTAGTTTGAGAGGGGGAGAAAATTTCAATAGAAGCTTTGAATGTTAGAAAATGACATTCGGTACAGCCCTACTTCATATTTTTTGCACAATTGTACAGCCCTGTCCTATTGTAATTCTAATTTAGTTTACATATTCAATTTTATTTAAGCATTACATCACGAGACAAAGTGGGTTATAGAAATTAGATCACGCCTATGGGTGGTTGTTAGGCCCGAGGCGAGGGCCTAAGCCTAACCAGTTTGAAACAAGGCGGACATTAATAAAATGTTCAATCAATCAATTCAATAACCCACGCTCACTTTGATTTGTTTGATTGAAAATGTTATTAACAGTGAAATGAATGTCCTTTTGACGAATGGCATCTAACAGACTTCCCGCGATTTATATTTAGTTCCACAATTACTCATGACCCACCAATTACATAATCCAACATTGTGTAAGAAACTAACACATTCGCCGTGACAATAGTTTTTGAATTAGTAGTTATGACGCTTCCAACACATCCATTCGTAAAGATTATTGTCCGCCATCTTGGTTTTTCCTATGAAAAAGTCGAATTGGCGGAGTGATTGTAATTCGGTTGTGGGCGGGTTCTGGGATCACAGGCGTGGGTTATGAGAAATAACCACGTCTAACTTGACTGTTTCAGCCAATCAGAATCGAGAAATTTGCATGCCATTGTATCTACTTTAATTGTCTGTTAATGTTGCCAATAAGACCTACCAGTCTCCTCAGGTGTGCTCATCACTGATGCTTCAGATGTAGGCGCAGCTCTCGGGGGCGTCTTGGGGACAGTGTGCACGGCCGATTTCCTCCGCCTGTTCACTGGGGTGCTAAATATTTCAGCAATTCCTGAAACCACAAAACACAAGATGAGTGTCCTGTCCACAAAGAGATACAATACAATTGAATCTCAATTTGTCTGAATAAAACTGCATATAAGGCCTCATATACTTGCTTGTACACCTGCACAAAACCCTTAGCTCTGTATGATAGCATGTACTATAACACTGTATATATATATATATTAGGGCTGGGACTTTATCGCTACTACAGAAAGGATTAAACGTACACATTTTATTCTCGTTGTACTGTACTTGTGCCATATAATGACAATACATTTGAATCTACACGAATCAATACAGAACAAAGCACTCTGTTAAAATACAACACATGTCCCGAAAATAATCCCAATTCCAATAGTTGACACAGGAAGGAGCTCCTACCGGTCAAGTCCTCGTCCATCTTCATGTTCTTCTTGAGGAGTGCGAGGTTGTGGACCGGCTTCGGGGCAGCGCCAGGAGCATTTATAAACGTGTGAGCTCGGCCCACGACGACGGTCACAGGGGAGTCTGCGTGACCGGTGCTGACGTGGCCCTGGAGTTTTTTCACAGGGGTCTGAAAGATTGAAAAGAACAAAACATTTTTTACATGTTACAGGCGAGGAGGAAATGTTCGTTAAGGGCACGTGCATGTGGGAATGGAGAGTGGCCATTTAAAGGGTTACAAATATAACTTTACGTAAGTAAGTGGAATTTCTTTAAGCTGTTAAAAAAAACATGCTCTACATTCCCATCAGATATTTTACTCGTTTAAAGCACATCTTTTCTTAAAACTAGTTATTTATTATTACCCCCCCCCCCCCCCCCCCCCGTGTGGAGTTCTCTCTCCTTATTGGATAAGGCAAGAACGGGATGAACATTTATTTTGTCTTTACAGCAGAGTGGAGGGACCGAGAGACCCATGTTACTGACCAGACCATTTATATCAGTGATGGCTGTTTGAATGTAGAGCTATTATTTTTTAAATGTAGACCACTTATGTTAAACAAGAAAAAACAACAGTTAACTTTCAAACCTCAGGCCAATTATAAGGAAGACAAAGATTAAAATCTGGCCATTTTCAGCGGTCGACTCATGTCACCTGCACAATATTAGCCACGGCTATGTAATGAGATTCTGCGCTACCTGAATCCATGCCATTTTATTTTTTCCTCATCATCTTACTGAATGAAAGTATACTGCATTAACCCCGAGAGGGTGGAAACACAATACATAGATGCGGGAGAGAGAGAACCACTTTTCAATTCAAGAGGCAAGTGACAGGCAATGCCCGAGGTAAGGAGGCATCGACCATCTCATCAAAGAGCTCCACCGGGCCCCTTGCCTTTCAGTCACATTTCGGTTCCGTAAACAAATTCAAAAGAAACCCTTATTGCCGTGAAACGATAAGTGCACACCTGGGACATGTCGATGACACTCGACATTGGCAGGCACTCGCCTCACCAATTAGTCGACCGATGGAACAAGTGGCTCTCTCTCTCTCCCCCACAATAGATGTGCAGGCGTCATCGGTAGGGCTTGCGGGAGCTCAGCAGGCTCGTCGCAATCACTTCGATGTCCCGAGTAAAAACCAGACACGATGGGGGGAAAAGCTTGCATAACAACAGTGATCTGAATCCACCAATTGGTTGGCATTTCATACCTTGGGTTTGGGCACAGCAGCAGCCTTCTTTGCCTTTGTTTTGGTGAGCATTCTCTTAGCCGGAACAACCGCGTGAAGCTTGTGTTGACTAAACTTCACAATGTCGGCCCAAGAACCTGGGGGGAGAGAAACGTGGTGGTTAGGCTCTGATCAAGTGCCACCGTGTCCTATTCTAACCTGTGGCGGCTGGAGGTTGGGGACGTGTTTGGGAGCCAACCGTCCGACAGAGTGACCTATAAACGCTGCTGGTCGCACCCAACCACCATACATTAAAATAAAGAAGATACATTTGGAACAATCAGATGCATACTGCTTTTTCATTTAATGCTTCCAACTGCGACTGAAGGTTCTTCCTTCTCTTGCTGCATTTAAAAGTATGTGCGTCGACTCGTCTTAGCCGATTATCTTTTAGGAGTTGAAATAAAGGTTCGAGATGAAATACCTTTGATAGATGACCGGGAGAGCGTGTGCATGACCTTCAGCATGCCCTTCGGAGTCTTCCTGGAGGCTTCTTTCTTCATGCTCTTCCTCCTCAGAGGCAACTTGGGAGTGACCTGGACAGAGGGCTCCGGGACGGCCACGGTGTCCTCCTGCGAGACGGGCGACGGGGTGCTGATACGCGACACAGAGAAGCGGCCCTGCACCGACGGCGTCTGGCTCCGTGAAGAACTGGGTAACGCGGCGACCGCGTCGGAGGAGGACGCCACCGGACACGACCTCCTCTTGGTGGTTTTCTTGTCGACCAATTGCGGCTGTGCTGCTGGGGATGTAGACTTGCGCCGAGGTTTAGGAGATTTCTCGGCTTTAGGGGTCTGGGGTTTATCCGTGGACGGAGACCTTCCTCTAGCAGGAGAGGTCTTGGCAGGTGAAGGGGTCTTGGCTTTGGTCTTCGGGGACTTATTCTTACTCGGAGATGGGGTTCTGGCTTTCGGGGACATCTTGGCCGGTGACTGAGACCTGGGGGATGGGGTTTTGGTTTTTGGGGACCTCTTGGCGGGCGACGGTGTCCTCGACTTCGCTGGACTCTTCCCTTTCGGGCTGGATTCCTAGGGAAAGCAATCATTTGATAAACAACTAGAAGGCTGCGCAAGCGAGTATGCAAAACCTAACCCCAGCTGATTACTGGAGTCTAGGTGAGGCTCAGGCGGCCTCTGGGAGGACCGGATGCGCCAAAGCGAAAAAGAAATTGTGAGCCCCTGGAGAAGTGTGATTGTTTTGAGCCAAAACGATTTAGGGCACGATGGCGATTTAGAAAATATGCTTAATTCTAGAGAAAAGCAGCTCCCACAATCTCAACATGCCCACAATGTATTCCTATGGGTGAAAATTAACCACGAAAAGTATTCAAATTAAATCTTTGTTACATTTCCTCCTGCATCACCGTACCTTTATCATGCCAATGGCCGATGCTCGTCTGAGGAGGGAGTCCTTCATCTTAGGGACACTCAGGCTCCGCCTGGGCATGGCCCCTTTGCGTAGTGGAGAGTCGGGAGGCAGTCGCTTGTCAAACAACTCTGGGGTCAAGAGATTTCCAAATGACACGCGTTTCTTCTTGGCCTGCTGTTCGGATGTGACTCCAAGTTCTTCACTCTTTCTTTTCTTAGACGACCGTGGTTTTTCTGTCGGGGGGGGGGGGGGGGGGAGATTATATGGTTGCGCTGATGATACAATGCATTGGCAGTTAATAATACTACACAACAACCACCCCTGGACTCTGTCCGTCACGCTGTCCTCATTAATGATGGATACGGCACTCGTCACGGTGTCCTTTATGACAAGGTTGGTTGGTCCTCGCTGATGGAGAGGCGCAACAAACACTGGTATTTTTCCATTCTCAAGGCCCTTATTTGGTAAACTGCCTCCTTTATAGGAATTATGGAAACTGTGGAAGCCATTCTAGTGATTGGCTGGTCCTTAACACATCCACCGCCATCCACGCTGTAACACTTTATTGCCCGCCATGCTTAGACCGCCAGACCACACTGTACAGCGATATTGAGATCAATATACATTTTTTTCGACATGGCATTCATAATTCATATATACACCTCCGGCGCTGCAGCTGGACCCTATGGCTCAATACAACGACGGCTCAATACCGCCGCCTGGTGGATGGTTGGGCGAGTTACACCCGAACAACAGGAAGTGGGAGGTGTGCGTCGATTAAATTCATCCGGCCGTCAGATATTGCCGCAAGGCTCCCGACAGACACTATGTACATAATGGATCGCTTTATAAACGTAATAATCGATATGATTTCGGCGTTTATTGCAACATACAAACCGGAAATGGACCTAGGTGATCGGCGTCGTATACCTGGGATCTTTCACCGCCAGTCTCATTGGCGAACGGTAAGAGGACGCTAACGTTATTTTCAGCCCAATTGTTTATTCATTTCACTGCAAACCGATCTGATCAATATATCACCCATACATAAAGCATTTACTGACGATCACGGAATTATAAACGACCCCCCCCCCCCCCGTACATGATGATGCATAACGTATAGGATAATATACAGTTGAATTTTTTTATATAGCGTGTATCGGGAATAAACGGCAATCGATAATCTATATATGCGTTTAGGCCTATAACTCACATTCTAGGAATTACTGCAGAAAACGATAACACTTATATTCTAGATTCGAAGGTATTTTTGTATGAATGAAAAAGTATAACGTTCCTACATCCTGAACGATATATAATCGATGTTGAATGGGCCATAGTAATGTCAATTTAGCAATAAAATTAAAAAAGTTATAGCCTTGCAAAGAAGGTGAACATCTCCATAGGCTTACAGTGGTGGCAGACTGGCTATAAGTTATGGCAGGGAATGTGTTAACTTAAGGTCCCCCCGAATTTGCCCAGAACGGGGTAAATCTGCATTTTGCTATGATGTCCCAGCTCATGCAATGAACTCCCCAACGTTGACATTTGTCAATGAAGTTGTACATGCTTTAGTTAATTTGTTGTCCTTGCTTTTTGCCACATCTTGTTATTTTATATGCCCCCCCCCGCCCCGTATGTACACTCGACGTGACTAAATGAGGGAAACCTCAGTAGCCTTAAATAATTAAGGTTTGAAATTAACGAACAATGGCTTCCATGCAAAGATAAAAACAATGCTTGGTTAACCAAAATTAAAAACGTTATTCCATCACTGAATTCAGTGTGCATGAAAATAAAATTAAAAATAAAACGTATCCCTTACCACTTGTAGCTGCTGCTTCCGGCTCACTAGGCACCTCCTGGGCTTTAAGCTTCCTCTCCAGGCTCCTTGGTGACGCCCTCAAAGTAACCTCTGGTTTGGGAGTACTGGGCCGAGCCACAGTCGGATCCGCCTGGGCCTCGGTTACCGTTGCTTTGCTAGGAGTGGCCTCCTTGCTCCTCCTCCTCGCGGGGGCTTCGGCGGTGGCCGGTGTCGCGGCCGTCGAAGAGCGCCTTCTGTTCCTGGGAGTCGCCTGAGTGGGCGTGGCAGGTGCGGCAGCCTGATCGGCCGGCACGATCTCTTCTGGCCCGGTCTCTTGTGAAAGGGGAACGTCGAGGGACTTCCGCTGCTTCTTCGCCGACTTCGGAGTCCCCGCCACGCCTTTCGTCGCTCCTTCTTCGGCCTCGCCGTTGGTCGCAACGGCGGCAGAGGATTCTACGGCTCCCGCCTTTTCAGGTGCGCTTTTGACTTCCGTGGAAGGGGCGGCCTCTCTGGCTACTTTCCTGACGGATGTGGCTCTGGGCGTGAGGAACCTCTGGGTAGCAGGCGTTGGCGGCTGACTTGCGGATGACTTCTGGGGAGTCTTCATGTCCATCGTCTGCTTGATCATTTGATATAGGTCTTTGAACGGGGAGCTGGTCTCCTTCGTTTCCGCCTGGAAGGTTTTCTCCAGGGAGCGCTGGATGTTGTCGTGGTTGGCTCCATCCTTCAGATAAGAGTCTAGAAGAAGAGCAACGGTTACTGAATAAAAGTATTTCATGAAGACGTGCCTGTTTGAATGTGGCTCTTTAAAACATCTGTGACGGGCCTTACCAACTCCTGTCATTTATCAAAAATCATACAATTATGACCATTGTTTTCGATTTCCACAACTTTTCCAAAAGTTCATGTGCATTTCATAATTTTCCAAATCCTTTCCATGCCTGGACAACTTAAATTCCATATATTTCCCAAGACTTTCCTGACTGCGGGGCGTTTGGCCGTTCGCATTTCAATATGATCAAAAGCGGATGCGTGTACATTTGTAATTGAATAGTCGATCACATTGTTCGAGGGCTACTCAATTATGGCAAAATATCAATCGTGATTATTGGTCAATATTGAGATTCTTTTACACGATTATTACTCATCAACTTTGGAAACATCTAACATTTATTGAACCAACCCCTGGGTAGCCCCGCCCCTCGCCCAAAACACTTACAATATAAAAACATTTCATATAATTTTGCCCCCCAAAAACATAATACTTGTGCAAATTAAATTCAAGGCTTTTTAATACATTTCATAGCCTTAAATTGTATACTTTAATACGCCGCAGATACCCTGTATTTACATTTAATTCAAACAAATAGAAAGGCCGGCCTTTGATTGCACGTCATGTCACAAGTACACCATAACCAAAGCTTAGGGACTGTGGCCTCTCAACACAGGTCCACGATAAACCAATGTACACAAAGCTGATCCTAGTAGGACGCCTGTCGCAACCCGGCTCTCCACCTGGACACCAATTACATGGTAAATTGACATTGACCCGTTTATACAAACAGCCGACACGGTCTTCACCAGTAGACAATTTGACTGTTCTGTGCAAACTCCAACAAACGCATACTAACCTGTGGTAACTTCAGAGGACTTGGTGATGCTCGCTTGCTGATCTTGCAGAACCTGGGTGATAAAGACATTTCCTTTAGCACAGAATACCATGTGCATTTTCTACATTCACAGATGTGGTGGAAAATCTATAACGGTCTTACATATATTCATAAATGATAAGTATTGCATATATTGAAATTACACTTATATTACATGACATCTGTATAGTGGTCATACAATCATAATTGTGACTGCTTGTCGGGAGAATGCACACAGAGATGTCCAATGTCCTGGTTCATGTCAAAAACACCCGTTATCGGTGCGATTCAGCGTAGTTATGACCACTTGCTAGAAACTACACAACAACTTGCCCAATGGTGTCTTCAGAATATCAGTGTATATAAAATGGTGTGATTCACGTTATTCCGCTTTTATCTGCAGATCAACTCTGGGTTCGTTATCTTAATGAAACTGTGTTCCTCTGTTGTATAATTTAAGCAGTCACGGGCAATTTACTGTAATTTAAAAGTGTGCAACATGGGCTGATTAACGAGGAGCAGGTTACCTGCAGCTTTTCAGTTTTGCCCGCGAGGGAAGGCCTCTTCTTCGGTGTTGTTGCTGGAGGATACTCAAACCTGAAAACAAGCAGCACTAGTACGTGAATACCTGGTCATCTGAATCAGAAAGGTCTTTATTGCCAAGTACTTTACACATACAAGGAATTAGATTTGGTCATTTTTGATGCAACATTAACGGACAGAAAATTACGGTAGAATATAAACTAAATTTAAATAGCACAATAGAATAGAATAATAAAATTAAATAGGCCAGGGCTGTACAATTGTGCAAGACAAAACGATATTAGATCAAACACTTTGCAATAACGCCAACTGCTCAGAACCAAAGACGGTAGGTTTAAAACACTGAGCAAACTGCTCAGAAGAACCAGAGATAAGTTTAAAACAGATGTCTAATATTGCTAGCCAGAGCGTTCTCAGCCCCACAGAAAACTGAAACACCAACCTGAAAGAACGATCAATAACAGTGATTATATCTCCATGTTTCAAACACTCAGGCTGCTGCAACGCCTCTCCGTTGACACAGGTGGGATTCACTGAACTCAAATTGGTCAGAATGACCTGGGGAAGAGAAAGGCGATTGGTCTCAATGGTGTTGGAAGTGATATTATTTTTGTCAAAACAAGTGGTCTAACTCTACAGTACATGTTAAAATAGCTCTACATTCTTACAGCCATCACTGATATAGTATTTGGTCAGTAACATGGGTCTCCCAGTGCCTCCACTCTGCAGTAAAACAGAAGATGCATTGGCTGGTATCCCGTTCCTACTTTATCCAATAAGGAGAGAGAACTCCACACAACGGTCTGACAAGAATAAGAAATAAAAACGAGTTTTAAGCAAATATGTGCTTGAAACAAGTAAAATTATCTGCCAGAGTAGTAAGATAATCTGTCGTGGCAAGATTTCTTGAAATAAGAAAAAATATCTAGGGTCCTCCCTCTCTCCTGATTGGATAAAGTTGGAACAGGATAACAGAACATTTATTTTCCATTTACTGCAGAGTGGAGGGCCTGGGAGACCCAAAAAACTCCATGTCAGGGATGGCCGTCAGAACGTAGAGCAATTTAACGCTTGTTTTTACAACAAAAATACCACATAGAGCACCTTTAAAAAGAACAAACAAAATAAGTCATTTAGACTACACTTGGGAACGGTAAAATTATTTCCACATCTAAATCTGTAATTACCTCTTTGTTTTCATTCAATTCAATTCTGCAATGCTCCTTTGAGACCTCAGGAAGCTGGATACGAATATCGCAGTGAGGTTTCCTGTTGATAAAACAAGTCGTCAGTGCAATAAAAAGGCAGCTCCACCAGTAAAGCGTAGGTTTTTAAATCAGGCCTTGTGTAACATTTTACACATAATAGTGCACTTAAATACTAGGGCTGGTATCATCACCACCGATTTCCCAACTCATTTGATTCAGATTCACAAGGTCCTGATTCTATTCAATGGCGATTCAGTTGGGGATTATTTCAGTTACAATACCAATTTTGCTTAGATATGAAATAAATGATCAGATATCGAATGCTGTAAATAGTACAAGGAAACTTGGTGCATTATAGAAAAAATATATAAGAATTTACCACAAAGCAGCAGCAGGCTTTATTTATTTAACATAAACACAGAGCAGTAAACAAATTAAATGAAATTGACATTTCTCCCAATATTAATATTATTTATTTATATAGCGCTTCTCAATGACCCCAAGTCGCTGACAGTAGTTAGTTAAAAAAAAAAGAGACCATGGGGGAAACAGCATGAGATAACACAAAAAGACAGTTCCCTCCGCTTAGTAAAGGAGCCCAACTACTGACGTCAGCATCATAAACCCCGCCTCTAAATTTTCAAATAAACAGCGGCCTTTAATCGCGACATGAGGTTCCCCAAGATCAGGAAATGAAGGCGGCGAACCACAGACAGAGAGGCACGTTTACTTGACACGTGATGACAAAGCATGACATTTACATCTACACACCCAGTGGCATTCATCAAACAGATAATTTACACTTTCGTGTCATTTGCCTCCTCACCTCCCAAACAAGCATGTCCCCGTGAGGGGGAACTCAGTGCCATCCACTCCACTCCGCTTCACCACAACTATCTTCCCGTGCAGTGGCATGTTTCCTTTACCTAAAAGATTTAATAAGAGTTTTATTAGTCACATACATTACACGAGACGTGCAGGTGCAAAAATACAAATAATAATTTATGTCACATAAGGTCCATTACAGTGAAATGTTTGGTTCTGTACTATGACTCTGCTGAGAGTGTGCTTCATACAGTAAAAAGACCAAAGACTATACAATAATATACAACTAAAGTACAAATGCAAGCCTTTTAAAATGCAAAAAAATGAGGGACGCAGTGCAAATATTTTACTATAATAAATAGACACCATATGGTATAGTGTTAAAAAGTGCCTGAAGCTAATGTTATTAAAGGGGAACTATTTTACTATTTCTTTCACTATTTGGGCAAATTGAGAATTAGAGACATAGATCCTATTAATATAAGTCCACATAGCTAGAAAACACTGGAAAAGGCCATTTATAAGATAGTTCCCCTTTAAAAATGTGAATGTTTAAAGTGCGTGTGGGCATGTGGATATTTTAGCATAATAAATAAGATAAAATATGGTATAGTGTTAATACTTTTATATAAAATGCTTCTGTCTGCTTTGCTCCAGAGATTGTGCTAGATAAAATAGATACGTATCGTGAGTATAAAATAGAAGTCAAGTACGTAGACAAGTGTTCAATATATAACATACAATTCTGCTCCACAAAGGTGGCGTAACGTTACATATGTAAATTGTCAGTTGTCTCGATTATGGGTTATTTATTTTTGTTTTACCCAACATTGAGTTATTAATATGATGATAACGTTACTTGTTAAAACACCGTGGACTGAACTGTAACGTGGAGTTTTACAAGCAGACACGTCATTAGTTTAGTAATCGCGCCAACAAACACCAACTTACCTGATAAAGACGGTTTATTAAAAACACCGGTGATCCATAAACGTCGACAGGGACGCGTCTAATCTAACCTATCTGTAAAAACTAGTTCTATATTATTAACTCATAAGTATTATTAGATAAACGCAGCCCTAGCTAGAAGCTAACCTGCTAACCTGGCCTGCTAACGTGACGCTACTGGCTGTGTTGTCTCAGCACCGCGTGCGGACCTCCTCCCGAGACGTGACGTCACTGCACATATATCCCTCCGCTATAAGGTAAAGTCGTTCAGAAATAATCATATAATCATCATACTTAGTGGACTTTGCGTGACGTCTGTGTGTCGATTTGTATGATTGTTAATGTTTTGCTCATTATATGCACGTTCCACTATTAAATATAATAACGCGTGACCAAATACTCTAGCGGACTATTTTATTTCCAAATCTAAGCGGAGGAATCGTGTGGAAATTAGGAGACGGCCATTTTGAAAACATTTGAAATTCCGCGCGAAGGCTTTCTATTGGTCCAAATGCTCCGCCCTCAGAGTAAATGAGGACGGGGCTTCTGTACCTGTTCCTGTCTGTCATGCGAAATAATTTAGTTATTATTATTATTCTGACCATTCTACAGGAGGAATTGTGATTGTTTTTATGATTTATAATTTTTTAGAACGTTCACAAATTCTTAGTTGTTATTTCCCGAGTTTGTTTACTCAAAACCAAAAATCTGAACTTGAATAACATGCAATGCCGGTAGTAGCCCAGCGCGGCGCTGCAGATTTATCTGAGTTGTTTGCATCGGTAGTACCAACGAAGAATTCGTTGAAACAGAAGTGTGTAACTGGTCGCTGCTGCCTATGGCAACGGACTGTAGGCGACGCCAAAGAAAACAATCCATGGAGTTATTTGTATTCTGGTTAAATCCCCTTTAAACCTAAGCCTGAAACAGTCCGCCTGGGTATATTTAGTTGTTATTGCTGTGTAATTGTCAGAGAATGTGCAGTAAGTGCCTCTCACCCTTTTTTCAGAACTACTTCAGCTTTCAATATGAATCACTACCCTCCTTCAAAACTTCTCGAAAGAGCACAGCGGGAGACTGCAATCTGAAACTGTTACTGGCCCCTGTAAATGTCCAAACTCAACCCCCTCCAATGTACAGTCCCCACCCCGCCTACCCAACCCCCTCCAATGTACAGTTTCTTCCCCCTCAAATGTATATACTCTCTTTTTTAGACTCTTTGTATCACAAACAGTACTGTATTTGTAGATCTTGTATGTCATAAATGTCTAGATGTAGCAGTACTGTCTATCAGTATGTCATGTATGTCATGTTATGATGAATTGAAAATGGGGGACCCTGATGTAAACAAGACGAAAGTCTTTCTCTGGTCTGCCTCCCCTTAACAATTGTGTGTATTGAGCTGTACTGTATTGTACCCATTCTGCAATCTGTTAATACAATTATCAATCAATCTGTTATTGTTTTAACTTTACTGTATGTTTTGAGTGTGTATCAAACTGTTATTACACAAGAAAAACACAAATTGGAATTGGATTTTTACAGGTTTTTAGTGAAGACACTGCAATTGAACACCAATTTAACTTTGCACATGTACATTTTGAACTTGGAACTATTATGCAACTGCAATAAAGTTTGTGAACCCTGGCCTTTTAGATTTATTCTTCTTAGGCTCCTTAAACAAAAAAATAATATTGGATTATCGCCACGGATATATTATTCTCGAATCTGATCCTTTCTACATATCTAGATACTATATATATTATTATGGAAAACATCATGTTCACCCTCTTACATTCTTTGCAATAGTTCTTGTACTATTCCTTTACTCAATTTACGATAAATCATCTTAGGGATGTAAACGCTCTAGCGTACAGAGATGAATGAATGAATGAATGAATGAAAACTTTATTTAACAGATTGCAGAATGGGTACAATACAGTACGGCTCAATACATACAATTGTTAAGGGGATGCAGACCTGAGAAAGACGTTTGTCTTGTTTCCATCAGGGTCCCCCATTTTCAATTCATATAGACATTTATGACATACACAACATACATGACATTTATGGCATAGGGACATATAGGTATTTAGTACTGATACATTTGTGACATAGGCGGTATTCAAATATACAGTACTGTTACCCCTAGATCCTGAGAGAGTATATACATATGATGGGGAGGGGACTGTACAGATCATGTTTTGTCTGAAACCACTCTAACAACCAACTTTCTCAACAGTATACTATGGACCCCAGGTCCTGCTAGCAGGTGCAGCCTTATCTCTATTCATTCATTTATGAATGAATATGTCTGGGAGTGCTTGCATTCTTTCATTTATTTGCATTCATCTAAAAAATGTTTGGACCCTATGGTGTTCTTGTTCTGTTCTTGACTTATTGTTATGTTGTCTTCTTGACTTGTTTAAAGAAGACCTGTACGGCCCATGGGGACATTAACGTGTGTTGTCGGGCCCTATAAATAAATTTGATTTGATTTGATTTGATTTAATCATAACATATATGACATACAGATAGACAGTACTGTTACATCTAGACATTTATGACATACAAGATCTACAAATACAGTACTGTTTGTGATACAAAGAGTCTAAAAAAGAGAGTATATACATTTGAGGGGGAAGAAACTGTACATTGGAGGGGGTTGGGTAGGCGGGGTGGGGAGGACTGTACATTGGAGGGGGTTGAGTTTGGACATTTACAGGGGCCAGTTTCGGATTGCAGTCTCAGTGTCTCACGTAGGTGCTCTTTCGAGAAGTTTTGAAGGAGTCAGGTTCACTATATACTTTCGTCGGATTTTCTTGGGGATTTGCAATATTATACATTTTTGGAAAGGATATTGTATAAGGATTCAGAAAATCCATGTTTCCATTTGCCCGGGGTGAATTTTCAAAATGGCAGCCGAAAATGTAGGGTTTGTAATATTTCGGCTTCTAAATGAGCTAGAACATTGATTTGAACTGCTAAACCCACATTTCAGGGTCAATGAATCCAATGGTGCCAACAAAAACTAGGTAGAACTCACCAAAGTGCATGTTAACATAACTTTTATTGAGGACGTAACAGATAATTGACATTAACTGATTGGCAACTGACATCAACTTCAGTATCATGCCCACAGAAAAGAAGTAACCTTCTTCATTAGACTATTATGTGATAGATTATGTGAATGTATATATACACATCTATACACCAACACCATCACGGCATAGGAATCATCGTCATTCTGGCACTGGCTACTGCACTGACACATGTCAGTACAGGCTTGTGGGTGCCATCTAGTGGACAAGACTTAATACTGTCTTGTTTGTCTGTCTGACAGGGCAAATAAATACTGAATTGGATCACTGTCTTCACTTCCCATACACGACCGACATTAAGGAGTAGGTCTTAAACCGGCTACACATATTTATTAGAAAATGTAATTACAGCACTATGTTATCAATACACATTTATAAAACAAGGCATATTTAGCCAAAATATGTTGCCAGAACATTAAAAGAAATATATATATAGTTTAAATTTTTTTTTTTTTACTTGCCCAATGCACTGTCACCTACCCACGACCCCACTTTGGGTCACGACCTTTAGTTTGAGAACCGCTGGACTATAGAGTGTCTATACTCGCTGTTCATACAATTTATACCGTATATTTCATATCTACTCATATTATTTAAACCACTGGCTATGCATACTACTGCCAATAGTATTAACGACTCACCGTTTATACAGGGGCGACAGTGGCTCAGGAGGTAGAGTGGTCGTCTGGCGATCGGAAGGTTCCCAGTTCGATTCCCGCTCCCCTCGGGTAGCGTGACGAAGTGTCCTTTGACTCAAGGCTTTGAGTGAGCAAGACATTAACCCCTGATTGCTCCCAAGGTTGGCACCTTGCATGGTCGCCCCCGCTGTCGGTGTGAGGAACAAAATTTTTAAACGCTTTGGATAAAAGCGCTATATAAATGCACCATTTATACTGTAGCTACATCAATACTGTATATACCTTAGCTTAACATATACTCCATAGCTTTTTCATATAGTTATTTCATGCACTTTAATGCTCCTTTACACTTGTAAAAGTATTCTGTACTTGTACCCTGTGCAATGACAATAAACTAATCACTAAACATCACTCAGTTTATGATTTGATTCATTACTGGTGACAGGTGTGATACTCACCATTGTCTCCTGTATGATACGGTTGGTTGTTCTTCTCTTGCAGATGCATTGGTATTTGTTTTATTTACAAAACCCTTATTGGTAAGCTACCACCTTATACATCACAATGTTGCTGGAATGGAACCGTGAACTCTATCCGACTCACTCAAATGACTGGCTTGTGCTCCCAGGTCCCTCAAGCATGTTCTGAGCCTGGAAGGTCCGCTTTCTCTGTTGATGCTCCTGGCTCATGGAACATCCTTCAACACACATTAAACATGTGATTCCTTCAACGCACAGTTCAAAACCATGATCGCTAACCACTGTGCATCAGTCTAACTGCAGATTTTTCATCTTGTATTTTAGGTGATTTCCCTCATTTTAGCTTTGTTTTTATCGTATGTTACTACTTTTAATTTTGTCTGGTTTATTTGAACCGTTACTTGTCATCATTAGAAATGATTTATGAGTTTTAAATAAAGGTTTGATGATGATGATGATGATGATAATATACAGTGTGATGCACATAGCCTACTGTCTCTGTTCACAGGATGTGAGGTCCCGATATCATTATTGTACCACAGGGAACTTTGTAAGTAGCCAATATGTCTTTGCATCCAAGATAAATTCCCATGCATTCATTGGATTTAAAACCCAATCCATGATTTCTTACAGTATCAATGTGTGATGTATTCACATATATTCTTGAGAAGTTTGATCTATAGATGTGAAATAAGATAAGATCAACTAGACACTGTCTGGAGGAGGGATATACCAGACCTGGAATATGACTTTGATTGGCAAGGAGCCTGGGCAAATGTCCGACTTACATCAAGGAACCCGGATCATCAACAAATCAATCTGAACTATATTCACAGGACATACTTGACTCCTATAAGGCTGTGCAAAATGGGGCTTATACAAGACTCCAAATGCTCCCAATGTACAAATGGGGACGAAGGAACATTTATGCACATGTATTGGGACTGCCCACCAGTTAAGGCATTCTGGAAAGATGTGTCCCAACAATTATCAATACTCGTATTTTGGAATATACCCGTACACCCCGCGGTATTACTATTGAATGATGTTTTTGAGTTTGCAGTGAATCCACAACTAAAAAGATTGGTTTTATCGGGTATCACAGTAGCTAAAAAACTGATCGCATCACGTTGGTTTCAACCGGAAAAAATGTGCCGAAAAGTGTGGTTTCTTACATATCTCGATGTGATATATCAAGAAATATCTACAGCAAGAATTCTGGGGCTCAATGAATCCAAAATGTCAATGTGGTTAGAAGTGGTGGAGAGAATAAAAGCTAGCTTATAATGGTAGTGTCTGGTTAGGAGTGAGGGATAATGGAGGTACTATCCAAGAGGGGGTCCGGGGGGGGGGGGGTTTGAGCTGGAGCATATGTGTGTAGGGTTTTAGAAAATAGGTATTAGGGGTATATTATATACTAACATTTATATAATTGTAATTTCGCTGGATATACACTGTATACGGTTAAAATGTTATTATAGACTATTTTTGTTTTATCCTGTTTCTGTACTTGCATATATTATAACCACCTTTACTGAAAGTTTCATTATGCATTGTGTGTTGAGTACTGACTTTTAATAATTTTTTGTTTTGCAATAATAAAAAAAATATATAATAAAAAAAAAGATGTGAAATAAGATATTTGTTTTATATATATATCAAATATTAAACCGTTTTCAACCACAAAACACAGCAAATACAATTTAAAAACAAATGCATGAGGTGTAGTGTTAGTCCTAGTTAGACTAACAAGCTAGAATAATAAAAAAAAAAAAACATGTCTCCATTCCTGTTAGCTGCGACCAGCAGCTCTATAGGTCGCTCCGTCCATCGGTTCATAAACAAAGAATTGCGGTTGCAGTATTTGTGAATTCATATTTGTTTTTGGTGATGGGGCATGTTTGTGGATCACTGATTGGGCTTTTAACAAACTAACGGTTCCTTATAATACTCATACTCATAAGAGGTTGGAAAATAAGGATTCCATTATGTGTCCGTAAAAATTTGACCTTTTTTCACGACAATATACAGTATATAAACACTGTGTATGAAAAGACATTCACAGTCAAAAGAAGAAATCTACAAAGAATGAACCAAAACAAAAAAAGACACGTAAAACAATTAAAAACACGTCCCATAATTATTAAATGTTGGTTTTATTTTTTGAAACTTTTTTTTTGTATTTTCTTTGTTTGTTTTTTCAAGTCGCCTGATAATCTTGACAAAATTGCAACATATTTCCATAGTCGCCAGACCGAGGGCGTGTCTGTTGCTATTCCAGATCAGCCGTGGAGGGAAAACCTTGTCGCTGTTCTGGACAAGTTTGAGTCCTGATTGATGAAAGCAGCTTTTGTTGACCGTACAAATAAAGAAAAGAAGAAAAAAAAAAAATAACACATGAACGACTCAATAAAAAGAGACTCCAAACACTGGCATGCCTTGCGACGCTGGTCCAGAGTCAGTCTCTCTCTCTCTCTGCAAAAAAAGTCCTGGTGGTCTACCAGGCCTGACAAAAGTGAGTGATCGGGGGGAGGGGTGGGGGGGGGGCTCAGTAGCAGGGGGGTGGGTGTGTGTGTGTGTGACGTGGGTGGGTGGGTTCGGGGTGCGTGCAGCACAGGAGAAGGTTTACAAAGAACAAGCAAAGCACACAAAATGATTCCTTCCTGAGACATTGTTGTGTGTGTGTGTGTGTGTTTGTATGTGTGTATGAGAGTGTGTACAGTAATGATGGTCTAGACGACGTACGTTAACGTGAGCAGTGATGGCATTTGGCGTAGAGTGAAATCACAGGTGTGTGAGGTTTCTCTGGGTCCGGCCAAAGGTCACATATTATTAATTTCTACCACGGGGTGACGGGGGAGAGGAGGGGAGAGGAGGGTGGGGATGCGAGGGCATGGTCAACAAATATCACATTAACCCTTTCACTACCGCACTACCAAATGGTTACGCCTTTCACTGCAACACGACAAACGGTTAACCGTCTGTAGTGTGGTAGTGAAAGGGTTAACCTTCTGTAGTGTGGTAGTGAAAGGGTTAGGGAACCCCCCCCCCCACCCCACATACCGATCGATGCCGGGTCTACTATACAGAATCACTCGTGTGTTTTTAATACAGTGTGTATGTACGCCATCCTTCACATTTAGAACCGCTCCGTTGGCCCTGTGCCGCTCCGTGCGCTGGCCCTGTGCCGCTCCGCTCCGCTGGCCCTGTGCCGCTCCGCGTGTTACACAGAACCGCCCTGCTCTCTTTCTGCTACATGGCAAAAAAAAAGAAAATCTAAAAAGCTATGCCCCCGATCGGAGTGCTAGTTAGTTATCTAGGTAATACACGTTTAAAAAAAAAAAAAGACAAAAAAAAGAAGAAATGGTGAGGGGGGGGGGGGGGGGTGAGAGAGTGAACTTGTTTGCGACGAGCCGTTTTCCGTACGAGCCGCCGTGAGTCGCTAGTGGCGTCCGTCCCGGTGTCTAGCGGGACACGAACGAGGAGTGGATGCGTTTCCTTCAGTAAAATGTGCTCAAACATTTTCTCTTGTTTTAGTTTTTTCTTTTCTTCTTTCCTCTCAAAACACAAACCTATAAAACGAAACACGTAAAAGGTATTCTTTTTCCTTTTTTTTTTTTTTTTTTTTAATCATGTGAGTGAAGGCTAAACTCTTCATAGTTGTTGTTGTTTTTTTGTTTGTTTTTGTTTTTTAAAGAAATGAATACAGCTTATATACAAGAACTCAAAAGGTTACTTAAAATACACCTTAATAAAGAATCTTCATTAATTTGATTTCTTGAAAGGACCTGTGACCATATCATACAACCATGTTCATACAATCATATTTCTTTTTCTCCATTCTCTTTGCAAAAAAAAAAAAGGAAAAAGGAAAACAAACCCAACCTGGAATAGTATGTGATATTCATCGCGACTCTTTCTGTGCATATTTGTGTGTTTTGAGCGTGTGTGTGTGTGTGTGGTGTGTGTGTAAATCTGAAGAGTAATTTCAACGTCTTTTTTATTATTTTCTTTGTTAATTAGAACAACAATCAGTATGTGGTAAAACAACTGGAACAGCTCCTCTCGATACTCTCGTATGAAAAGAATAAAACAGTGAAGGAATCAAACAGTTTCTAATCTCAGAAAACTTGTCCTTTTTTTTTTCTCCCCTTCCCCGAACCCACCCCCCACCCACCCCCTGAACCTGCCATTCCGTCACGGACAAGTCAATCACCATAGTTCCTTAACTTTGCTATATATATTTATATATCTTTTGTACGAAATCTGTTTTTTTTTTTCATTTTCTTTTTCGTAGTTGGAAAAAGGAAAAAAGACCCAGAGTCTTTTAGGAGGTGTGTGTGTATATGTGTGTGTGTATATGTGTCTGTGTGTATATGTGTGTGTGTGTGTGTATATGTGTGTATATATGTGTGTGTGTGTGTGTGTGGGAGGTCTTTAGGCAGATCCCATGCCCGCTGTCCGCCTCAAAAGAGTTCAACAACAACGTCAACAACATAAAAAGTGTCTGGTGTTTCTGTTAAAGTCTTGTCTGTTACGTATCGTCCCTTCGTCCGTTTTTCTTTCTGTCCCACGCCACGCCCCCCCCCCCCCCCCCCCCCTCCTCTCTCTTCCAATCATTCTGTCCCCTGGTCTGGTCTGGTCTCTGGCCCCGCCCCCCACACGGAGCTGCTCTCGTGACCGGCCTCGCTGGGTCCCATCCGAGTAGCGCTTCCAGGTAACGCATCCAGGTAATGCATCCAGGTAACGCTTCCAAGTAGCGCATCCGTGATGTAGCGCTTCCAGGTAACACAGTCTTTTAAGGAGGGGGGCAGGGGGTGCAGAGAGGGAGGGGGGACGGAAGGAGATATCAGCAGTGTTTACAGTATGGTCTCTCGAAGGAATCCCGCGGCCCCCCCCCCCCCCCTCTCCACTTGTGTCCAGACAGTGTCTCGAGAGTGGGGGTGGGGCAGAGCGGGAGGGTCGTCGGAGGGGAGAGAGGGGGGGGGTGGTGGAGGAGGAGCGCGTCCTGTCTCCTGTGTTCAGTCAGGGGGGGGGGTCAACGATAAAACGATAAAGAGGGACGTGGTAAAAAGGGGGGGGGGGGGTGAAGAGAGGCGGGGTCGCTACGGCGACTGTGTGGCGGGACTGCTCTGGGCGGAGCTGGGGGACAGGCTGGGGCTGCAGCTGCCCGGGGGGGCCCCGCTGGACCGACTCCCCCCGCCGGCCGCGCCGCTCTCCACCAGGCCCTCCGAGTTCTCCAGCATCTCCTGGATGAGGGGCGGCATGGAGCCGGGGATCTCCATCTTCAGGGTGATGACTCGCTCCGCTCCTGTGGGGTGGGGGGGGGGGGGGGGAGAGGAGGGGGGAGGGAGAGGTCAGGTGACCGAGGTCGGAACTCACGTGGAACTGTTTACTGTACACTCAACACACTGATAACTAGGGATGCTCGATATTGGCTTTTTTACCGATACCGATATTCCGATATTGTCCAACTCTTAATTTCCGATACCGATATCAACCGATATATGCAGGGTTTCCCCCCCAAAAAACAGAATAATTTCAGGTAACTAATAATTTCACTGGATATATATATAACAAATATTGTTATTGTTTTTTTTTAAACCGATACCGATATTTTCCGATATCACATTTTACTGCCGATATCGGCCGATAATATCGGTCGGCCGATAATATCGGACATCCCTACTGATAACACATGTCTCTACTACTGTACACTCAACACTGATAACACATGTCTCTACTACTGTACACTCAACACACTGATAACACATGTCTCTACTACTGTACACTCAACACACTGATAACACATGTCTCTACTACTGTACACTCAACACACTGATAACACATGTCTCTACTACTGTACACTCAATACACTGATAACACATGTCTCTACTACTGTACACTCAACACACTGATAACACATGTCTCTACTACTGTACACTCAACACACTGATAACACATGTCTCTACTACTGTACACTCAACACTGATAACACATGTCTCTACTACTGTACACTCAATACACTGATAACACATGTCTCTACTACTGTACACTCAACACACTGATAACACATGTCTCTACTACTGTACACTCAACACACTGATAACACATGTCTCTACTACTGTACACTCAACACACTGATAACACATGTCTCTACTACTGTACACTCAACACACTGATAACACATGTCTCTGCTACTGTACACTCAACACACTGATAACACATGTCTCTACTACTGTACACTCAACACACTGATAACACATGTCTCTGCTACTGTACACTCGACACACTGATAACACATGTCTCTACTACTGTACACTCAACACTGATAACACATGTCTCTACTACTGTACACTCAACACACTGATAACACATGTCTCTACTACTGTACACTCAACACACTGATAACACATGTCTCCACTACTGTACACTCAACACACTGATAACACATGTCTCCACTACTGTACACTCAACACACTGCAGCACCCACGTTTCAACACTGTTTGATGAACATTGTTACTCAGCTGATTGAGAGTTGAACCCTTCCTCCCTGTTGACTTGTCGTACAGAACTTTTACGTCGCTTTGGATGAAAGGTTCAGCTAAATGAATAAATGTAAATGTAAAAGAAGTCACTGAAGTCAATGTCTCTATGGAAGTCCTTATTGGTAAACATTTACATTGAGTCATTTTAGCTGAACCTTTTATCCAAAGCGACTTACGACAAGTCAGTAGGGAGGAAGGGTTCAACTCCGTCAGCTGAGTAACAATGTTCATCAAACAGTGTTGAAACGTGGGCGCTGCAGTGTTGATTGCATAGTAGTAGAGACATATTAGTATAGTAGGTACTGTAGTAATATAGACAAGGAAGATAGTTTAGTGGAAGAGTGCATGATAGTAGAAGACGGTACGTTTTTTTCTGTCCTAAACGTCCCTCTTACATCACATCACTGTTGGAATGGAATCATGGAACCTCTTCTACACGTTCAAACGACTTGGTTGGTTCTTAGGGTTCCTCCAGTTTGCTCTGAACTATGGAAAAGCTGCTTTCTCCTCTGATGCTTCCAACACCTGGAACGCCCTCCGACTGACTCTGAAGCTGAAGGTTCTTCCTTCTCTCGCTGCGTTTAAAAGTATGATCTCCGACCACCGTGTGTCGACTTGTAACCGTCGTAGGTGATTTTTTTATTATCGTTTATTCTTATTCATTGTGTCTATATGTATGAAACTGCTGATAAACCGTGTCTTGTTTTGTGAGCTCGTCGCTGCTGTAAATGAGAGTAACCTCAGTGTCTCACGAGTTTATAAATAAAGGGTCGAAATTAAATGAAATATATAGCATTTTCAAATGAAACACTTTCTTCTCTCACTCGACTCGGGGGAACATTGCCCGTGCACTTAACCCTTTCACTGCAGCACTACCAAATGGTTAACCCTTTCACTGCGACAATACAGCAGGTTAACCCTTTCACTGCCACACGACAAAGGGTTAACCCTTTCACTGCCCCACTACAGAAGGTGAACCCTTTACTATCACACTACAGACGGTTAAGTGTGATAGTAAAGGGTTAACCTTCTGTAGTGTGGCCGTGAAAGGGTTACGAATTAGAACGATAATAAACACAACATTTAGAAGTTCACAGCCTGTGGCCACGTGAACCCTCGATGACCTCTGACCTTTGGCGCTGATGCTCCGGAGGTCCGTGATCTTCATCAGCATCTTGGGGAACATGTGTGGTTTGTGGGGCCTCCTCTTCCTCACGTAGATCTTCAGCGCCTCCAGGAGGGGCTCCTGCAGCACGTCCACCTTGTCCGCCTGCTCCAGGTCCTGGCGATCTGTGGGGTTCACAACACACAGGGGTCACACAGGGGTCGGCGCTCCAGTTACCCCAGTCACCCCCGTCACGTCTGCATTCGGCCACCGGGTGGTGCTGTCGCCTCCGTGCCCAGGGACATAGTGTATGGCTAAATTGAGTTTATTAGGATCCCCTATTAGCTGTTGCATGACAACAACTAGTCTTCCTGGGGTCCACACAAAACATAAAACATTACATTCGACAAGACTTTTACAGAACAGTAAATTAAAAAAATTAAAAATGATTTCCGAAGTTCATTTTCCTTCAAGCATTGACTTTCATATTTTCCATCATATACCACTTATTTTCGGATTTTCATTTCATTGGAAAGAAAATAATGATAATAATAATAATAATAATAATAATAATAATAATAATAATAATAATAATAATAATAATAATAAAATAAGAATAAAGTACTTATATCTGCATTTACAGATGCCAGCCTTCAATTCTCTTAACAGTTTGAGTGCCAGCCATTTAACATTGGAAACCCCCGTTGAATGCCAGCACCCACTTCAATGATAGCGTTGTGAACGCATAATCTCTCTCTTAAATTATGGCTATGTGTCTAATCTGCCTGTCGTTTATCAATGACTTGTTTGCAGTCAACATTTTATCGGTTCATTTTCGTTTTATAGCATTTTGAAAAGCCCTCGTTTTCAAGGAAAATATATAGATTCCGTGATAAACGGCATTTACTGGAATATTCTAGCATACACAAAAACGTTGTCATTTTCAGCCTATTTATGAATAGTTTTCAAATAAACGCTAGATTATCGATAGTATATGTGTACTTACGCACGCTATAGAGGCGGGCTGAAAAATATATTCTCTCATTTCCTCATCAGCGATCACCGCGCACACACACACACACACACGCATAGGGCAAAAGCTTATATCTCCGTGAAAACAGGTCTGATTATCCTAAGACTGGTAAAATAAATTCCTTACCTGAGATCAGATGTTATCCAAAAAGATTATTCCAATTCCTGATCGCCATTCCAAATATCGATCACGCTTATTGATTACAGTGTTGGTACTGTAAATACATAATCCACGCTGTTCTGATGGCCGGCGATCACTTGGTCTTTTCAGTTGGCTTGACGGAAAAGTAAAATGAGCAAACTGACCACTCCCCCTGCATCAGTCTACTCTAAACTAAGTAATGGGGTGCAGTTACACAGGGAGAGACAATAGGGGGCGGTATCTTCCCAATTGAGCTCAGAGAGACTCTGCAGCACTAACCCGAGGCTAAAATCGGCAATAAAAAAAAAACGACAAACAGACGCTATATAGCGTCGGGGGCACTCAAAGGTCGGCATGAACTAACGACAAAAAGCGTCCGTGGCATCCAATGTGTTAAGGTACAACTACCTGAAATGAAAATAAAAGAGAAGAATGTGTGTGCGCTGCTAAATGCTTTTAAATGTTTGAACGGCTTGGGGGGCGGCTAGGTGGTGTAGTGGGCAAGGCACTCGCCACCAATGTGGAGACGCTGGGTTCGCGTGTTCGAATCCAGCTCTCCACATTGTTTTCAGTTTAGCTGGTCGTCCGCAGTAATACACATTGGCCGTATTACGGGGAGGGAAACTGAAGGGTGGGGATCGGGCGTTGTGGACAGCGACTCCTACAGGTAGTATTTTAGGTAGGCCATGCAGACAGTTCCTCTGCCCAGGAACCCCATATGATGAATATCTATGGTGACGTATATATAATATACTTGCTCATATGCGTATATTCAGAGTTAATTATATTGTTTACACTGACTATTTCTTACTTTTCTACTGTACTATCATTTGTATTGCCTGTATTTATGTCTTCTACTATTACCCTAGCCATACCTTTTATCAGGGGTGTGAAGTACTTGAGTAATTGTACTTCGTTACAATACTTAAGTACTGTTTTGGGGGATTTGTACTTTACTCAAGTATTATTACGTTTGTGTACTTGTACTTTTACTCAATTACATTTCAGAGGAAAAAAAACATACTTTTTACTCCTTACATTTAAAATGCCGACCTGCAGACGTACAAAGTACAAATCTCGCAGGTCCAACCATTTGAATTAGTATATTTGTTTCTCCGGCCGAACTAACGTTAACGTTATTAATCCTGCGGCCGCACTTTATTTAAAAACAGCCAATCAAATCCCCATCAATGGAAAATGAACCCGCCCATACCCATGCTGATTGGTCCTTGTGCAAGACTAGAAAGTGGGGATCTTTGATTAAAAGAAGAATAGACGGTCAGAACAAAAGTTTTTACTTTTACTTTTTAATACTTAAGTACATTTAAAAGTAGAAACATTTGACTTTTACTCAAGTGTGTTTTTAGCCAGATACTCTGACTTTTACTTGAGTACGATTTTGAGACGGTACCCATACTTTCACTTAAGTATAATTTCTGGGTACTTTTTACATCCCTGCCTTTTATGTCTGCACTTTATGCATTGCCCTTGATCTGCCAGTCTTTGTGCTCATTTAGTCTTTTCTACTGCTATGAAGCACTTTGAGCTGCAATTCCCATATACAAGATACAAGATACATGTTAATGCCACACAACGATGGTTGGTCGGGCCAGGGTGTTTAGTGTTCGGACTGCTGTGGGGAAAAAACTGTTTGTGAAGCGTGTGTGTGTCTGGTTAACATGGACCTGTAGCGACCTGAGGGCATGCGCTGGAATACGTGGCGTGCTGGGTGGGGGGGATATGAAAGGTTCTATACAAATAGTGTTATTATTATTATGTTGCCAGGTTCTGGGGGTTCTGAGGTACTGAGGGGTGTCATCATACCTCCGCACAGCAGACAGATGGCGCTGAGCAAGCCCGTCTCTGCGTCGTCCATCTCCAGGGGGAGGAGCTGGTTGGCGAAGGCGAACACCAGGTCGGTGAGCGGGCCGAACCCCGCGTTGTGCATCTGGGTTCGGTTCAGCGTCAGGCCGTCCGAGAAGGTCATGGTGTCCTGCTCCGGCGTATACCGCGTACAGATCCGCAGAATCTGGGGGGGGGGGGGGGGGGAGGAGGAGGGCGGGAAGACCGTTATACAGCGTCTGTAATAGGGCTGTCCCCGACTAAGGATGTGGATAGTCGACTTTGATTGGCCGAAATTTGCCGATGTCGACTACCCCCCCCCATAGAATGCAAAAAATATAAATAATTTAATTCTTTTTATCATTCCATTTGGGCTGTGGGGCGTGCTTAATGTCTGAAGGAGTCGACAGAAGGCTTCTTGTCCTCTGCAAAAGCATGCAATTGGTTCACTGATGGACACATCTTGATATTTGTCTAGTGTGTTCATTAGACGGGTGAAATCCTCTTTCAGTGCCTCTGTGCCTGTTTTCTTAGTCAGTTAGCCTCGCTGGTATGCGCACCATTAGCGTTAGCCACGCTTCTAGGCCTTGCTTTAGGAAAGAATGATACAAAAATATATAATAATAATAACATTATACTTTTTTTTTTTTTGCATTCGACTAAGAGGTTGGCAGTCGACTACGGCTCCTTTCGATCGATTAGTCGACTATTCGACTAATCGGGGTCAGCCCTAGTCTGTAATTTAATTTAATTTAATTTCAAACCTTTATTTAAACTCGAAAGGCAACTGAGGTTTCCCTCGATTACAGTCACGTCGAGTGTACATACAGAGTTAAGCAAAAGAAAAGGCATATCAAATAACAATAAGACAAGTAAAGTAAGGATAACAAATCAATTAAAACATGTACAACTTGATTGACAAAGGTTGGAGATCAAGGTTTTAAACTCTGCAACAGAGGGGAGAATCTCAAGCTTTAAGGACTGTTGGAGTTCATTCCATGAGCTAGAGGGGCATCATAGCAAAATGCAGAATTACCCTGTTCTGTTTTTATCTAGGATACACTGGTAAGAACGTATGTGGGAGTTCATCACATGTGATGGTGTCTGACTCTTAACCAAAACCTGCACAGACTATACAGCGTATGACGTATATCATGCCAGTTAGGGCACCTTGTGTATACGGTTTACTTTTACTCATAGTATATATTCAGATTCAAATTCTTTATTGCCTATATTTATTGTAACGTATAATATAACCCATAGGCAGTGGTGGAAGAAGTACACAGTTCCTTTACTTAAGTAAAAGTAGAAATATCCAGATAGTACTCTGGTAAAAGTAGAAGTCCCCCATTAAAGTAAAAGTAGAGAAGTATTTGCTATTGAATGTACTTAAATATCTAAAGTAAAAGTAGGCATTCTACATGAAGTTTGTGTATTCCAGTGCTCGGGAGCATTCAACCCTCGAACCATTGACCTCTACAGGTTATGTTAAAGTGGTATGTGGTCCAGTTATGCTGCTCTGATTAAAGGTTATGTTAAAGTGGTATGTGGTCCAGTTATGCTGCTCTGATTAAAGGTTATGTTAAAGTGGTATGATGTCCAGTTATGCTTCTCTGATTAAAGGTTATGTTAAAGTGGTATGTGGTCCAGTTATGCTGCTCTGATGAAAGGTTATGTTAAAGTGGTATGATGTCCAGTTATGCTGCTTTGATTAAAGGTTATGTTAAAGTGGTATGATGTCCAGTTATGCTGCTCTGATTAAAGGTTATGTTAAAGTGGTATGTGGTCCAGTTATGCTGCTCTGATTAAAGGTTATGTTAAAGTGGTATGATGTCCAGTTATGCTGCTCTGATTAAAGGTTATGTTAAAGTGGTATGATGTCCAGTTATGCTGCTCTGATTAAAGGTTATGTTAAAGTGGTACAGTATGTGGTCCAGTTATGCTGCTCTGATTAAAGGTTATGTTAAAGTGGTATGATGTCCAGTTATGCTGCTCTGATTAAAGGTTATGTTAAAGTGGTATGTGGTCCAGTTATGCTGCTCTGATGAAAGGTGATGTTAAAGTGGTATGTGGTCCAGTTATGCTGCTCTGATTAGGAGGCTTCAAATGGGAAAGTATATCATCTTCATACATTTTTTGCAACATACTCTTCTTCAAAGTAACCAATAACTTATGAGTTCAGATAAATGGAACTCCCCTCCCCCGTGCTGCTGCTATGATGCCCCGAATTCCCCCAAGGAGATCAATAAAAGGAATATGTTATCTTTATCTTATCTAACACCAGCCGAGCAGGCAAGAGGACTGGGCTTGTCTGCTCCTGCCAGGAGCTATTCTAGGTCAAAGTCCTGGATTCATATTTGTCCCGGCGGCCCAACTAAACACGCTCGTATTTCTTTCACGCCCTCCGTCGTTAAACCGCCACTAAGCGGTCTCGGGGAAAAACCGACGTGGTGGTAAAACATGTGCAAACACACACAAAAACAACACACAAGAAACACAATACCTCCCGTCTTCCCCCCTACGAGGATGTAATGACTCAACAGAGACCACCGCTGTGGGGCAGCACAAGGTCTAGAGACGCATATCTATCATTCATATATAAATATAAATATATTAGTGCTGTCAATAGATTTTTTTTTTTTACTAATTAATCTCACAATTTTCTAGATTAATCTAGATTAAAAAATCGCATTTTTCTACTTGAGACCGAAGCTTGTAACAGATATGTACTCGAGTAAAATCATGGAATTAATGTAAAATCGACACAAAGAAAGTATATTTAGATTCAAAGACTATTTTAATAGCTTTCTTTGAATACAGTTTCTCTCCTGTGAAATACAAATGTTCAACAAAACCATCAACATTGACTCAACTAGACCTCTTTCTTATATCCGCGGCGCTAACAGAAATAAAAACAACCCGGGCCTGTTAAAGTGCAGATTGGCTTAGAGGACGATAATGTCTTGTATGAACTACCAGTAATATAAGTAAGGGATAATGTATGGCTACGAGGTCATTGTCGCAAAATAATTGACCGACACGTAGTTTAAAATACCGAGCCGCCTCGGCGAGGTGTTTTAAACGTCAGTGAAGGTCAATTATTTTGCGATGATGACCGAGTAAAGCTATACATTATCCCGCTTATTACATGGCTAACTTACTAACAATATACCTAATTCATTTGACAAATCGCAGTTCTGTGGCTCTGTCAGCCCAAATAAAGTGATTATTATTATCGCGGGCAGCCTCTGTTCTGGCTCCGCTGTAATCGTCACACACACTCCGCTGTCAGTGCAGCCGCGGCAGGTGTGTCTGATTTGCTGCACTGATGTGGGCTTGATTGCGAACAGCTGCGCACATCGGTCATTATTGTCCCACAGCGGTCATTATTGTGTAATAATGACCGCTGTCGGGGGGCTATTGACCAATCACAAGCCAGCATTTCGACGAATGTGAAAACGCCATGTAATAAATCATATTAACAACAAAAATGTGTTCCATCTTCATGTCAGATGATTTTCAAAAAGGTGCATGAGTCGATGCAAATAAAGAACAAGCAAATATACTGCTGAAAGTTCAGAACATTGAAAATGTTTCACTCCATAGATTAATCTAGATACATTTTTTTAAAGCTTTAAATCATTTAAATTAATCTCCAAAATTAAAGCATTAACTTTGACAGCCCTAAAATATATATAATATATCCACATCTAAATGGTAAACGGTGCATTTATAGAGCAGCTTTTATCCAAAGCGCTTTACAATTTGTTGTTCCTCACACTTTACCCGTTCACACACGAGGCACTAGGGATGCACGATTTTGGGAAATAATCTAATTGCGATTGCGATTAAATTTGCGATTATAATATTTTTTTTGGTAGGCTTGCATCTGGCCTACGCACTGGGTCTGTTCGGGACACCGAGCCTGAAAATGTTTCTTTTGACCTGGGAATCGATACCGGTACCCAGCGGTACCTTTTTTTCCGTACTCGCCCTCTCTGAAGATTTCGATTTAAAATGGATTAATCGTTCAGCCCTACGAGGCACACAGAGGCGACCATGCAAGGAGCACAACATGCTCATCGGGAGCAGTTAGGGGTTAAGTGTCTTGCTCAAGGACAACCGCTCTTCTTCCTGAGCCACTGTCTCCCCCAACCTCCTCCTACCTACTTATATACCTACATATAACCCATATAGCCCTGGAAGATAGTGCTGTATATATACACATTTATATTTACAGCATATATATCCATAACTGTCTGAATATACTTGCATATAATCCTTCTATATATTTACACCTGCATATAACTCTGCATGATAGCATGTACAATAATGCTGTATATACCGTACATATATATATATATTTATTCTTACCGTATATATATCTATCCACATCTGTCTGTACATACCTGTATATAACCCTTGTTACATACCTGTAGATAGATACTATATCTCTACTGTACATATCCCTTACCTACTCCTACTAGTTACGCTGCTGGCCAGTATGACTTACTACCATAGTGTCTTTACACCTGTATCACTGTACATATTAATACTACAACTCTGTACATACATATGATTAGCACTATTACTCAGTAGTACTAATTTATATATTCTATATACCCAGTTTAATCACCTGTACATTGTATATCACTGTTGCACTTTACTGTTACATTTGCACTGTGGTTGGATGACAAACTTATTTTCGCTGTACTGTACTTGTGCTGTATGATGACAATAGATGTGAATCTAATCTAAACATTATACCACTCAAGGGACAATACATTAGAATCTAATCCAGCCCATCATGTAAGCAAGAGGTGAAATATTTCTCCCATGCCATATGTACGTGTGTATAGCCTATAGGCATATATGCATATTATTATTATTTTATTTTTATTTTTTGTAAGTATAGTTTAATTTCCATGTCTGTTTTTGGTATGTCTGTCTAAGTAATATGTTTGTTTTGTATGTTAAAAAAGAAAAGTGAGTTTGATGGCACACTGTTGAAAAGTTGAGATAAATGTAAGATTTGTGCAAAAACATAATTTTTTTTTTTTTTAAATAATAATCTAATCCAGCCGGTCTCTCTGAGCAGAGGGGAGGGAGCGGTGCGGCGCGGCGGTGAGGAGGAGACGTACCAGGATGTCCAGACAGGCGGCTTTGAGCAGGGTGATCTGGTCGGCGATGGTCAGCGTGGTGAAGCCGGGCAGCTGCTTGGCGAACTCCACCGTCTTGATGATGCACTTGGTGGACAGCTCGCTGAACTTGTCCCACAGGTCCACGTCCAGCGACACGCGGCGCTCCGAGCTGTTACTCTGGTGCCGTGAGACAGGGGAGGGACAGACAGGAGGGAGGACAGACAGGAGGGAGGGACAGACAGGAGGGAGGACAGGAGGGAGGACAGGAGGGAGGACAGACAGGAGGACAGACGAGGGACAGACAGGAGGGAGGACAGACGAGGACAGATTGAAATGTTTATTTTAAATAGGATCCCGTGTCATTGGATCCCTGTTTCTATACATAAACAGATTGTTTATAGTAATACTGTGCACGAGCATTACACTAGAGGTTCCAGTAGTGGGCAGCTTGAATTGCCAGGTCCTAGAACCAGCGCTTTGGGGAGAACTTTTATTTTTAGAGCATTAACTCTGTGGAATGGCCTGCCTCGGAACCTCTGCTGCATTTACAGTAGATTCACCTTTAAAAATAATCTTAAATTGTTTTTAAATTGTTTTTAACACTGTAAAGTAATTTTTTGTTTTGTTTTACACTAATGTAATTTTAGCTATATTAATTGTTACAGTAGGTTCATTATGCATTGTGTGTACTGATTTTTAATAATTTCGTTTTTTGCAATAGTGATTGTTTTTGTATGTTTTTTTGTGTGTGGACCCCAGGAAGACTAGCTGGTTGCTATCGCACCAGCTAATGGGGATCCCTAATCAAATAAAATAAAATCAAATGTTCGCTCGATAATACTTTTAAGGTTGGCTTTCTTTCTTTCTCTCCATTCTCGCGTGAGCATCGCAACTTATAGGGCAATCAACTGTCCGTGGGTTTTAGGCTCGGAGCGGGGACGCTCACCGGGGGGGGGGGGGGGGGGGGGGGGCTGGGGAGCGATCTAAACACATTATTCACGGACACGGAAGACAAGAGCCTTTTGGCTGAGGGTGGACTTTAATAAAAGCACATGTTGTTGCAGCAGCGTTGGAGAGATTCAGAGTAGAGCAACGAATGCCCTGGATCTCTGTAGAATGACAAGCTGACAACGTATTTATACAGGGGAGTAGTGGAGTGTATTAGAGGTACTATATTATGGGGTACAGAGTGTATTAGAGGTACTATATGAGGTACAGAGTGTATTAGAGGTACTATATGGGGTACAGAGTGTATTAGAGGTACTATATGGGGTACAGAGTGTATTAGAGGTACTATATGGGGTACAGAGTGTATTAGAGGTACTATATGGGGTACAGAGTGTATTAGAGGTACTATATGGGGTACAGAGTGTATGAGAGTGGTGGTGAAGGAGGCAATTTCCACCCTACATTGTGGGGAGCGCTTTGAGTGTCTAGAAAAGCGCTATATAAATGTAATGAATTATTATTATTATTATTAGAGGTACTGTACGGGGTACAGAATGTATTAGAAGTACTGTACAGAGTGTATAAGAGGTACTGTACAGGGTACAGTGTATGAGAGGTACTGTACAGGGTACAGTGTATGAGAGGTACTGTACAGGGTACAGAGTGTATGAGAGAGAGACTTTTCATTATCATTGCAAGTGGCGACATTCATACCCAGTAACACGCGCAATGCGTTAGGTTGAGTTATACTGTATGTATATATATATATATATATATATATATATATATATATATATATATATATATATATATATATATAGTTATACTGTATTAATCCCTGTGGGGAGATTATCCCTCTGCATTTGATCCATCCTAACGACCTAGCAGCAGACGGGCGCCCTGGGGACCAGCTCCAGTGGTAACGCCAGCACCTTGAGTCAAGGTCAACGGCAGGAGTGTGTACAGTACCTAGCATGCATGCAGGGGCGGAGCTTCCTATGGGCAACATAGGCGGTTGCCTAGAGCGCCACCCAGAGGGAAGGCCCAAAAACTACATCCAGCAAAAAAATAATATATATATTATTATTAATTTTTTTTTTTTTTTTTGCTGGGCAGACATTGTTGCGCCCCCTTCTATATCGGCAACCAATATTTTGACATTTAAAAAAAGTATCTAACATAACATTTATTGGGGGGCGCCAGGGGTGAAGCTTGCCTAGGGCACCAAGTGTGCTAGGTCCGGCCCCGCATGCATGGGAGTACGTCAGCGCTTCTTAAACTACGGGCACTGGGTAGGAGGGACACAACACGGCTCACAGGCCCCGCTTCCGGTGGGTCCACTACCTTTTTATTTACCTTAGATCTACAAGGACAAGACTACGGTCACTCTATTTGGGTCCGGGACTGACAGCGTTTTGAGAATCCCTTGGTCTAAGCGTCACACACACACACACACACACACACACACACACACACACACACACACAGACTGATGCGTCGCTGACCGTGGTGTATTTTCCGAGCTGACAGAGCGAGGGGAAGGTCTCCTGATGCGCCTTGCGGACCCTGTCGATCATCTGCTCCGTGTCCGGACTCAGAACGTAGCTCTCCGTACACTCCTGCTTCTTCTCGTCCTTCTTCTTCTTGTTCCGGTCATTCCTCACCGCTAAATGGAGAGAGAGAGAGAGAGAGAGAGAGAGAGAGAGAGGGTTAGGACCAAAGAGTTCTATGATAATGGGGGTTAAGAGACACATGAAGACATGAAGGGGGAACGTCGTGAAAGGGGAAACCCGCTCGGGAAGCGCTTGAAGAGGCCTTCACTTCTGGGTTCATGTAGTAATCATCTCTTCGTACATACGCTGTGTTGTACGCCACGCACCGTGTGGTATGAATGAAAACAACACGTCTGAATCACAGGGCGGTGCGGTGAAATCGTCCTACGAGGTCACTGAGACCAGTGGCTTCACGTTTCGGTGTAGAGAACAAGAACAATGACCGAAATGACGTCTCCGGTTCGCGGACGCTTCTTCAAACCACGACACGATGCGGCGCGGAGGGGGAGAGATGTATGAAACGCGAGGCCGTGCCAGCGACGTGAGCGGGAGGCCATGTAAGCTAGCGGGGCGGTGCGAGCTAGACGAGAGCGGGGGGAGATGATATAGTGTAGTAGAGAGGGAGAGAGAGAGAGAGGGGGGGGGGGAGAGGGAGAGAGAGAGATAGAGATAGAGATAGAGAGAGAGAGAGAGTGAGAGAGAGAGAGAGAGAGAGAGAGGGGAGAGAGAGGATCTTGCTAGTGTTCTGTAGCTAAAGAGCAGTAGAAAACACCATCTCCCCGCCTCTTATCCGATGGCTCAAAGATAAATGGTTGGTGACGACTCCATCAGAGAGAAAAGGGGGGGGGGGGGGTGCGGGGTGCAGGGGGCATTATAATGGAGAGGGGGGGAAAACAGGGGAGTAAAAAAAAAAGCCTTGAAATAATCCTTAGGGAGCGAGGAATGTCATTTCCCTCCAGGCGCCCGGAGCTGGGAATGGTGCTCACCCCAAATGACAAAAACACCAGGCAGGGTATTTAGTCATCAGAATCCCATTATAGGGTCCTATCCAACCCCCACCCCCCCCCCCTTACCCCCCCCTTCCCGAACACCCCCCACCTCTACTATCCTGGGATGTGTGGCTCTGAAGCGTGTACGTGTTGTGACTGTGCGGTGTGTGTGTGTGTGTCTATGTGTGGTGTGTGTGTGTGTGGTGGTAGAGGGTGTAGTGGAGGGAGGGGGGAGGGGGAGGGGAGGGGGTTGGGGTGGAGCGCTAGGTGATAAATAGTGGTGTGGGAACAACCCATCCATAAGGCTGACAAATGGACACAGCTTTCATTAGGGGTCCTGGCTAATCTAATAACATAATATGACA